>NC_090922.1:867908167-868211197 GCF_040938575.1 Ambystoma mexicanum
CACATCTCTTTTTTGCTCAGAGGAATGTTCAAAAATGAAGCCACAACTTTGCACAAAAGTTCCTTGTCTTTACTTTGCTGCTCGTCATGCGTCCTTCCTCGTTGTGGATCTCGTCTGTACGTGCTGTGGTTCTTCCTCGTCGTCTGTAGTCTCTACGCGTTGGGGTACGGGCAGAGGGCCTTCTCCGATGTATGGCTTGATGTCACCCAAAAAGATCCAAGCTCTTCTTCCTTGTAGATTTACTGCAGAGGGAGTGACGTCTTCCACTGTAAAGGGACTGTTAAACCTTGGCTCGTCCCACTTTCTCGTGTGATTCTTCATCAGGACGGTGTCTCTAGGGAAGATTGATGGAACACAGACTCTGAGCTTGTCTGAAGTAGTATCGCCTTCTGTGTTCTGTGCTGCCCTGCACCCTTTTCGTCGGTGCTGCAGCTGGCCTGAAATTACAGTAAGGCAAGATGTCATGCAATTCATGTAATTTTGCATTTCAGACCCTAAGATTTCTCTTGTTGGCTGGGCATCACATCTAGCTCTGTCTTGGGGTGTCGGGGAGTGCGCATCCTTCTCCCTGTTGCCATTTTGTGCAGCGTAAGATGGTCAGAACCAGATTGGTGCATACAGTGCCAAAGGAAGGCAGTGTAACCATCCCTTTCTTAGAGTAAGCTTCAACTTGGCTATCCTTTCCTTTTAACAAGCCGTTGAACTTCTCACATACTCCATTACCTTGCGTGTGATACGCCGACGAGAACTTGTGCTTTATACCAAGCAACAAGCTAATCTGATCAAAAACGTCGTTGACAAAGTGAGCCCCATTATCCGATCTCGTGACTTCACATACTCCCCACCTGGGGAAATACCTCTCACTAGAAATTTGGCCGCACAGGTAGAGTCTGGGTGTGTGCATGGACCTGCTTCTATCCATCTAGAGAATGGACACACCACCACAACAATTAGATACCTGTATCCGTTGCATAGTTGAATCATATTGCCTTAATCGACATGCAAGTGCTGAAAAGGTCCATTTGGCCTTGGGTTGACTCCTCTAATTACTTTTAGTGTGTGCCCAGCCGTGATCTGCTGGCAGATTATACAGTTCACCATACAAAAAGCAACATGCTCTGCTAAATTCGGTATAGACCAGTCTTCAGCGAGCGTTGCTGCGAGATTCTCTTTTGTCATGTGCGCTGGATAGTGCAACTGTTCCAATGCTATTTTTAACAGGGCCATAGGCATTACTGGTTTACCAGTGCTGTCTTGTCACCACAATTCTACTCCTGTGGTGCCTCCCCTTGGAGTTCCATTAACTGGGTTTGCCCCATGTTATTGTAGCTTTCAGGATCACTTCGTGCAACAATCATTTTCTCTTGCACATCAGTGTTTTCCACATCCATGATGGTCTCGCCCTTGGATGCCATACGCTTGGCTTCTGTGTCTGCTGCTTGATTCCCTTGTGAGATAAAATCTGTCCCCTTTGTGTGGGCGGCACACTTCACGACCGCTATGCCCACTGGGAGCTGTAGTGCCTTAAAGAGCCTTTCCAATAGGGCTGCATGCTTCATTGGCGTACCGTCCGCTCGGAGGTAGCCCCTCCTTTTCCAGCACGCTAAGCCTGTGTCTACTATTGATGTCACATAGGCAGAGTCACTGTACACTGTTACTTCCAGGTCTGCGTGATTCTCAATCGCGAGTATCCACGCCAATAATTCTGCAGCCTGTGCTGAATAGTGAGATGGTAATTGTGCACTTATGAGTACTCGAATTTCTCCATTTGCTGTGTGCTTCATCACAGCAGCGCCTGTACATCTTTGCCCATCGTTTTGTTCGATTCTCGCGGAAACCGTTAACTAAGACAATTTCTCATTCTGCCAATGCATTTTCTTTCACTGGGAATTTCATCAAAGAATTCTTCATAATTTGCACAGTCATGGATCGGTTCTCCTTCAGTGACTGGCTCTGCTATGAACATAGCTGGGTTCACTATCGTGCATCGGACTACCTTAATTGATGGATTCAATATGATCACTTCATAGGCAGAAGCTCTCTGTGATGTCAATGTGTCCTTTGGTTTCTCTAGAATAGCAAATGGCGCGTGCTCGACGTACGTCGTCATGGATCATCCCATCTCAATGGTTGTAGCTTTCTCTATGGCGAATGCTGTGGCAGCTAAACTTTGTTCGCAAGGGAAATGGCCTCTCATTACTGGGTCCAAATTCACACTGTAGTATGCCAGGGGCTTGTACCCCAATGTGGTTCTCTGCATGAGTACTGCCGTCATAACGCTGCCATTCATGTGTGAAAACAAGTTGAAATCCTCTGCACAATAGGGAATCCCTAAAACTGGTGCCGTGCAAATGGCTTTCTTAAACCCATCTTCCATGGTCTCTGACCATTCCATTTTTCCTTTCGTCACCTGTGCCTTCTTTAGGGCCTGCAACAAGGGCTTGGTATATGAGCTGTAGTCAAAGACCCATTGCCTGACATAATTGCAAAGACCTAAAAAGCTCTGCATCTGTTTCATTGTGTGTGGCTTAGCTGTGTTCAGTATGGATTCAGCCCTTTCTGGGGTAACCCTTTTCCTTCTCATGTGAGATCAGCTGGCCTATATACAGCACTTCTTGTTGACAATATTGTAACTTTCCTTTGTCAACTTTATATCCTTTTTCAGCGAATATAGTCAATAGCTGAATAGTATCGCGTCTGCATCTTTCCTCTGTAGTGCTGCAAATTAAGATGTCATCCACATATTGCAAGACAACACTTTCTAATGCAATATTGCTTAAGTCAATATGCAAGACTCTGTTGAAAATTGAAGGAGACTCACATTACCCCTGGGGTACCCTCGTGCTTTTCAGACGCTTCTTTCTGAACGTAAATGACGTCAGATCTTGTGTTTCTCGGTGCAATGGGATTGAGAAAAATGCATTTTTCAAGTCAATCACCATAAAATATTTTGCCTCAACTGGTATATTACCTAGGATTGTAGCCGGGTTGGGGACTAAAGGTAATTCGGCCTGTACAGTATCAGTTATCGGACATAGATCTTGAATTAGCCTCCAAGACCCTCGCTTTGATTTCTTGACAGGATAAACTGCGGTATTGCATGACGACTGAAGTCGCTAAGATGCCCTGTTCCATCATAGCTGAAATTGTCTTGAAAATTCCTTCATCTGCCTCCCTAGACATGGGCTACTGTTGTGCTTTTGTTAAAATTGCTCCTGGCTTCAGTTTAATTTGTACTTCTCGGACTCCTTTCAATAAGCCTATGTCATAGGTGCCTCCATACTGAGAACAGGCACCTGGGCCATGTCGTCCTCGAAATATTCAGGACGGTTCTGTGCCAACATCATTCTCTGGGGCACTTCTCTTTTGATCATTTTCACCCAGAAGGTGAGATTTACCTCAATTGTTTTCTTCCCCATGTGCTTGTTCTTCAAACAGATCGTCATCAGTGACGTCAGTCAATCTGTACCCTTCTTCAATGGCGATTACTGTGCACCATTGTCGGCCTTCATCACAACCATTGATCAAAGCCATTTTCCCTCGTTTTGTGGCTGTGTATCACCAAGGGAAATTTTTGTCCCTTTTCCTCGTGCATAGGTATTCTTGGCCTAAAGAGAAATTCATCTGGGGTCCTCATGGTTTTGTCTGCAAGGCCTGGCAGCCCTGCCATTAGCACACGTACTCCATATGCAAATATTTCTGGCTCAAATGGGATAGCTCTCATAGCTGTGTCCTGCGTATGCTCTAATCGTCTCGCATACGTTCAAATAGTGCATTCCTGGAGTTGAACATGCTATGCCTTTCTCTGTGAACGAGATTGTCATGTTTCACTTGGTCGTTTAGATCTCGTCCCAAGATATTTACTGGGGTTTGTCTTGAATATAATAGCGGTACATTCACATCACATTCTTCTATAGAGACTGGAAGTGCATCTGTGAAAGGAACACGACTTGTAGCTCCTGTGAAGCCCGGAGTATTTATAGCATTGCCGGACAAGGAAAACTTGACTTCACGTATAAACGAGCGTGTTGCACCCGTGTCAACTAAGAAGGAAAATTCTTTATCCCCTATTACATCCACCCTTGGTTCATGGTGAGGGTCTGGTGTCACTGATGGGATAGAACACATCGGTTTCCTAGTGAGCTGTCCTAGTCCATATACAACTTTGTCCAATTTTGCGTGAATGGACTTCCCCCATCACCAGTGTTGGCTCTCGTTCCAGAGTTCACAGCCTGTCCTTCACTTAATGTCTGTGACAGTTGCATCAGCGACTGTTGAGACTGTCCTTGTGGAAAACTCATCAAATTCTGAGGTTGCAAGCTTTGTTGTGCTCCTGGCGTTTGCTGTTGCACCGTGTGATTCTGTGCAACTCCATTTCCTCCCTGTTGTAAAAACGCAGGTAGATTCACTATACCTGCTCTTGTTCCTTGGTCGTTTTGCATCATGCCTTGACTTCTGCATGTGTGTGCTAGATGCCCTGTCATCCCACACACCCAACATATTGGCGGTGGTCTGATTATTTGCCCATTTGACATATCTTGCCATTTTGCATGTTTTGAAAGCCTCCTTGATTACTCTGAAAACTTCCCCGATTACCCTGCCACCCTCTTCCTCTAAATCCTCTTCCTCTGAGGTAAAACCCACTATTGCCCCGATTACCCTGTTGTGGATTATTAACCTGATGTATGCTCGATCCGTCTGTGCTGGTTATCATTGCTCCTTCAATGGCATATTTTGACAATTTCTTCTGCACTCATTTTGCTTTTTTACCTTTTCGTGCAGCCTCTTTTTTTGCGATTACTTTCCTGCAGCAGTCTGCAATAGTGTGCTATGGCCACGGTTTGGCCTCGATTCCTACCAATTTCTTGAGCTGTTTGTACCTGATCAGGCAGGCCATGTCCATAATATATGGTAAAACGCGGGTATAGATTTACCCCAAGATTCATGAGTCTCGAGTACCCACGCGTCTTGGAAGTTCTGAATGTAAAGCAAAGGGTCCTCTGACTCTTCATCTTACCTGTCATAATAGCTCCCATGTCGGAAGTATCCAGATATAGCAATCGTAATGCTTTCCATACCGTGGCTCTGCAATTGTTAAACGGCACCCTGTCATGCGCAGTATTAACTGTGGTCACACCAGGGTAACCTACCCGTGTCCACACATCGTCGGCTCTATAACCAAGTATGGCGATCAAAAGACCCTTGATATCCCCTATAGCTAACGTGTTCCCTCCCGTCATTTTTTCTAGCTAGTGTATTCATTTTCCGGCTCCCGATGTCAGCATTGGAAGCTTATTTTTCAGGTTTTTCCGATCCATATGTGGCCATGGAATATACTGTGGTCTCGTTCCACCTTTCTCGAGAAACGGAAATTGGGACGCATAGCCCTCTCTCTTCTCTTTGTTTTTCTGTCTATTGCAGGAGTAATCTTCCTGCATCACCGCCTATCTGGTAATGTCCTTAGTCTGCTCACATAGGGTGGTGGAGACACCCCCCCCTGACCGTAAGATATTTCCTCACGTCGGTCTGACTGTGTCTGACTCTGATGCTCTCATTGCAGATCCACTAGAACCTGACCATCTTATCCCTTTCCCTCCCGAGAATCGTTTTTCATGTCCCCTCTCTTCCTCCTTTTTCTCATGTTCCTCTCTTTCGGTGTCTGACATTCTGTGCCCAACTCGTGCAACTTCTTGCATTATCATTTATTTATTTATTTGTTTATTTATTCACATTTGTTTAGCACACAGGCAGCCCGGAGGGCATCGTGGCGCTTGTTACAGAGGTAGCAAATGACTTATTGTACATACAGTGAAGTCATTACTTAGTTACAAGAGGAGAGATGCAGTTGCAGAAGAGGAGGAAAACTAGACAACTAGAGGGAAGACAGTGTTAGTTAAGCAATGTAGTTTTTCGTTTCAGAGAGTCAGAGAGCAAGGTTTCTGCTCTGAGCGTGCTGGGTAGTGCATTCCATAGCTTAGGGGCAATGTAGGGGAAACTTATTCCACCTGTTCTAGCTCGTTTGATGCGTGGGACCCTTAGTTGGTTTGTGTGACATTGCCTCGTAGGTCTGGTGGAGTGTGATCTGGCTAATGTATCAGACAAGTATGAGGGAGCTGACAGGTTGATGCATTTATGTGCGGTGGTAAGAATTTAGAAGGTAATGCACTCTTTGACAGGTAGCCAGTGTGCTGCGTTTCTGGCTTTCGAGATGTGTTCCCTTTTTGGTATATTGAGAGCTGCTCTTAGTGCATTGTTCTGTGTTGTTTGGAGTTTATTAAGATTAGAATTGGAGGTGCCGGCCAGTAGCGTATTACAATAATCTAATTTGGCTCCAATAGTGGCTCTGGCAATAGAAAGACAGTTCTCTTTGGTAAGGAAAGGTTTGATGGCATTAATAAGCTTAGTGCTCAGGCAGAAACAATTGAATTGACTTGCTTGTCCATGGAGAGAGAGGCGTCAATGTGTACTCCTAGAGTTTTGACAGAAGGTAGAACTGGGATGACACAATTGTCTAAGCAGAAATTGGTGTAGAGTGAGTCTAGGTTGGTGAGAGTGGATTTTTGACCAAGGATGAGAATTTCGGTCTTAACTCCTTTAAGACATAGACTGTTCGCGGCCATCCATGCTTGGATCGTGGCGTATATATTCTGGAGGGTGGCAGCGTCCTGATGGTAGAGTCCTGTAAGCGGGAGGAGAACTTGGGTATCATCAGCGTAGTTGGTGTAGGTGATCCCAAGTGCGTCCAGTTTATCAAAGAGAGGTTTGGTAAAGAGATTATAGAGGGTAGGAGCCGTACATGAGCCCTGAGGGACCCCATACCTGATTTGTGGTAGGCTCTGTGTTTGCTATATTGGAAAACACTTTCATCACTCTTCCTTCGAGGAAGGAGGTGATCCAGTTTGTGGCCTGTTTGGAGAAGTGTGCAGCCTGAGTGAGATGGTTTGTGAGGATTTCATGACCGACCAAGTCAAATGCTGCAGAGAGGTCTAGGAGGAGCAGGAGAGCCGGCTTGCCTTTATCTAGAATTTGGGTGATTTGGATCTTCAAATCTAGTAATGCGGTTTCAGTGCCGTGACCTTTGCGGAATCCAGACTGCCTTTTACCTAGGACAGAGTTGTTTTCCAGGTAGGACTGTATTTGCATGTGTGCAGCTTTATCTAAGATTTTAAGGAGAAATGGAACCGTTGTAATGGGACGGCAGTTGTTAGGTTGGGCAGGGTCCAGGATGGGTTTCTTCAAGAGTGGGCGCACCCACACCTCTTTAAGGCTGTCTGGGACTTTGCCCGTCTTGAATGAGGCGTTAATTAATGCTGTGATGATCGGTGTGAGATGTGCAGCACACTCTTTAATGATGTTGGGGGGGCAAATATCACCTTTGCATTGAGATGGTTTGAGCTGTTTGAGGATGTGAAGAACATCCGATTCGGTGATTTGAGAAAAGTTAAATTTAGGGGAGTGCTTGTCTTTAGGGGTATTGACGGAATGGGTCTGCTGGGGTGAAGAGCCTTGAAGTGTTCTGCTATTTTGTTTTGAAGAAGGTCTATTTTCTTTAGCATAGCTATTTGGATGCTATTGCACCAGGCTTCATCCTTAAGAATCTCATCTGTACAGATTGGGGGAACGGTGAGCTCTTTAAAGGTGGTGAATAGCTCTTTTGAGTGGGAGTTGGCTTCTGTGATACGCTTATTGTAGGTTTCTGAATTGGCCTTAAATATGCTACCTTTGTATTTTTTAGAAATGCTAAGAAAGTCTGCTTTAGTGGCATCACAGGGATTGGCCTGCCATGTTTTGAGAGCTTGGAGCTTGCATTGGCGTAGATTTAATAGGTCCTCCGAGAACCATGAGTTGGAGTGAAACGATTTTTTTTCTTTTCAAGAGGAGCTGCAGCGTTAATGGCATGGGTGAGAGTGTCTTTGAAGATCTCTGCTAGAATGTTGGGGTCAGATGAGAAAGGAGGTGCTAGGCAAGGATTGTTGAGAAAGGGACGTATGTTGTCTGCTGTAAGTTTTTTGGCACTTCTGGCTAGCTTGGCTGGTGCAGGTGTTGGCGGTTTGGAATATGTGGAAATGGCAATGCTGAATTGAAGGCAGTTGTGATCAGACCATGGGAGGGCTGTGTTAGAGTTGAGGGTGGAGCCACAGTTGTAATCTGCCGCCCAGTCTAAGATACAGCCTTTATTATGGCTCGGGGCTGTTACTATCTGTGTGAATCCTAGGTCTGTAAGGTCTCTGGTGAGAATGGTTGCTGCTTTGTCTAGTTTGTCATTGTATCCAAGGTTTAGGTCTCCTATGAGCAGTGTTTTGGAAGTTTTTTTAATGTTTCCAAGGAGGTGGTTGATTATGCCTGTGAAGTTACTTACTGGGCCTGGAGGTCTATAGATGACATGAATGTTTACTGTATCTTTAGGGGAGAGGGCTAGTTTGGCTGAGAGGATGTCAGTTGTTTCTTCCCCGGTGGTGGGAGTCTGTCTGATGGTAAGGGTGTCTTTAAAAATTAGTGCGACCCCCCCCCACCTCCCGTTTTAGCTAGTCTGTCCTGTCTCAGGATCGAGTAGCCTAACGGTATGGCTATGTTGATAGTAGGGCCAGAGGCTATATGCAACCATGTTTCTGTTATGACTAATATATCTAAGTCTTGATTGGTAATAAGATCATTGACTTCTATAGCATGAACGTTGAGTGAGCGACCATTTAGTAGAGCACATTTGAGATGTTGGAGCTTCTTGGATTGAGGTGGCCTGAGGTCGGTAGTGGGAGTAAGCTTTTTGGTAATGTGATGTCTGTGGGGAGAGAGAGTCTTAATCCTATTTGGGCACTTGTGGGCACTTGTGGGCACTTGTGTAGGGAAGGTGGCAGGTCTTGGCGTGAATGCGTGATCCTAGGCGTGAGTTCTTATGTGTTACCTGCATGGGTGTGGAGCTGAGTGCTATGGGGTGTGTGCGTGATCTGAGTCTGAGCTGCCTAAGTTGGTTCTCAAGCATTTTGGGGGGAGTAACGTGTGTGGTGGTGTGCCCTAATTCCATAATGAGGCTGTTAGGTTGCACTTTGGGCACGAGGTAAGCAATAATACTAGCAGTTATGATGTAGACTAGGGCTGTGAGGATGTGCTGTGTGTGGGAGGTGTACATATTGAGATAAGAGTGCAGGTGTGGGAATGCTATATGGGTTACGTGAGGCAGGTGCCTGGCAGTGCAGCTCGCAGAGTAGTCTTCTACGAGTGGAGCGAAGTAGTGTGGGTGGCTATCTTGGAATCAGATAGCGTCAGTTGGAGGGCGAGGCTCTCGCAAGAAGTAACTAGCTAGCTTTAGGACAGTTATAGCTCTGGAGTTGAGTCTAAGGTATCGACATGCAGTAAGTCACAATAAATCACAATATGCAGATTCGATTTTTCCTGGGAGGGCAAGAAACATGGTGTACATAGGAGGCAAGGTGCTAGGACGCGTAGTGAAACACAATATTCTCGTATCACAATAAGCAGGTACGAGTTTGCTCTAGCACGCAGTAAATCACATTCGGTCACAATATGCAGATATTTGTTCTTACTGATTTCCAACCTATCTAGGGACAGCTCTCTATTTCTACTATTTTGGGAGACATCCTCTGCATCGTAAAGCTGAGTGCTCTCCAGGCGCTCGTCCTCCCACTCCCCTTGAGGTACTTGTAGCCCCATATCATCATATATTCTATCAATCGTCTCTCTGATGCTTCTGGTGTCGAAGTCATCCTCGATATTTGCCCTAGACGTGCCTGGTACTGAATCGTATTCGGGAAAGAATTCTTCTATGTCTTCCCAATCTACTACTGGATCAGGTTTTTTAACCTCCCTTTCCAGATATTCAAGATCGCATGCTCTCCGCCTTCACTTATGTTCTACGTCGTCGTCGAATTCTCTGCGCTTCCTCGCTTCATCTGTCTGTCTTCCTCTTTCTTTGCAGCTCTACGTTAATTTGCCCTTTGAATTTCCTCATCCCTTTGTCTTTATTATTTTCTCCCGTATCCTTCGCTCTTCTATTCTCCGCTGCTCCCGTCTGTCCTGATTATTAGCTGCTCTCTACTGATCGCGTTGTCTTTTTTGCTTTTCGCAATATAACTGCTCTGTGCTCTGCCTATGTTTTTTCCTGATTATTTCGTCTCTGAATCCTTTTTCCTTTTCCTTCTCCTTTCTCTGTAAATCGTCTAGCTTCTCTTTTTGTTTCGCGTCATCAATGCCTTTACCATCAAGTTTCAATAAAATCTAACCTCCCATCCATTCTTTCTGTGTGAGTGCTATCTCATCAGTTCTATCCTCATTTCCTTTCCATCTTTTGCCCTGTGTCTCTGTATTGAGAAATGTACTTGTTTGTGCCTGGTCTCTCGTTCTCACGTGTCTCCTTGCCCCTTGGAGGTGATCTCTTTGTCCTTGTCTGGGTTTTCGTCACTACTTTACGTAGGTGACTCGTATGCCGGATTGCTATACCCCATAGCTGCTTTAAGTTCACTTAGCGGGTATAACCCTTCGTCCTTGCCAACTTCATTTTTCGTTTCAGATGGGGTGGGTGGCGCGGAAGGCATCTCACCCCCCTCTGTGCATACGTTAAGTATCCAATCTAATGGCGGCTCCTCCTTATCCTCTTGGTACATCTTCCAACGCTCTAAACTAGCTAGGCGTTTGTCTAACATTTTGCCTGTGTATATGCGTGCAAATATGTCATGTGCTGTAGGATCGTTTTAGATAGCGATCCACCCTGGGGCCATGGCATAAACTTTTTGTTTACGGTTCCTTTAACCCATTCTGCACTGTACTTTTTCAGTTTAGGTGCATGTTTTGGCAACTGTTTGCACAGGTGTACTAATGGAGTCATGTCTTCCATGCTTAAATCTGTTCACTTTCTCTTTATATAACACTTATGTCTTTCGTTTCTAAAACAACTTCAACAATATGATGCGAGCACCAATTGTCGCAAGCTCCAATCCCGTTTTTTTCACAACAATGTATACCTCCTTTTTCAATCAAACATCAATTCGTGTTCTACAATATCTCAGTTACTCAATTGCGTAATTTTTATGCTAGTTCCTCGAAGGAAAAATCTCATCCTGTGATGTCACAACAAACAATACATAAGACCGACGTTAACAGACTAGACAAACTCCAGCTGGCTACGCAGATCTCTGCCCCTAAATTTTACCCCGACATGCGGTGCAAGCCCATCCCTTTCGCAAGCGTCTTTAACCGCTGTGGTTTTCTATTTATTACTATTTTATTCAGGACTTTGGATGCAGGCTTCTTCTAACCGCTATATTAAGCGTAGGAATTTGGGCATATCCTCTTCTCGGGTGTCCCACCGCCTCCGGTATTCTTCTCTACTACTCAGTCACCCTTTGAGCCACTATTTCCTTCCCCTTGCTTAAGGCCCCTCCAGAAAGATTTATTTAAACTCTGAATTGAGTTCTAAAGAGTAAGGTTGCAAGGAATACTTGTAACTGAGTTGACTGACCAGGTCTACTTCCCTTGAAATATTGACTGTATTCCAAAAGTATATATAACCTGGCTACTCCCCCCCCCCCCCCCCCCACCCCCCAAGAATAGCTGATTGCATTCTGAATGTGTAATAGGTTTGACTTACCTTGACTACTTATTGTATTTTTAATGAGATTAGACTTTGGGTCGTATCCCTTAAGTATTGAGTTGGTTTTTATAATTCACATTATATATAATGTGATGGTACTTATTTACCCAAGATTCATCTTGTCTTACTTGTATTTAAATAAACCATTTTGTTTTATAATAGTGCTTCTTTGGTCCATATTATGCTTCAATTTCTTTGTACCAAGCTACAGCACTCTGTTCCTCCTAAAATGAGCCTGGCTGCTCTGTCTATACTACCAAATACTCAGTTGGTACAACCTTATACTAATAGTGGAGTTTTGTTTTACTAAGCCCTTAGGAGGACTTCAGAAAAATGATCCTAACTGTAGCAACAGAGGAAGGCGAAGCAAATAGTTTCATATTGTGATGCCAATGCATTTTGGGCATATGTCTGTCATCGGGGCTGAATCTACAATCATTAGATGGAACAAAGGGAGAAAAAGAAAAATCATTCTTTAGTATCAGTTAATTTGGACATGGAGGGAGGAGGGGGAAACCAAAACAAATTAAAAAATGTGTAGACTGAAATAAAGCATACCTGTGTGGGCTTTTTAAAAATATATGCAGTCAAATGTCCTTCAAAATGAATGAACCTAGCAAGATAAACCGGAATATGGAAAATATAGAAAAAGGGAAAAGAGAAAGGGAACAATTAAAGAAAACATGATTAATAGGAACACATAATGTGAGACCATCAATACCGCACTAACAGGGTTCGAAATTGAGGGTAGCTGGGAGCTATTTAGCTCTTGCTTCTAGCCCAGGAGAGCCTGGTTATCTTGAAACCAACAGCTACCAGGAGCTACTTTTGGCTCCCCAGGCAATTGGTGCCTTACAAACATGTATACATGACAATACCTTTCAGTAAGAATTAGGACATATCTAGTACACATTTAAATGTAATAAAGCAGTCATAATGGAAAAAAAGGTTAGTGTTCATTTCATATGAAGTTAGATTTGCTGCACACTGGGTACGCCCTCCTAGTTACCCCAGTGGTTGTTCCTGCTTACTGGGTGATGCCTGACACACAGGAGCTGGTTTTGGCTTCTGATCACCACATAATAATTTCTAACTCTGCACTAATAACCTGCCTCGACCAACATGTAAAGTCCAAATGTGTAATCCAGAACCTGGATGATAAACCTGCAGATGTGGTTAAGAAGTGATAACACAGGAGTACATTGAATCTGAAAGGGAAAGTACATATACAGGTGTTCATGCACTGATGGCGTTGTCATTCTCTGCTAACTATGGTGTGAAAAACACTAAATTCCTCCCATGACAATTCTCTGCAGTACATCCCAATCTGTCCGAGTGCAAAGGTGGTGGTCTTCTGTCACAACCCGTTTGAGTGCGATTTGCCTGTTTTCCCTCTACCTGCCAGGTGCAGTGACTAATCAATCCTGAGACATTTCATAGTGTGAAAAACGATAAGCAAGCTTGTGGGAACAGAGGTCCTGGTTGGTGTTTAATAGTGTGTGTGGTCCAAGCCGCTGTGATGATGGCTAGCGCCGCCAGGTGCTGCGAGGACGGGGCTGCCACAAATGGCGCCACCTGGTGGTGAATGTTCATATGCTCTGATTGGAAATTGGCAGTTTAGGGACGTGTTTAAAGATAATGCGGCAAAGAGGCAGGTTTTGAGGACTTATTTGAAGGACAGGTAGTTCTCGGGGAGCCGGATGTGCAGAGGAAGCGTGTTCCAGATGGTCGGAGCTAGGATGGAGAAGGCCCAGCCACCAACTCTGGTCGAGTGGTAGGGGGGAATAGTGAGGATGAGAGCTGAGCCTGATCAGAGGTTTCTGGGGGATTGGTAGTGGATGATTTTATTTTCTAGGAACTGTGGTCCTTTATTATGAAGGGATTGGTGAGTGATGCACATGGCATTTAAGGTTGCCATTAGGCCAATACGAGGCATAAATTAGTCTTGCAAAATTGATTGGTCGATACTTCTAAATGAAAATATCTTGATTAGCAATTCAACGTATGTGATTAGCAAATTTGTATATCCTTACTTTCAATCGGGGCCAATGCAAGGCATCCCCTGTACAGCAGCAGAGGCCCCAAGGAACTTGCAGGCTCGTTTCACCACTGGTGCTACAATTAGGATGCCTTTTGTTGGACATGCGACTGGACACCGTTACCCTTGCAAATTCAACAGGGCTTCCCACTAGTGCCTCACAAGTAGTCAACAATTCCCAGAGCTGCCTAAGCCAACCGCATCACTCCGACTAAATTCAAGAGGACCAAAGCTGGAGGCTCTAGTTTCCCAGCCACAGCTGCCAAACACTGGAACCTCCTCCCTCCCACCCTACGTGCTGAACTCTCCTACTGGACTTTCCGAAGAACTCTAAAAACCCTACTGTTTGCCTAATGCTGGACACAGGCCCTTACCTGGTCTGAACTTCGAAACTATAGTAACGTTTACTGAATAACTATTACACTGTGCTTATCCCGAGGTCTGTACATTTCTAAGTAACTTGTCATGCAACAGTGCCTTGATGCTCTTGGGCCTAGTGTGCTATACAAATGTAAAAATAAATAAAAAACACTTATCTAATGGCATGCTCCTTATTAGTGGTTGTTCACTGATGAACCATTGTTTCTGACAAGTGTTCACTTTCCCATCACATGATATGCACTAGCAAGCACGATTCTGTCAAACAATGCCTACAAGAAGGTGACCTTATCATACAAAACCTTTTATGGGGGTTGTGGGGGGAGAGGGACTCGCTCACTCTCCTTGTGGGACCCCTTTTGTGACGGGGCGAGATGCGGAGGAGAAAGGTGGGAGGAGAATGATTTGCGAGCAAATTAGGTGATCCAATTAAAGGCAGCATCTTTGATGCCTAGGTTGAGGAGCCTAATCTTCCTGAGTATTTTGTGGTCGATGGTGTGAAAGGCCGCAGATGGATCCAATAGTAGGAGTGCAGCACATCCTTCTGAAACGGCAGTTCGTTTTAGGTCGCCCCAGATGGAGACCAGTGAGAATTCCGTTTCACAGAGTGGCCGAATACCTGGAGTCTATTGGCTTCTGTGAAGAGGCCAAGTTGCTTGTATGCCGCGAGGTCAATTTGTTTAGGTATGAAGCAGGTGTTGGAGATTGGGCGGTAGCTTGATGGGAAGTGTCGATGCTGGTTTTTGGAGCGGTTTGACATGAGAGGTTTTGAAGGCCTCTGGGAAGGTGCCAGATGAGGATTTATTGATGATGGAGCAGGCTACGCTGCCTGCACAGGTGGCAGTAAGGAGCCCGATGGTCAGCTAAGTGCTAGTAGGTAGCAGAAATAGGCCTGGGAAAGAGGTGTGAATAAAAAGAGTTAGTTAGTAGGGAGGGCAGGAGGGAGAGGAAAAGATTGCCTTTGAGAGAGGGCAGGATGTGAGGTGGGGGGAATCGGAGCTAGTTTTGCAATGATCGTACAATGTCTTTCAAGCCCAATGTTATGAAAGTGGTTAGTTCGTTTATTTTTTAAGTAGATTCAAGTCACACCAAATAAACATTGACAGCATAATACATTGGTTGATGCAGTAATATTATACATAGAACTACTGCAGCACTGTTGCAGACCAGCATATGCTACTAAATAAATCATCAATCCCTAACATCTACCAACAACCGTAGAGCGGCAGGGCCTATGCTGAATCGGCTGGACACTGTGCCAGTAGGTACCTCACAAGTGGGCTCCATATGTCTGTTGGTTTCCACCCTGAAAAGAAACCAACAAGGCTGGATCTCCCAGCAACCTGTGCCCCGCAGATATCTACAAAATACTCGCTTATGAAATACCGCTTCATTCAACTGTTAATGAGCCAATCACTGAAGACTGGAATTGTTCCAAAATCCTACAAATCCGCCAACATTCAACCGCTCTTAGAAAACAAAGCGGGCAAAACAGATGACCCACCCAATTATATACCTATTTCAAACTCGCCCTACAAAAACCTTGGAGAACCACTTATACAAAGAATTGCTCAACTACGTTGAATACATCGGATTACTGGACCAATCGCAGGTTGGCTTTAGACCCATGAGAGGAACAGAATTGGCGCTCTTCCACATATATGATAACCTAAAGATGAATGTGGACACCACCCAATGGGTCCTTGTACTACTGGACAAATCATCAGCCTTTGATGCGATTAAGCACACCGCCCTAATCAAAAGATTGGAGGAATTCAGCATTCAAAACTCTCCTCTTTAATGGCTAAAATCATTCCTCACTGTCCGAACCGAAAGAACCTACCTACTGTGTACCTCAATCACAGGAACCACGACCTTCAGTGTATCACAAGGTTCAAGCCTCTCCCCATTCCTCTTCACTATATACATGGCGTCGCTGAAGAAGCTCATCGAAAAATACGGTCTCACATGCTACAACTGTGCTGACGACATACCACTCGTCTTTAAGATGACAACCATCAATGACCCGGACAATGCCCTTGAGAAATTCCTCACTGATGTAAACATCTGGATGACTAATAACCTTAAAATTAATCCAATGAAAAGAGAAATGATAACCCCCACTAAACGGCAACAAAGCACAAATGCCACTCACTTGACCCCAGTCTGGGAACCCTACCGAAAACCTCCACTGTAAGAAAACAAATGGGAATACTCATGGACAGTCGCCTCATACTTGAACCACATGTTAACGCAATAGTAAGAAAATGCTTCTACCATATAAGCCTAATAAGAGGTATCATCCCTTACCTGAACTTCCCACACAGGAACTCTTGCCGTCATCTCCCTGGTATTATCAACAATAGACTACGTAATCTGCCTATACCTAGGAATGCCCAACTACCTCACCAGGAAACTACAAATGATCCAAAACACAGCAGCAAGAGGTCTTCCTCCAGCTGGATTCAGGATACAAGGTTCTGACTTCTGGTTTCGACTTACAGCTTCTGACTTCTTACTTGGGCATCTGACAGGTAAGTGAGAGGTCTGCTGTTACACCCACCTCCCTCCCTCCATTCATTCAGGCTCAGCTTGGTTCAGTCAGCCAAACGCACACCGATTCCTCTCATAAGGTCTTCATCTGTCTAGCATCTGTGTGGTTCTAGATTGGAGCGCCAGGTTGTCTGCATGCACAGTGGGAATTTCTCCACTGATCTCAGTACTCATTCACTGCCACTTTTACACAGTGATTGAATTTCCAAATGTATCCATCGATTTTTCTCATCTCCACTTTGACAGATTTGATCGCCTGTGAAAGTCATTCCTTAGCCAGGCATGCATGTGCAAGATCATCCCTGGTGAAAGCAATCTAAGAGCAGAAGCCAGTTGGGTCTCCACCGCCTTCCAGTGTGCTATCTTTGGCCATATCCTTTCTCAGTTCCGTAGGTGTTTTCGGGGCTAAGGCATATATGAAGCTAATCAGATGGCCCTTTGGATTGCCTCATGTGCACAGGTCCAGGCATCTGTGTGGCTCTGTGCTGTGTAAATGCTGTCCCCCTCAGGAGCCACTGGGCAGGATGCCGCTCTTGCTGTTCTTATGAGGTCCCAGGTTCTATTTTAGGACCATCCAGGCACACTCACTCCAGCAAAGATCAGATCGCACCCAGCACCAACTGCACAACCAAGGCAGTCTGGTCGCTGCTCTGCTGAGTCCCCAACTTATCCACTGGCCAGAACGTCCATGTTCTTTCCCAACTCTTAACTAGTCGCTGGCACTTCGATGGGGCTCAAAATGTGAAAAACTTTCCCTGGGCCTCAACTGCTTCCTCATCTGGTCCACCGCAGCACTGCGCCATAGTCCAAAGTAGCTAACCCAATCGGCGAGATTTCTGCTGCACACACGGTCCGCCTTGGGCCAGGTGTGCCCAGCTTTCATCTCTCTGCTGACAGTGTTCCCTCCCTGGCAATAGGTAATCCAAGCCGGAGTACGACCCATGTGCTCCTGAGTAGTACGAGAACCCTCTGTTCCCCATGCCTTTCTTTTTTTTTTCCCCCGAGGCCCTGCTCCCCCGTTCCATCCAGGTGTGTATCCCCCATTGCGACTGCTGTTAGGAGGATTGTAGCGTCGCACCACCTCTACTTTGCCAGCCGCCTGGTGCCCGTGGGGGCCAGGATGTTGTGCCCTCCTTCAGGTTTATAAGCCGCTCACGGATTAAATGCTGCCTGTACTCCAGCCCCCAACTGCTGTCCATCGCCTTATGCTGCGTGCTGGTCGCACGTCCTCCTCTTCCTTCCTCAACTCTCTAGCTTTCCCCTCTTTGGATATTTCCCCATGCGTTCTCACCGGCACTGCAATATCCTCCGCCTTCGCTTTGATCGCGGCCTGTACTGGGGGCCGCTTACAAGCTGTCCTCGGAATGCTCCTTTCAAGCAACGGCTTTGCAGATTCCGAATCCCCCGGCGGTCATCTTATTTTGATTTTCCTTTTTTCACCGTCCTTTCGGACCTCGAGGGATTTCCATCTTCCGTTCCATCTCCTGCAGCCCAGACTCTGTCAGGATGTGCCTTCCCAAGTCGCCAGGCAAGGGACAGCTCTCCGTTCTCTTGTCTCTGTCAAAAAGGTTAAGATTTGATTAGGATTTTAATGGGTAGAACGGGAGCTTGGGCGAATTACGTGCTCATGCCTCAGCAGTAAGCCACGCCATGCCCAGTCCTTGTATTCTTGACACTGGGGTAGTCACCAAAGAATTTCAACCTATTGTGTCATAAGACTAACAATTTGCTGCCATCACTAGAAGTAGAATTGCAACTGGGTCACAGTAAAAATAAAAAGGTCTAATTATTCAAATTAACATGCTGTAGAAGAGCAAAGAAAGCATCTAGAACCCTTCCTTGCTGGCTCCTGGGGCTTGTGCCTGTGGGGACTTTTTTTTTAAATCTCTGACTGGTACACCAAGTCCTAAACATAGGCAGGAACCAGTCTGTGTGTGCCGGCTGTGCATGAAGGATGTGCCCCCCCGCCCCCCAAACACAGTGTGTATAAACTTGCATCATCTATCTCATTTTCCACACTTTCATACTATGCTAAAATGGCTGCTGCCTTCTTGGCTTTCCTCAAGGCTGCCTGCAATGCCTGACTGACGTGGACCAGACAGCATGCCGCCTGATTGGTCTTCCCGAGCCTGGTACTTAAGGCCCATGTTCAAGGCCCCTGTCTTCTCCCTGTTTACCCTTGGCTACCCATCAAATGCACCAGCTTCTCACTGCGTCAGTTTCACTAAGGTAAGAGTGACTGTAACAGTGTATCGCTCTCCCACAAGTTGCGGTTCACGTCCTTTTGCTGCTATCCTCAACCCGGCAAAACGTATTGTGCCCATGTAAACCCTTTCCGCTACCCTCCCTTTATGTGTGTGAGGGTTACTGTCCCGGATAACCTCTTTCATTACGTATCCGCCTCTCCCACTAACGGCAGCAGTTTACTGAAGATCCTTAATCGGCACGTTCGTCCTCTGCCTTAAACATCCCCTTCAACACCTGGACTTCTATAATTATTTTCTGTTGAAAGTTCACCATTGTGCTCTTGAAGCAGTGTCGCACCACTAGCTTCCTTCCTGAGCTATGTGGCCTTATGATCCGGTCTCCTTTACGAAACGCTGACTATGCCAAGACTTTTGTGTTGTGTGGTCCCAACATGTGTTCCACTCGCAAGGCCAGCAATCAACTGATTGACATTCACTGTGCTCAACTCAATGCGCATATCTGCGTCGCACTGATATATCCGGACTTACCGTCTCTGAACTTTGCGGCCCTCCGCGCTATCAAGTCTCTTCTACACAATCACGGAATATCATCACGTTACGTCCTACTCTCAACAACACCCGATAACCTAGTCAAATTGAGCTACCCAAATTGTCATGCAAGTTGCTTACTTCTCCAGCATGGGGTCTGGCATGGATTCACATGCTCATGAATATTCCCCGTCGTCAGGCTGGGAATCCTGGTAAAGAAAAAATCAGTTTCAGTTTTGTTTCTGAACTGTCTTTCTTAGTACTAACCGATCACTGGTCTCTGGGTCATACTGCCCCCAGCCAATGACTGCCCTCTCCCTAAGCCCCTCCCCTGGCAACCATCCTCAGATTCTTACCGCCCGTTCAAGTGTTGGGAGTCCTCGTGCTATAGCTCTCGAGCTTTTACTACTTTTTGCAATTTTTCAAAGAGTGTAATCTCATTTCTTCGGTCAATCGAGCCTCAAGCGCCACAGTTTCTACTTCAGATCAACGGGGACCCGTTTCGGAATTGTCTATGCCCCTCAAGGGCAAAGTCTGAATAGACCATCCAGGATCGGCGTATCTGCCTTACCAACTGGCTGGAAGGAGGTGAGAAGAAGAGGGCCGAGCGGTCTTCTAAGTCCTTTGAGGGTGCTCTGGCGACGGGGTCCCAACAAAAGGCTAAGCTCCGCGGGCACCGGGAGCGCCGAATGGTCATGCTCCTCGGCTGCTAGGCAGGGTGTGCTTTCACCGACGCCATCAACCACGAGCCAATGCTCTGGCTCAGGAAAGAGGAAGTTGGAGAACCGGGTAAGCTTCTGGAGAAGTCTCCGTCGGAAACAGCCGAGGGGGAGCGAGGCATTGCCCCCCCCCCCAAGGTGAAGGCCTCAAGCACGCCTAAAGTTGTGAAGGCCCTGATTCACCCAGCTAAGGCCTCTATTGAGGGAGTCGTGGCGTCCCTGGCGAAGCCTGTGAAGGCGACCTTGGGGCCCAGAGTTTCCCTGCCACCGCAGAGGGAATCCTCTTTTCAGCCCATCGATAAGACCTCCGTGAGAACCCTGGTAGGAAAAAGAGGGGGGTGGGGGCGGTGGCTATCAAGGACACAGATTCAGCCTCTGAGGAGGAGCTGGCTGGGGTCGTGAAGGTCCTTAACAAGAAGTTTGAGGAGGTCCGGTCCCACGGGAGGGATCCCGACAAAGAGAGCGACGGTGGCGCCGACGAGGTTCCCGTGGAGGCAGAGGATTCCACTCCCCAACCGTCGTGCCCGTCGCACCCAGTACCCGAGACTCAGGAGAACTCGGGTGCCATCTTGATGGCGATCCAGGCCTTATGTATGGAGATAAGGACCAGGTTGCCGTTACCCCCAACGGATCATCCTGCGGAACATGGCCCGTCGGGGAGCCCTCCAAGCAAGCGGAGAAGAGTTCACCCCCCCCCCCGCCCTTCCAGCCTGCGCGGCCATCGCAGCCTTCATCCCCCTCCCGTGATCCTAGGGAGGGCACGAGAATGGAGACGGCCACGATGGGGACGGATGGTGGTGACGACGGGAGGGACCTTCCATCACACCACCTCCTCGGGCCTCTCTGCCCGACGAAATTGGTTCCTTCCACGCACATGATTGCCAGGGCATCCGAGCTCTTCGCGCTCTGCCCCGAAGAACAGAAGGAAGGTTTCCTCTATCAACGGCGTGAGGCCAAAAGGAGGACGGTCCTCTCTGTCCCGTTACTAGACGACATCTGGGACGAGGGGCTTTTGCTCCTGAAGAACCCGTCCACGACTCCTTCTAAGAGAGACTGGTACGAGAAGAAGTACCGGGTCCCTGATTCCGCCCCTCTGTGCCTTAGGGCTCAGTCGACCCCTGATTCGGTCGTCTCCATTCTCGTGTCCTCCCTAGGCCAATAAGAAGGCGGCAGGGGCTACGGCTTCGTCTTCCACCAACCCATCCCACCCCCCCACCCACATCCTCCCCCCCAACCCCCCAACACCCCCACCTACCCACCTCCCTGGGCGGTGAGGGGAAGAAACTGGACGCCATGGGGCGACGAGTCATCTCGTCTGCGGCGATGCCGATTAAGGCAGCCAACGCCTTAGCGATTGTGGCCCTTTACGACAGGGAGCTTTGGTTTAAGATGGCTTCTCTGCTGGATTTCGTCCCGGACGACAAGAGAGCGGAGGCCCTAGAGATCCTGCAGGAGGGCGAGGTGGCGTCGGACCACACCATAACGGTGGCCACAGACATTGCTGACACTGGCTTCCGCCAGTTGGGCAACGGGGTCTGTCTTCGACGGCGTGGTTGGCTCAAGACGACCGATTTCCGCCAGGATGTGCAAACCAGAGTTTTGGACATGCCCTTCAACGGGAATAACCTTTTTGGCAAGAAGGTGGACGAATTGCTGCAGTCCATCAAGGCCGACACAGACGGCCCTGGCCTTGGGGGTTTTGCAGCAACGACAACCGCCCTTTCTGAACTCAGGATGCATGCAAGGTGCCTCCAAAGGATTCGGCGGCAGCTCCTCGACATACCGCCAGGCGGCCTGCTCCTCGTTGCAGGAGGCCTATAGAGGACTGGGCAAGTCGGGAGAATCTCGTCGCCAAGGCAGCAAGGCCGCTGCCAAGCAGGACTGAACCGCTGTAGCGTCGGGCCCCCACCTGAGCACCCCGGTGGGAGGCCGGCTGGCGAAGTTCATCATCGTGTGGGAGTCCATCTCCACCGACCGATGGGTGCTGGATGCCCTGCCCCGCAGGCACACGAGTTTCTGAAGTGCCCCCGCATTCCACCCGTGGCTATGAAGGAAAACCACGTCCCCCAACTGCTGCTGGAAGTAAGGGCGATGCTGAAGAATGGAGACATCGAGCTCGTCCCCAAGAAGCTACGGGGCTCCGGAGTGTACTCGCGGTATTTCCTCGTAAGAAAGAAGACCGGCGGTTGGCGACCCATCCTGGAACTTCGTCGTTTAAACAAGTACATCACGGCACAGAAGTTCTGGATGGTTACCCTCCAGCACGTGCTGGGGCAGCTGGAGGAGGGCGACTTCCTATTGTCGCTGGACTTGGAGGATGCCTACTTTCACATCCCCATTCTAAAAGGACATTGAAAGTTTCTCAGATTCGTAGTCCAGGAACGGCACTACCAATTGAAGGCCCTTCCCTTCGGATTGAAGTCGGCACCCAGGGTATTCACTAAGTGCCTAGCACCGGTGGCAGCGCGGCTGCGCCTGCAGGGGATCTACTCCTACCTGGACGATTGGCTCATCCGAGCAAAGACAAGAGAACCCGCCGTCCGGCACACAGGGAAGACCGTCCAACTGCTCACGGATTTGGGATTCCATCAATTTCACCAAATGGGCAAGGTGCAGCGGCTGTTGGCCATGGAGATGGCCAGGGTGAGGTCCATCGAGTCCCTCCTCGGCATGATGTCCTCGTGCATCTACCTGGTGCGCCTGTGCAGACTGCGGAGGCGACCACTGCAAGAGTTCCTCGACGCCCATTGGATACAAGTAGCGGTCAGCTTCGAAAAAAATGATCCCGCTCAACGAGGCCTTCCGCCAGGCGATCCGGTGGTGGGGTGCCCACGCATATCTGACGGCGGGTGCAGACTTCCAGACCCCGGCGCATCAGGATCCAGTGACGACGGATGCCTCCCTGGAGGGGTGGGGAGCGCACACCGCAGATCTCCACGCATGAGGCCTTTGGCTTCCAGAGGAGAGGTCACTGCATATCAACATCCTGGAGCTCCGAGCCGTGTTCTGGGCTCTCAGATCGTTCCTCCCGTCCCTCAAGGGCAAGGTGGTGAGGATCTTCACCGACAACACCACCACAATGTTCTACGTCCGGAAGAAGGGAGGCACCAGATCCCCAGCCCTATCCAAGGAGGCCCAGGAGCTGTGGTACTGGGCTGTCGCCCAGGGGATGTTTCTGGTACCCTTCGACCTGGCAGGAATAAAGAATACCATCGCCAACTCAGCAGGGAGCTACGCTCGTGCCACGAGTGGGAACTGCGTCCGGATCCAGTAGATCTACTCTTCCGACGATGGGACAATCCCCAGATCGACCTATTTGCGACAGCAGCAAACAGCAAGCACCAGAGGTTCGCCAGCAGGTTTCCCCAGCCGGGAAGCATGGGTGATGCCTTCTCATTCCCCTGGGACGGTGCTTGCAAAGGCCAGGGCGTCCTCGACTCTTAAGTGCTATGGACATAAGTGGAAGAGGTTCTTTGTCTGGTGCGGTGCACAGAGGATTAATCCTCTGTGGATTACGGCCCCTCAAGTGCTGCCGTACCTATTGTCGTTGGCCAAGGCGTTGCTGGTCCATGCCTCCATCAAATCTCCCGCTACACCAGAACTCTGGGGCGCTCATCTCTATGGTCCCATTGCCTGGTGAAGGAGTTCATGAAGGGACTGTTCCGATCGTTCCCGCCAGTGAAGGCTCCGGCCCCGTCGTGGGAGCTCAACGTGGTGCTGACCAGGCTCATGGGGCCGCCATTCGGGCCTCTGCATTCTGCACCGAAGTTCCTGTCGTGGAAAACCGCGTTTCTTGTGGCCATCACCTCTGCACGACGAGTGGGAGAGATCCAGGACCTCTCTTGTAAACCTCATACCTGACTTTCCACCAGACGAGGGTGGTGCTGAGGACGCACCCCTCCTTCATGCCCAAGGTGCCGTCGGACTTGCATCTCAATGAGCCCTTGGTGTTACCAGTTTTCTTCCCGTCGCCTTTGTCGCCGGCCGAGAGGACTTTGCACTCACTGGAGCTAGAGCGCTGAAGTTCTACGTTGGACCACACCGAGTTTTCGGAAGACATCACAACTGTTTGCAAACTTTGGACCTGTGAACCAAGGGAAGGCCCTCTCGAAGGCTTCCATTTCCAGATGGCTCTCAGGCTGCATCATGCACTGTCACCGGTTGGCAAACCGACTGTTGCCAGGCCGTCGGAGCCCATTCGACCAGAGCGATCGCTGCTTACACAGCGTTCTTGTCTGGTGTACCCCTGCTGGACATCTGCAGGGCTGCTACGTGGAGGTTGACGCACACCTTCACGATATTCTGCTGCATCGACCGGGATTCCAGGGAGTTGTCCAGGGTCGGCCAAGCACTGCTGCGCAACCTGTTCGCCTGAAGGTGGGCCTGGTGAAGGAGGTAAGAGTTGCTTAATGTTGAGTTTATGTAATACTTAATGTTGAGCCTTGCCACATCCTGTGGTTGTGCATGCGTGTACTGCTATGTATTCTTATATTCATGAGCATGTGAATCCATGCCAGACCCCATGCTGGAGAAGGAACAAGTTACTTACCTGTAACTGTTGTTCTCCAGCATGGGTCTGGCATGGATTCACATGCAAACCCTCCCTCCTACCCCTCTGCGGCTCTTCCCTTGGTCCTACTGCCACTTTACGTGCTACTAAATCTGAGGATGGCTGCCAGAGGAGGGGCTTAGGGAGAGGGCAGTCATTGGCTGGGGGCAGTATGACCCAGAGATCAGTGATTGGTTACTACTAAGAAAGACAGTTCAGAAACGAAACTGCAACTGATTTTTTTTCTTTACCGAGGATTCCCAGCCTGACTACGGGGAATATTCATGAGCATATGAATCCATGCCAGACCCATGCTGGAGAACAACAGTTACAGGTAAGTAACTTGTTTCTTTTGTGCTATTGAAACCTTCCTTCTTGCATAGCTTAGTCACATCTTACTCAATACTGAACTTGGCATCCTCTCAGATCTCTCTCTCTCCTTGCTGCTCTCTTCCCATCCCCTTTCGTTACACCCTTGCCTCTCATATGTAAGTCTGATGTATCATTACCAATTGGAGAGGAAGCTTATTAGCTTGGTTACTTTGCTTTCCTTGTCCCGTATGCATATCTGATGTAGCTCCCCGCAACAAGAGGAGAGGCTTTCCAGTATGTATCCTTACGCTTACTTTGTGCTTCTGCATGCCTGATGTAGATCCCCGCAACAAGAGAGGCTCTCCAGTATATATCCTTCTGCATATTCTTGTACAAGCACTTTTATAACTAGTGCCTATATAGCTCAGGGTTTTGTGCGCTGCAAATAAATGCAAAAATAAAAATAAAAAAATGGCATAGGTGACGCGCAAGCTGGGCGGAGTAGTACTTATCTGCTGCCATGCGTGGAATAGAGGCAAGATTACCCTGGTATGCCGGGAGCCTGTGCACAGGAGCAACTGTGCAGAGCACCAGACTTCCTCTGGGTTTTAACCATGTGATCATCAGCGTGTGGATTGCCTTCCCTCTTGTTGGGAACGAGAGGGGGGGTCTTCCCACCCCTCTAGGTGATATCGAATGAGAAATGAGCACGAGAGCTCATCCAGGGAGCAGGGGGAAGCACAATTGCCTTAGTGCATGCATTAGAGGGTATTAACTAAATGCAGGTGTGAACGCCATCTTAGCTAATGGCAGCCATGTTGGAACTTTGGCCATAATCGCAGCAAACAACATCGTTGGTATTGGATCCCCTGCATGAATGCTGACATCACCCCCCACCATGGGCAGGTTTCAGGGATCCATAAAAACCCTCCATTGTAATAGAAGTTACAGGCCCTTGCTCCCTGGGAAGAATGCGCCCTGCAAGGTCCTGAGGAGGGAGCAGAGCACCTTTTGGCAGTACCATCCCACGGAACTGATGGCGCAGCCCTCCTGCACCCAAGGGAGTTGCTGATCTGCCTCGGAGTGAGTGGAGCATGCAAGTTAGTGCGACCTCTGCTCTCCCCCCCGGGCTCATCTCTGTATCTGCCAGGTGCACTGTTACAATGATAAAATAACATTGTTTTCCTAAGTAGCAAATGAATTGTTGGGCCAGCCGAACCGCGGATAACATGGCCAGCAGCACCCACGCGGACAAAGGTGGACAGATGACCCAGAACATCCCATATGGAGGAGGCCCTGCATGACTTCAGTTAGCGTTGTAGAATTGTACTGTATGTGATTACTTCATCAGTGATGTTGTTTGTGCTTATAATGTGCTGCACATGCCACGGAACTTAGAACGTTTGGCGGCAGCAGAGTTCTTTGCTGATGCACTTCTATTTTGTAGAAATAAATACTGTTATTCTTGCAAGCAGTGTTTTTGGCCTTCTTCCCTAGCCGGTTGTATTTTTTTTCTGGTGTGAGCGTGCAGGGGCGGGCCTTCTGTATAGTCTTCTCTTCACCTGACATTTCAGTGCAGGTAGTGGTCCCCAGAGTCTTGGCGATGCCTCTGAAATTTGGAGGGTGTCGTTCTGGGCTGGGGGCTCCACTATGTATGCGCTGCAGTTCTCCCACCCACACATACCATTAGCCTGCAGAAATTGGGGGAATGAGGGTTGCATTTTGGACTAGACTATGGAGTGGACTGCGGCAAGGAGAGGTATGGTTCGGCCCTGTGGGGGTCCTGAAGTGCAAATGATTCTAATCAGCATGGCCATTACATTCATTCCATTTATAGCCCCCAGGCCCCCCCAAACCCGCAAACCCCTTCCCCCCACCCCTTCAAACCCCCCCCCCCCAAACTCCAATATTTTGCTAAGTCTGTTGGGGGGTGGGGGTCCTGTTTCAAAATCCCTGAAGCCTCACTAGTAGACCTTGCATAGCACTCCACCGCCCAAGGGTTCAGACTATGGGTGCAGGGCTGCTCTAAGAAACTACTAGTTCCCCCACTGCAAAGCAAGTTTACTTGCTGGTGGGATGGATCCTGGGAGCTGATGACTCCTTTCTTGAGTACAGCTGACATTGCAAGCCACCCATTCAGTTAGGGCCTTGTGACCTTTTCTCAGACTTGGTTATTCAATTTTGTTACAACTTCTGAGGCTTGTTTTGCTGGGGTCGCATGAAAACTCCCCGATGAGGCCCCTATATCAGTTGATTGTTCATGGGTCTATATTATATTGTTTTCTATCAAAAGACCGTCTCAAACGACAATAGCACAGTGCTAGGCAGCACCTCAGATTCCTGCTGTTGGGTACCTTGGATCAGAAAAAGTTCTAGGACTACATTCTAGCAATCTAGAAGGAGATTCATGGCCACACAGTCACTCAATCTAAAATATCTGAGTTGGATAAATCTGTCCTGGCGGCAGAGAAGAGGCTAGATGATGAACTTAACTCGCATATAATTGACCGGAAGAGTGGACAAGCTGGAGTTGCACTACAGGGCCATCTTTGCTAAACAGGAGCCAGTAAGCGGATTATACCACAGAATCGTCCAAAATGGTGACATTTATTTACCAGTACAATGAGTCACTTGTACTAACTGGGGAAACAACCTAAGACGTGCAATTGTAGCATTTTGTAGGATTGCAAATAATTAGTCCCAAAAAGCTGACGCATCTTTCTGGGTGAACAATTGCCTATGTTTTTTTTAATAATTTAACAACCGTTAAACCCCAGTAGGATTGAAATCTGTTATGCAGTTAATTTGATGAATTCTGAAAGGGGACATGTTTTGTTGTGAAATGTGCTGCTGGCCCGATAGGTATTCCCTAGTGTGGTTCAGCTTTAGGGTAACGTGAGATGGGTTAAAGGATCATGGAGGACCGAATGGTGAGAATGGGTTAGCATCAACATTGTTTTAGCCTCCCTCGGGGGAAACCTGGGATAATTCCCTGCCATCTCATGGGGCTAGCAAAATGCACAGTGTAATCTGTCACTTGAAAAAAGTATCTTATTTGCTCATTGGGACACCTGTTTTTTGGCAAGAGCTTTCGATATAGGTTTTACACAATACAACCAGTGTCTGGTGTGTACTTTGCAGTTGGACATATGTGGTAGGTGAATAATTTTCATATGTTGGTGTTTGCAGTGGGAACGACCTCAAAAGATTTAGGCCTTAATTCACAGAACGTTTTCCAATGGGGGTTTGCCATTATAAAACGCTCTGGGAATTAGGCCCTATATTTTAAATGTAAATAAGCTATAAAACTTAATGAGCCTCAAGTAAGCGGGTATGATGGCTCGTTCCAAAGGGAGTGGATTATAACGCTAGATGCATGTAATTAAATTAATCCACATGCTATGAACAAGCAAGTTTATACCGTTTTGTATTTAGTTAACAAACATTAAACTTTATTTGACTACAACAAAAATAGAATGCATGAGGTAAAGCGACTAGAAAATATTAAACCTTACTGGAATATGATTATAAATATTGCACTTCTTGTATTTGGTCTCAAAACTTCATAGCCATCCCTCGACATCCAATGCCGTTCGCTGCTAAGAACATGTTTTATGATGAACGCTGGAAGGAAAAGCAGGAACGAGGTTTTACATGGTGGTTGAATTTTATCCTTACACCAGATGATCTGAAAACAGACTCCTCGCGAGGTAACACAATCTTATTGCTAATTGCATGCCACCAAATATTTCCTTTGTTTATCTGAAAAATGGGCACTGAAATAAAATGCTGTGAAGTCATTTATTGAAAAGGCATGGTGAAATTCAATAACATTTCAAATGAAGGTTACCTGTTTTTTATAGTGTTTGAACACTGGGGAAAGAATAAATACTAATGCTAGAGTTTTTGACATGTAGCTGCATAGATGCTCTCCATACTATGCTACACCTTACAAGGGCAGCAATATTTATTTAGCCACAATAGTGAAGTGTGCTTGCTTGTCTTCCCGAAGCATGCACATCACTAGCATGCGACTCCCTTGCCCCCAGCTGCCCTCTGCCCCACACTCCACCCCCATTTAAAATAGTTTGATTCAATGTCGGTGTAACGCTCACCTGATTCCCGTAGAGGCGCCGGTCTTGACTGGGCGTATACCGTATCTGCAAAGGTGATGTGTAACACACGGCTGGCTCTTTGGGCTGGACCTCTGTGCACTGTATGTCTGACTTGAAGGGTAAGATGTCTGCAGATAGAAAATATGGGATTAAGGAACTGGGTTATTGAATTTCTCTCTCTTCTTCCCTTTCTCTTCTCCTGTAGAACCCCAAAGGTTAACACTCTCACCTTAGGTAAGTGAACGCCGTGCTCTCCATCTGCCTCGGGGCAGGGTGCTGTAACCAGTTTCTTCACTGGATAAGGGGAGCAGGCCTCTTGACTTCAGAGGACTGCTGTCCGTCGTTTACTGCACGAACGGTAAGTTTCGAGTAATTCTAATGTCTTTAAAGTCTTTAGTGATGATGTTTCTTGTTTTGCAGGGTTCCGGCGATGGCGGATGACGGGCTGAAGTGAGTTGAAGATGGAGCCCGTGTGATGAATAGAAGCGCCTGGAAGCACGTAAGTAAGCGCTTGTTGCCTGCTTCATGATGCGCTCTAACTGTCTTTTTATTTTGCAGGTACAAGTTCGGAGCGGCTGCAGGGTGCCGGAATACCCACTGGGTTAGATGTGGAAAGGAGTAATGGCACGTGAGTATTAAAGTTCCCCAATGTCTTTAAACGCACCTTGTTTTGTCTTTCAGATGCGGGATGCAGCGCCGAAGGCCTCCGGAGCGTGCGAAGAGTTGGTAAGCTTTTGTCTTTCAGATGCCGGAATGCAGTGTGAAGACCTCCGGAGCGCACGAAGAGTAGGTAAGCCTTTGTCTTTCAGATGCCGGAATGCAGCGCGAGGCGTTGGTGACAGCCGATGGACCAGGTAAGTGAAGAGCTGTCACTGAAGACCGTAATGCTAACCTGTTCTTTCTTGTCTTTATAGGTGTTGCTGAAGACAGGATTCAGGATGGTAAGCCTTTTTCCTTAGGCCCAGGATCAGATGCAGAAGACACGATGAGCGTTCTGCTGCAGAGGATGCAGAATAACGCAAAGCAAGATTCATCCATCGGGTGTGGTTTAAATAGCCTCCTGTAGTGCTTAGGTGTCTCCTTCCACAGCCACGCCTAGGTGAGAAAAGAGTTCCTGCCTTCCAGAAGAGTTCCAGTGTTCTGAATCTAGGGAGTGGCTCCTGCCCCACCCAACAGGAAAAGTAGTTCCAAACAGAAGAGGATCAGAGGCTCAACTGGCAGGCAAGTAAGCAGCATGGTCTGCTGCAGGTAAGTCCACCCAAGCATTATGAGCCCGGCGCTTCCAGCGCTGGGACTGGGCATATTTATGAGCCTGGTGCCACTGGCGCCAGGACTGGGTCCATAAGGTCCCAATTGGGACTGGTTGGCACTCGGAACCTGGGTTATGGATCTGCTTCCAAGGGAGTTGGGGAAAACCCTGACCTTTTGGAAGCAGAGATCATGACAGTCGGGGCCTGCTGGCAAAACAAAATACTTTTGTCTTTAGATGGTACTTATTGGCAAGTAGCAATTTAAATTATTTTGATAGGGAGTTTTTTTCCACATTTGCCTGGTGAGAGTTGTGGAGATGCCTATCATTAATGCGAGGACAGGATTTTCCATGACGTAGGCCAAAGTTTCTGTGCGTAATGTATCGGAGCAGTTGAGCTTCACTGTCGGGCAGGGATAGGCTGGTACTGAAGCTGAATCAGTCCCATAGACCTAGATGGCCAAACAAACCTTGAAATTGAAGGAAAAAACTTTAGTTGCAGAGATGTTAAGGTGAGAACTTAACCAAACCTCTGAAATTCAGCTAAAGCCACCTTAACTTGGCACCGCCCTGTTGCGCAGCTCATGACGACATAAAAGAAAAATGCACGAGTCCCATTCCTTGCGTCGATGGACACCCGCAGCACCTTCATCCACCAGTGCAACATCACCACCAACTGGAAATTAAGCCTCTACTTTAACAGCAGTGTCAACTGCACAGACTCTTGTTTTACCAACTCCCAATCTTTCCATGTTGCACGTCAAGTGTAAAAAATGCCGCGAATGAGTAGTCAAAGGAAATGCCACAATTGAGCAATGGCAGAGGGAAATCTGTGAACATCAAATTACCTGTCCTGCTTGAATTATTTTAAGTGGCCATGTTTCCCACCTTTTGTTTTTTAAAACAAAATACAAAAATGTTGCTTTTTATTTTAATTCCCTTTGTTATATTTTTCATCTTTTTTTTCCTCCCCAATGCCACACACCTCTTTCCATCCCCCAAAATGGCCCTTTTAAGGACCACCTTTTGAGTTAAAAATATAGATAAAATTGAACACAAACTGCAAAAATGTATTACAATATTTGATTGTAACTTATTTTATGCAGTTTCAGTAATGAAAATCCACCAATTGTTTATTTATAGCTGAAGTTATACTACCAATAAGGGAAGCAGTTTAGATGCGAATAAAAGCACCCCAGTCGTTGCATGCCTTAGCAACGCAAGCAAAATCCTGCAATTCATTGGCTTCTTTTTTCTTCAATATTATCAACTCTTAAACAAATAAAATGTAGTTCAGAGTTTTTTTCATAACGGTACTAAGTGAATACTGATTGTTTTCCTATACACTACCATTAACAGGTTGTATTAATGAATCATACTATAGAGGTCAAAGTCTCGGAGAGAAAATAAAACCTCTATTCAATTATTTTACCCTTAACAATAATTATATATGCGTATACAAATCTCACTTTTTACAAGTATATGTATATAATAACATGTAAAATAAAAATGGAAACTATTTTATAAAATAAACATTGCATCACACACCCGTCACAAAAAACAAAGTTACTACATTGCAGTATAAGAAAATAAATGCTGCATTGCTTCAACTATACTAACAATTTAGGTAAGTACGAACTTGGTTTTGCATCAGCAAATTCTAAAAAGATTTGCCCACAATATCCATACTCCAATAAAGACATTTCACTATGATTAAAATGTTAAAATACTGTACAAACATTTAATATTAAATGATCGACACATTCACAGATTAATTTATGCAACCTTAACCAGGAAAGCAAGACATATAAACTAACTGGCTTTGGTTTCATAAATAAATGAAGATTTGCCAACTGTGCACCATTATTTTGAGTATTAATATTTTTAAAGTATATTCAAACCTATATTTCAAATCGATAGATAACAAAACCCTTTCTTTGTAACACTTAGTGAAAACTACAGTAATGACCTAACAAATGTCATGTCAATACTTCTTATACAATCTGTGTGCGTCTTTTGTTTGGCCACCTACACACAAGTTTTTAATGACATTTTATAATGTACGCATCATCATTATTTTTTTTAAACTAAAAAATATTTAATCTGCTGTTGGCAATGTACGCGGTGTGCATTTTGTTTTTTTACAATATGAATATACATTCTAAATAAAAAAATGTATCTACATTGCCATTTGATAACTGCTTTCATAATTCGGTGTGCGTCCTTTTTCTGGCCACCTACAGACCTAAGAAGCTGTTTTCATACACCTACCATACAAAATGGAAAAACATGTGCAGTTTAATGACTGAATAGATTAGACCACTTTTTTGAAAAACATCACACTGCATACAGAAGATACATATACATTTAACCAACTAACCCTTTCATTAAGGTATTATCACTTGGAATACTTATTTAAAAATGTTCTATGCATACTTATTTTCTGTTGGATCAGAATTGGTGCAGTCACACTGTGTGAGACTACACAACACTTGTCTGCTTGGTATTGGGTAACCCACCTTTGGTATAGGTCTGTACGACACAGGTTGGTAGTGTGACTGAGCAGCCAGGCCTATCTCACGAGAGGTAAATGTGAGCGTAGAGCTGTACAAATGAAATCCGTAAATACAAGTAGCCAAGTGACACTTGCACTCAAAGTTTCAGTTATAAATAGTTATTTATTTATTTAAACATCAATTTTTAAATGAGCATTCTTTAAAAAGGCAGTTAGTTGTAACAATGTAAATATACTTTAAAATTTCCCAATCAAGACAAGTTAGTGGATAATCTTTGGATATGCTTCTTAGACAATTCCTACACCCTGAGGTGACTACAATCACAAGGACAGTAATGGCATTTATATATCTCACTAGTATAATTTGCAGATTCTGAGGTTGCAGAAAGGAAAGGTTCGGGAAGAAAAAAGGTTAGACAGTCTCTGTATATGTGAGGACAACTAAATCTTCCAATGAAATCAAGATAAGCCTTTCCCAGCAGTAACAGTATACAACAAGGTACCACATAGGAGGGACAAACAGTATCAAAGTCAATGGACCAGAAGAGTCTTCAGGGAGCCAGGACAGCCAAAGTCATTTGGGACACAGTCTATGGATCTGATGCACTTCTTAGATCAAAGTCTTACACACAGTGTCTTTAGAAAAACCACTTGTAGGGTCACAAGCTGTTAAGCCTGTGAGAAGAGAGTTGAAACCAACTCTAAAAGGTAAGCCAATGCAATTCCCAACTGAGAAGAGCGCAGCTAAAAGGCAATAAGGTAAGTACCCCAAGCCTCAACAGTACCTCTGTTTTGAAGAAGAGTGATCTAGCTGGATTTTGTCTTGCTACAGCTGTGAAGACCCTTGTTCCTGAGCCTGGAGGGCTTCTGCAGTTGTACTTGGGAAGTCGTCTGCAGCTGTGGCTCTTTTCGGTTCAGCAGCACTTGCCAGTTTCAGCGCTTAGCATACAGCACCGTTGTAGATCATGGACACTGGTTGAACTCTTTTTGCTCTCTCGGTCCTGCACTCTGGTGAGTGGACTGTGGATCTGGAGGTCCCGCTTCTGGATGGTCCTTGGGAATCACCTGGAGCTTGTAGCTGGATTTGTTCTGTGGCAGACGTTGCATTGGACTACAGACACTCGACCACTGGCATTGCGCTTCCGAAGCAATAGAGAGGCAAGCAAGTCAGTGATGGTGGTCCAGTGGAGTTCGTCTCCGGGTTAGTTGGGAGAAGTCGTTCTGTCTGGAGCTTCTCTGTCGAGGTGAAAAAGTAGGTCAACACAGCAGCAGGGCTTCAGCAGGCAATTCAAAGGTCCAGGCGGTTGCAACAAGCTTCGATCACGGTTTCTTCGTTTGGTGTTTCTCCCAGTGGTTGACTCCGCCTGTAGCCCCAAAACCCTCGCCTTTTAAGCAGGGTTCTTCCATTCATGCACAGCCTAGGCTGTCCAGTCAATCAATCAGGACCAGTTGCATTTGGGCATTCCTAGCGGCAAAGGACAGCGGAGTTTTCGGGACCCTCCCTCACATCCTGTTCTTCCAGACACACTGGAGCCAGGGGCGTGCTTCAGGGCTGAAGCCCGTGCAAGGCAAGACAAAGGGCTCAAATCTGTCTCAATGCACAGAGTAAAGCCCAAGAAAGACCTCGCAAACCGAAAATGGCGAAAAAAATGGCGAAATAAGAAGACTGGGGCCATTTTGACAATCACCCATGGGTGCTGTACTGCAGCTGAGGGTTCAGCCTGCGGTAGAAAAGCATAATTGTAGGAAAAAATAAACCACTGCCACCAGCCATTTAAGGTAGACAGGGTAACATAAAAATGTTAAATGAGTGAGCATGTAGGATAAGGGGCTACTAGGTGATCCCGCAGCACTCCACATAAGATGGTGTGTGCTGGACCTACAAAAAGAAAAGGTAAGTGAAGTCAATTTCACTTTACTATTCTTGGGAACTGTAGTTCACACAAGAAAAGGTATTTAAACCTTGTGAGAAATCTAAAAGGAGTACTCTGTGACAATGCACTGAAGGTGCTGTGTCGCCATACAAAAAGCAGATGCCTATGGAGTTTGTCAGACTCAAAGTGAAAACACTAAATCAAAATCAGGTAAAAACACATCAGAGAGTGAGGAAAAGGTCCCACTCACTCCCGGGTGAAGATTTTTAAAAAGTCCAAAGTCCAGCTAAAGAGCTGGGGGTTTCTAAGGCTGAAGGGAATTGGCACCAATATGAAAATTCTCCCTAACATTTTCACCCCCTATACACATAATAAACACGGTATATCTCAATTTTCTCCTAAAACTCTTATTAGTAGTTGCATTTTATTTATTTTTAAAACATTGTACTGTATGGTTTTTGAATCTACAACCTACTGTTTACTTGTTTAATATGTAAACAGTAATGCCTTTCTACATTTCATCACATTCAAAATAATGTACATGGAACCATTTATGTAACCTAGCACTAATAGGGAACACTTGTACACATTAAAATATACAGTTTCACACAATAAAACAGAAGTAGAAGATTGCAGAATGCTATTTCGAATGGATTGTGTCCTCCCACGTATTTTCCTCTTTGCTATTTGAAATCCAGCTTTAGCTGCTTCAGAAAAAAAATCAGGGCGCTGTGCGTCGATGGCGTCGACTCAATGTCCCTCGAGGCCCTCCATCTCGAGGAAGATGTCATTGAAGGTATATATAGCACGCGCAGTGCCTGTTGGTTTTAGTTTTGTTTTTCAGCGAATGCTATCGCTTCGAGAAATGCAGCCCGCTTCTTTACTTAAAGTAAACACTCGTTGCTTCGAGAAATCTTGTATGTCTTTGTCGACACGGACTACCTCAAAGACTGTTTTCAAGAAGTGTTGAGATTTTGGGTCGAAAATGCCGTTGACCGATCCACACCGTATAGGTTTATGGTGCTTCGGGGTGGAGCATAACACCTTGGACTGCTCCAAGTGCCAGTCAATGACAGCAAAGGCCTTGAAGGAAAGAAAGGGGAAATTGAAGGTAGGTCGAGACCCCAAATAGTCTACCCCGACCAAAAGAATTTCGACTGAGAGGCAACTCTCCTCGGAGGAAGAAAGTTAAGAGGTCAAGATCGAGAAGTGGCTCCCACCTCTCATCTAAGAAGTCCAAGAAGAGGCACGATAGGTCACCTTCTCCGACTTTGTTGGACGCTTCACTTGAGAGGGTATCTTGCCCCACAAAAAATCCACTCCGGCCGAGTGGGAGGCTTTCAGGGCAGAGATGCTAAAAATATTTGAAAAACAAAAGCCTCCAAGCCATGCTCCTACTGAACCTTCCAAAGAAGCCGGGAAGGAAATGGCTCCACCAAATTCCTGCGCACACTCGAGCTCCGGACGAAGGCCTGATCGTCATCGGGAGACGTTGAGGCCTCGATCCTAAAACGTGTCATCGAAGGATCTGTTGAGCCAAAAGCATAAGTCGAGGTCGTCGACGCCATCTGCGCCTTCATTGCCAGCCAAGTTGACGGCAAAGGCATCGACGCCAGCTGCTCCATCATTGCCGGCTGCGCCATCAGTGCCGAGCGCCCCATTAAAACCTATAGCGCTAGTATAAAAAGTTCAGAGGGCTCTTCAGTGTCGAATCCATTATTCACTAAACACTTGAAGCTTGAAGAAACATATGTGCCTTTACCGTGGAAGGACTATTTTAATTCCCTTACCTCAATATATGAGGAGAATGGACCCTCAGATAGTGAGGTACCATTTGGCATCCATTTTGGTATGCCAAATGTACCTGAAAGCTTTATCTCTGAGGAATCGAGGTTGAGAGACCTTTGACAACCTGCAGATGGCCAGTGGGGTGGACACCTCATCTGAGCTAGAGTTTGGAAAACCAGAGGCAGGGGAGCATGCTGATGCTTCATGCAGACAGCTCATGCCCAAGGTAGTGGAGTACATGGGGTGGACTAGGCCTCTGTTACCATTCAAACAGGATGATCTGACAGACTTCCTGGATAAGGGTCCTCAGTCAGATCCTGTATTACCTTTTTCATATTGCTTTGCAAAAAAGGGTGGCAGCGAATTGGGAAACTCCATTAACCAATCCGGCTGTGAATACAAATTTGACCAAGAAGTACCACCCTTCCAGTAGTGACCCAGACTACCTGTCAAAACACCCCGCTCCAGAGTCTCTGTTGGTACAGGCAGCTACAGCATCTTCTGAGCAAGCAGCTTACCCTACTATCCCTCCAGAGTAGATGGATGGGCAAGGATTGTATTTTCTGCAGGGAGTATTCCACTTAAATCGGCCAACTCCACATGTGCCCTTGCAAAATTTACATTCACTCTATGCGACTGCATTTCTCCATCATGGGGTCTGGCATGGATGCACATGCTCATGAATATTCCCTGTCGTCAGGCTGGGAATCCTTGGTAAAGAAAAAATCTGTTTGTTTCGTTTCTGAACTGTCTTTCTACTATTAACCGATCACTGGTCTCTGGGTCATACTGCCCCCAGCCAATGACTGCCCTCTACCTAAGCCCCTCCTCTGGCAGCCATCTTCAGATTTTTACCGCACGTTCAAGTGTTCGGAGTCCTCGTGCTGTAGCTCTCGAACTTTTACTGCGTATTGCGTTTTTTCGAAGAGTTTTCTCTTATTTTTTGGTCAATTCGAGCCTCAAAATCCTTTTTCTGATCAACGGGACCATTTTGGAATTTTCTACGCCTCTCAAGGGCGGATTTTTGTCAAATTAAACTTCTTGGAAGATTCCGGAAGACCTTTGAGGCCTACCCCGATTCGGACATGGCTGAGGACAAAGGAGATTCAACACCTACTGGATCTAAATTGTTTAGGAACTGCCCAGGATGTGGACTGCAGAACGTCTTTAAGGAGGACGAGCACTCCCGGTGCCTCTACTGCCTACGTACCGACAAGTCTCACGTGGAGGAGGACTGTGCGTTCTGCAAGAACATGTCTGTCCGACCGTGACGGACCGTCGCAAATGACTCGCAGACTGGCTGTAAGCGAAGTGCCCAGCAGCAGGTGAGAAGTAATAGTCCGAGCGGTCTTCTAAAACCTTGGAGGGCGCTCTGGCGACGGGGGCCCAACACAAGGCAAAGCACCACGAGTCCGTGGGCACCAGGAGTGCTGTTGGTTCGGGCTCCTCAACTGCCAGGCAGGGCGCAATGTCGTCAACCCCATCATCCACGAGCCAACGCTCTGGCTCGGTGAAAAGGAAGTCTGAGAACCCGGGTAAGCTTCGGAGAAGCCCCGGTCAATCCTGGCAGAGAAAGTCAAGGGGGGGGGGGCGAGGCGGTGACCCTCCCACTAAGGTGAAGGCCTCCGACGTGCCCAAGGTTCTGAAGGCCCTGATTCACCCGGTGAAGGCCTTGATTGAAGGAGTCGTGGCGGCCTTGGCGAAGCCTACAGTGGCTACCCAAGTGGATACTACTTTCGAGCCTAGAGTTTCCTTGCCACCCCGGAGGGAAACCTCTTTCCTGCCTATCGAGAAGACACCTAGGTGAAACCCTGGGATGATAAAGAGGGGGGTTGGGGCACGGTAGCCCTAACGGACACAGATACCACCTCGGAGGATGAGCTGGCTGGCGTCAAAGCTATCCTGGACAAGAAGTTCGAGGTCAGGAACTACGGGAAGGATCCCGACGAGGTGGACGTAGAGAGCAACGGTGGAGCAGACGAGGAGCCGCAGGCCCTGGAGGAAACGGAGGACTCCCATGCCCCAGCTGCATCTCCCGTCGCAACCGATGCCTACACCACAGGACAATTCAGGAGCAATCTTGATGGCTTTGCAGACCCTGTGTACGGAGATAAGGACAAGGTTGCCCTTGCCCCCAGTGGACGATCCAGCGGCGCCTGGACCGTCGGGGAGCCCGCCGAGCAAGCGGAGACAAGTCCATCCTCCCCCTCCCTTCCAGCCTTCACCCCCATCCCCTCCTCCGAGGGATGAGACGGCGATGACTGGGACAGACGGTGACGACGGAATGGATCTCCTGTCGCCTCCCGCCCGGGCTTCCCTCCCCCTTCTCCCTTGACGAAATTGGCTCCTTTCACGCCGTGATCGCCAGGGCATCTGAGCTTTTCCAGCTGTGCCCGAGGAACAAAAGAAAGCGGGATTTCTTTTCCTCTTGGCTTCCCGTCGTTGGTAGACCATACTCTCAGTCCCGCTGTTGGACGACATATGGGACGAAGGAGTGCCCCTCCTGAAGAACCTTTCCACGGCCCCCACAAAGAGACCGGTACGAGAAGAAGGACCGGGTCCCGGATTCCGCTCCTATGTGCCTCAGGGTGCAACCGACCCCGGATTCCATTGTCTCTGCGGCAGCCAAGTAGAAAGCGGCAAGGGCGATGCCATCATCCTCCACTTCCCCGCCAGACAGCGAGGGAAAGAAGCTAGACGCCATGGGACGTCGAGTCATCTCGTCGGCAGCGATGACGATTAAGGCGGCCAACACCCTCGCGATCGTGGCCCGCCAGGATGGTGAGCTGTGGTTCAAGATCGCCCCTATCCTGGCCGTCCTCCCTGACAAGAGGGTGGAGGCCCTGGCAATCCTGCAAGAAGGCAAGGTGGCGCCGGATCACGCCATCACTGTAGCTACGGACATCGCCGGTACCGGTTTTCGTCAGATGGGCAACAGCGTTTGCCTACGCTGGCGCTGTTGGCTCAGGGCCACCGACTTCCGTCAGGATGTGCAGGCCAGGGTACTGGACATGCCCTTCGACGGAAACAACCTGTTTGGGAAAGCGGTGGACGAGTCGCTACAGGCCATCAAAGTGGACACTGAGACGGCCCGTGCCCTGGGCACTCTTCATCAACGATGGCCTTACTTTCGGACCTCCGGAGGCAAATCCCAGGGTGCTTCCAAAGGATTTGGTGGCAGTTCGTCGTACCGCCAAGCTGCCCGTTCATCGTTGCAGGAAGCTTACAGAGGCCGCAGCAAGGCTGGTGGATACTGTCGTCATCGCCAAGTAGCCCAGGGTGGCAAGGCCTCGGCGAAAAAGGACTGAACAGGCTGTGACGTCGTGCCTCCACCTAAGCACCCTGGTGGGAGGCCAGCTGGCATACTTTATTTATTTATTGCATTTATATAGCGCGCAGGCAGCCCAGGGGCATTGTGGCACTGTTACTTGTAAGGAGACTTAGTTACAATGGGTACAGTTGCGCCTTGGGTTACAGTGAGGCAGTGACCTGTGATCAGATATCGGTGGTATCATACAACATACTACTACATACATGATATTCATGAGGGCTTGGTCGTATGGTGTTTGTCAGCATGTGTGAGTCCATCTCCACCGACCGTTGGTTGCTGGATGCCCTGGCCCACGGGCCCACTCTGGGGTTCCAAAGGAAGTACCCCCATTTCCCACCTGTGGCCATGAAAGAAAACCACGTTCCACAGCTGCTTCTGGAGGTACGAGCCATGCTGAGAAAGGGCGCGATAGAACTCGTCCCAAAGATGCTCTGGAGTATACTCGCGGTACTTCCTCGTCCGAAAGAAGACTGGCGGCTGGCGGCCCATCCTGGACCTTCGGCGCCTCAACAAATGCATCAAAGCCGAGAAGTTCCGGAGGGTTACCCTTCAGCACGTGCTGGGACAGCTGGAGGAAGGCGACTTCCTATCGTCGCTGGACTTGGAGGATGCCTACTTTCACATCCCCATACACAAAGGACATTGAATGTTCCTACGTTTAGTGGTCCAAGGACGGCACTACCAGTTCAAGGCCCTGCCCTTCGGGTTGAAGTCGGCTCCAAGGGTCTTTACCAAGTACCTAACACCGGTGGCGGCACCGCTGCGTCTGCAGGGGATCCACGTATACCCCTACCTGGACGATTGGCTCATCCGAGCCAAGTCAAGAGAACTCGCCGTCGACCACACAGCGTAGACCGTCCGCCTGCTCACGGAACTGGGGTTCTCGATCAACTTTGCAAAGTCCCACTTAGTACCGTCGCAGGACACCCTGTTCCTGGGAGCCAGATTCGACACAGTGGCGCGGTTGGCCTCCCCGTCTGAGGAAAGGACGAGGTCCATCCTGAGCAAGGTACAACGGCTGTTGATGGCCCTTACCCTGGCCACTTCCATAGTCCCTGCTCGGCATGATGTCATCGTGCATCTACCTCATGTGTCTGTGCAGGTTGCGGATGCGGCCACTGCAGGAGTTCCTCGACGCCCGTCGGATGCAAGTGGCGGGAAGCTTCAAAGACAAGATCCCACTCAACAAGACTTTCCGTCAAGCGATACGGTGGTGGGGCACCCGCGCGCATCTCGCCACGGGCATGGACTTCCAGACCCCAGCGCACCAGGAAACAGTGACGACGGACGCCTCCCTGGATGGATGGGGAGCGCACACCGGAGATCTCCACGCAAGAGGCCTTTGGCTCCCGGAGAAGAGGTCCCTGCACATCAACGTCCTGGAGCTCCAGGCCATGTTCTGGGCCCTCAGGTCTTTCCTTCCGTCCCTCAAGGGCAAGATGGTACGGGTCTTCACCGACAACACCACCACAATGTTCTACATCCGAAAGAAGGGGGGGTACCAGATCCCCAGCCCTATCCAGGGAAGCGCAGGATCTGTGGCACTGGGCCGTCGCCCAGGGGGACATTCCTGGTACCTTTTCATCTGGCAGGAGTGAAAAGCACTGTCGCCGACTCACTCAGCAGGGATCTGCACTCCTGCCACGAATGGGAACTTTGGCAGGATCAAGTGGATCTCCTTTCCTGACGGTGGGGCAGTCCCCAGATTGATCTGTTTGCGACGAACGCCAAGTGCCGGAGGTTCGCCGGCAGGTTTCCCCAGCCGGGGAGCATGGGCGATGCATTCTCCTTCCCCCTGGGACGGCATGTTCCTGTATGCGTTCCTGCTGTTGCTTCTGCGACTCATCAGTCAACTCGGACGGTCCCGGTGCAGGATGATCCTTGTCGCGCTGGCGTGGCCGAGTCCGATATGGTTCCCGGACCTTCTGGAAATGTCAGCTTACCCCCAACCCCCCCTCCACCCCCCAGTCAAACTGGGGGGTGGACGAGTATCTCCTCGCCAGGGAAGGAGGTGCCATCCTACATCGCTGAACCTGGCAGACCTGGCAGACCTGGCTCCTGCAGCACTAGAATTCGGAGGCTACGGCAGACTGCAAGGAAGTCCTTGCAAAGCCAGGGAATCCTCGACTCTTCAGTGCTATGGGCATAAGTGGAAGAGGTTCTCTGGTGCCGTGCACAGAAGATCCACCCTCTACGGATCACGGCCCCTCAAGTGCTTCCATACTTGCTGTCGCTGGCCAAGGCGGGGCTGCAGCATGCCTGCATCAAAATCTATCTAGCGGCTATCTCCTGCTACACCAGAACTCTGGAGCGGTCGTCGCTGTGGTCGCATCGCCTGGTGTAGGAGTTCATGAAAGGACTGTTGCACTTGTTCCCGCCGGTGAAGGCTCCGGCCCCGGCGTGGGAGCTCAATGTGGTGCTAACTAGGCTCATGGGGCCGCCGTTCGAGCCCCTGCACTCATCACTGCTGAAGTTCCTGTCGTGGAAGACTGCTTTTTTTTGTGGCCATCACCTCTGCACGACGAGTGGGAAATCCAGGCCCTCTCCTGTAAGCCTCATATCTGACCTTCCACGAGACGAGGGTAGTGCTGAGGACGCAGCCCTCCTTCATGCCCAAGGTGCCGTCGGACTTCCATCTGAACGGGCCCTTGGTGTTACCGGTTTTCTTCCTGTCGCCTTCGTCGCCGGCTGAGAGGACTTTGCACTCGCTGGATGTGGCTAGAGCGCTGAAGTTCTTCGTGGACTGCACGCAGAGTTTTCGGAAGACATCACAGCTGTTTGTGAACTTTGGACCTGTGAACCAAGGGAAGGCCCTCTCGAAGGCTTCCATTTCCAGATGGCTCTCCAGCTGCATCATGCACCGCTACCGGTTGGCAAACCGACCGTTGCCCGTCCGACCAGAACGATTGCTGCTACTACGGCCTTCTTGTCTGGTGTGCCCCTGCTGGACATCTGCAGGGCTGCTACGTGGAGGTCGATGCACACCTTCACGAGATTCTACTGCGTCGACCGGGATTCCAGGGAGGAGTCCAGAGTCGGCCAAGCCAGTGCTGCGCAACCTGTCCGCTTGAAGGTGAGCCTGGTGAGGAGGTAAGAGATGCTTAATGTTGAGTTTATAAAATACTTAATGTTGAGCCTAGCCACCTCCCGTGGTTGTTGTGCATGTGTGTACTGCTATGTATTCTTTTATTCATGAACATTCAGGAACATGTGAATCCATGCCAGACCCCATGCTGGAGAAGGAACAAGTCCCTTACCTGTAACTGTTGTTCTCCAGCATGGGTCTGGCATGGATTCACATGCAAACCCTCCCTCCAACCTCTCTGCGGCTCTTCTCTTGGTCCTACTGCCACTTTACGTGCTACCAAATCTGAAGATGGCTGCCAGAGGAGGGGCTTAGGTAGAGGGCAGTTATTGGCTTGGGGCAGTATGACCCAGAAACCAGTGATTGGTTACTACTAAGAAAGACAGATCAGAAACGAAACTGATACTGACTTTTTTCTTTACCGAGGATTCCCAGCCTGACGGGGAATATTCATGAGCATGTGAATCCATGCCAGACCCATGCTGGAGAACAACAGTTACAGGTAAGTAACTTGTTCCTTACTTTCACAATTACATTCAGTAATGCCAGGGCAGTAGACCCTACCAGTTGTTCAATGTCTCTCAGTAACAAATCACATAATCAGTCAACTGGACAGTATACGTTTTGTGAATAGTGGAACACTTATCCCAGGTACAGTAAAAACCTAGAACTACTTTTGTGACAACGGTTATACTAGGTGAGCAAAACCTTAGCATCTAATACTCAATTACAGGTGCTTTTGAGATCAGTGAAACACAGATTGAGATAAGCAGTAGCTCTTGTAACTTATTTTTGGATAGAACACCGCTAACTCAAGGTAAGTAAAACCCATATACTTTTTTTTTTTATCCTCCCAATGAAATCCAGGTTCTTTCCCAGCTATACAAGTACCTTATGTATGACTTATGAGGGACAGTTGAAAACAAAGACTCTTCTTGGGTCTATATAAACAGCACAGGGAAAGCAAAACCCAATGTTATCCTTTTACTTAACGACTCAGGTATTCTGGGTAGGCAACAACCTAATACAGACTTATTCTGGACATGCTAGCAACAAGTCAGAGGAAGCAAGACAGTTGGGACACTCCTACAATTATCCTAACGAGAGTAATCTGGTGAAACCAACACATCACTTTTGGGAAGATGCACAACCTAATCACAGGTGAGTAATATACCTTCAAATCTACTTTCTATTAAAATGGCAAAACGGTTTCTAAGGAAAGAAAGATGTCAACCATGCTTTCAAGAATAGTGCATCGCACATCCAAGGTAAGTAAGAACTTTTGTAACTGTTCACTCTTAGAGTTAACAACCAACTCTTGTACAAGTAACTTTTTTAACTGTTTAATTTTCTTTTCTACGCAAAAGAATTCTCATTCAATGGTTAATTTCCCTTACCTAGGGAGTCCCTCAGCAGCTTTGCTGGATTTCTGGAGTTATTTTTTTAACTTGGTAAGAGTGTGAGCTTTTCCCCCACTCTTACTCGTGTTTTGCCATGTGTATTTCATCTGTTTTTGTTATTGTGGGCTCTGGAGTACACCACTTCAGTAGCCCCCTTCTTTTGTGTGTTACACTGCACCTTCAGTGCAGTGACACAGGGTTGTCGTTTAGACTGCCCACCGACTCCATTTCTGGGGCTGGCTACTGTCCCCCAGAAAACGTTAAAGTTGCCATTAACTTTACATAGTCATCTAACCACAGATCCAGTACACCCCATCTTACATGGAGTATTGGAAAGGGTTACTTCTTAGCCCTTTTTATCTGTACCTCCTAGAGCCTTGTTTTGCTCTTTTAACATTTAGACGTGGTTGGGGCAGTGGTATCTACCCTAACATTTCGACCGCTTTCATACTATATAAACGTGGTTTTGTTTTAGGCTATTATATTAGCCTCGAACATAAACCCGCTTGACCAAATACTTTTTCTTTTGGCTCAGTTCAGGTTTATTTGGCATTTCTTTTTGTTAACGTCCTTCTTGTGTTTTACTTTGCGCGGCAAACCAGGTTTGCCTCCTTTGTTCACCGTCTTTTGGCGGGCTTCTGCCAAGAAGCTCTCCTCTAGGCGCCTGGGTGTCTAGGTGGGCTGAATGTGAGGGAGGGGTGTAGTCACCCCCTACACAGGGTATCCTAGGAAACCCAAGTCGCACTTTGCTATGATTGGCTGAGGTGGTTGTCCGGGCTGGACAACCCCCCTGCTGCGTGATTGACAGACAGGCTGTGTGAATGGGGGATTTTCGCATAAAAGACAGGACTCTTGGGCTGGAACTACAAGGAACCGAAGAGAAGCGGAGAAGACGGCTGCTGCAACTATCCCGTTCCGGTGAAGCCCTACTGCACTCCTGAGCTATCTACCCTTCCACAACCAGAGAAGACCAGTCCGGAGTCTTCTTCCCTTGAGCCTGGTGGGGTTAATCGGCTCATCTTCCATAGCCAGAGGATCCTCTTCTTGGTCGAAATCGCTGCACACTGCTGTAGTGGTCCGGATAGCCATCTGAAGAGCCTCTCCTGTTTTTAAGGAGCGCACCTTTTATTCACTGTCGCTGCTGCTGGCTTCATCCCTGCGCAGTGCAGACCCCCTTCAGACGTCCTCCTTCTTGCCGAAGCTCCAGGAACCGTGAGTCTGCAGGAAACTACCAGGAACAACTGCCGTGGCACCAGCTTCTTTCTCGAATAAGGTACTGTGTTCTGCTTCGAGGAACTAGGGTGAATCCCTTTTGTCCTCCTCCAAGGCTTGGTCTTATCTTCCCTCCTTCTTATAACTGTTGCTTCCTCTGTTGACCATATCTAAGTACTCCTGGCAACGTTGAATCTTGAACTGTCCGACTGTGTGATCCTCGACAACAGGAACCCGGCTCCACTTGACACTGGCTCCGGCCTATTGACTCTTGAATTTCTGTCAACTAGTGTTCTCTGATTCTGTTGGCCCTGACAAAAGTATTGCCTATGATTTTTGCCCCCAACTCTCTATGGTTAACTCAGGTGCTAAGTGTGCTTTTGCCCTGTTAACATTTCCTGCTGCGGATACGCGTATCTTTTGTAAGACTGAACTGTCATTACTATCAAAAAGTGATCGCATATGTATTCCCCGTAACGTCTTTTGTTTCACAACGCTGGTTCGTTACAACATAGGGTACTTAAGTTGAGTTATTCTGTACCAAGTGAATGGGTTGTTTTTAGTGTATTTTACGTGTGGTTTTGAATCGATAGAAGTGTTGTGTTTTATAACAGATGGTTTAAAAATAAATGTACTTATATTTTTTACCTGAAACCTTGAGTCAGTGTTTGCTTGAGTCACAGTATTTGTGGTCCCTTTGTGTAATCTCTGCTACTGCTTCTATACTCTTGAGATGGGCCTGGCTGCTCCGCTACTGCTACCACTTTAACATAGTAGTACAGGCTTGTACCAAAGGTGAACTTGTATTACCACTTGTAGTCTTAATTGTGTGTAGTGGTCCCTAAGGGCACTGCACAGGATTCTGCCCAACATCCCTTATTCTTGGAGCATGAGTATTCTCAGTGGCAGAAGGAGGATCAATCACTAGGATCTAGTGACGAACAGACAGTGTCAGAATAGGTTCTTGAGTAGCAAAAGTCAGTGTTCCTTAGGAAGACTGGGCAAACAGGTGGGTACTTTACTGCTAGAGTTAGAAAAGGGTCCAGGTGCTTCACAGAAGACACCCTAGCAGGATTCTTGCAGTGAGACTGGGTGCATTCGATGAGAGGCCTCCCCATCACATAACACCGCACAGCTATCCTAACAGACTTAAGGTAAGTACATACCCAAGTGAACAAAGTACCTCTGCATTGAAAAAGATTTTGCAGCAAGAGAAGTTCAGGATCTGCAGCCAAATACCCAGTCAGTGGATTCCTTGTTGTGGTGACTGAAAACGAGACCTCAGAAGGAACTTTGCAGCATGGATCAACGGAGAAGGTTGTGGACAAAGTTGTCTCGTGGCTGAATGGGGTTCTGCGGATTTGGCGCCTTTTCAAGGAGCACAGAAGAAGACAGAAAATCGTGGTTTAATTTTTCGTCGTTAACAAAGGTCCAGCACACTGTTGGTACTTTTCGGACTCAATTCGTGTCTCTGGCGATATACCAGGATTCCCACGAATTTTCAGTTAAATATGGATTTCGGAAGACCATGCAACGCACAATGGCTCGAGGTGCCAGGGTATTGGGGTATTGCAGCCCTGCAAGTTCGCAGCAACGCGTGGCATGGCTCAAAATGCAGGTCTGCTCGATTATAGTGGGTTTTGACGGGCTCTCGGTCAAGGTCGTTGTTTTCGGAATCCCCAGGTTGATTGGAAGGAAGGGCTACTGCAGGCTCCGGTTACACAGCAGGCTCTCCAGTCGCTGGAAATTGTTTCAGCTGCTTTTCCTTAATTGTCCTCTTCGGTTTTGGCTCCAGTGGTCGACTTGTCTTCAGCTCCCAGGTTCGCAGTATTTAACAGGAAGAGCAGCACAACCTCTGTATTTTACAACAAGGGGCGGTTTGGTTGTCCAATTAGTGCAGCCAGCCCCACACTGGGATTTGTCCCTATTCAGGCAAGGAGGAAGACAAAGGGCTGTGGAGTTTTGGACTCCTCCCTGTTTTCCTGCCCTCACAGACAGACTTCAGCCTGGGCGGGGGAGTCCAGGGGACTCCCAGTGAAGATAAAAATCATGCAAAGGAGTTTCCCACCCTGGAAGGAAGGGTAAGGAACAAGAAACACTAAAATGGCGAAAAAGAAGACTGGGGCCATTTAGGTAAAATGAGAACCCTTGGGTGCCTTTATTGCAGCTGTGCACACATCCAACTGTAAAGGTGTACCACATTAATACAAGGTATCACTGCCACCAGTCATTGAAGATAAGCTTGTCCCTGTAACAGAATTGTTAGTTTAAGTGTGAAAGGGGAACATTGTATCTCCCCAGCACTCCACATAAGGTGGTGTGCTGGTTTCACCAAATAACATGTGAAAGGGATCCAAAGATCCTTTCTACCCTTGGGAACAGCAGTTCTCTCAAGGTTAGCCAGATAAAGTTTAAAAAAAGGGGAGCCCCTACAGCAACCCAGCAACAACAAGCACTTATTGCCAAAAAGTTGTTAAAGAGGATAACTTTAAATAGACACTATGGAGAGTCAAAAAAATGACACCCATAAAAAGAGTTAAAGATTCTGTAAGTGTGGAAAAAGGTTCCCACTCACATAGGTATTAAGGAAAAATACCCACTAGTAAAGCAAAAAAGTTCTGGGGTTGACCCAGGTCAGGAAGATTTACCAGTTCTATGAAAATCTTACCTAACACTGAAACCCTATGAACCACCCAATGTTACTCCCTGCTCAAACTAGAGTATTACCTGTACTGTAACCTTCCGAAAACCCCAGACCACCACCTCCATTTCCCTCCCTGCCCTGATGTTATCCCCCACCCTCAATCCCCCGAAGCCCCACTGCTTCAGCGCTCTGGGCTACAGGGCATTTGTTCACAGCATGTGTCCCGCCCAGAGCTGAACGGCCCACCCCACTCTGTCCCCGGGCCTCTCTCCTGCCCCCCCATCCCCCATTCTGGACATCACCCTATTGCTGATCCCCCTCCACCAGATCCGGTTTAAATCTGCAAAGCGTCCCATCCTCGGACACTCCAATTCTGTACTCATTGCTTCTCTTCTTTGATGATTCAAGAATGTCCACCTTGGAGGGTGCTACTCCCCCTCCACACCACCTACCCCCACACCCCTACCTTCCCTAGGGTGTGGTGCCCATCGGTTTCCTCCCATGGGGGCCCATCCCCTGCAGCCCTTGTTCTATTCAGTCCCAGGCCTCGGTGGATCATGGAGCACCCACGACCTCTCTTTTTTAATGACTCAACTTTGCTGTGAATAGAAGCATGTACAACCGACCCTCTCGCCCGTTTCACCTGCAGGGCGTTGTCTGGGAAGATATTCGCATGCTCTGTCCTACCTTTCCTCCTGGCAACCTGGAGGATGATGTCCCTGTCCCTATAGTGGAACACTTCTCCAAATACATATCATTGCCGTGTCTTTGGAAGGCCAGTTATCTGAATATTTGCCCTACGGGGATGTAACTTCAGCATCTTCCACCCTCTCCTCCAGGATCCATGATTTTGCTTGCAGCCCCTGAAGCTGCGTGTGTAATGTCTGCGCTGTATCCTCGAGTTGGCTGATGCGGTCCTCGGTCTCCCCCACTTTTTCCAACACTGTTCTAAGGTCCGCCCTGAGCAGATTCACTTTCACAATCTCCCCCCCGCCTATCTTCTCTTACATGCTATGCCTGGATTCTGTCACCGCGCGCAGCACTTGCTTCATCAAGGGCTCTTCTTCACCTTCTGCTGCCGCCCCTCCAGTCTTGGAATCCAATTCTCCTGGTGGAGGGTGAAGCTCCCCTGCACCCTGGTCATCTAAGTCGGCGCATAGCATTCCATTTTGCTCTGCACAGGCTTCTTGGGCTTTTCCTTACCCATTTTTGCAGTCCACCAGGCTCACCCCCTTTTCCTCCTTCTGCTTCCTCGCCGCATCTCCCAGTCTGTCCTTGTGGGGTCGCCTGATGTGCTCCCTCGCTCCCCAGAGGCTGTCTCCTCCTATGCCGTACTGTCACTGAGGTGGTCTTCCCAACAGCCCGCAGGCCCAGAGCCCCGTGAGCCAGGGGCCAGCCCCTCTGTCCACTAACTTCCTCCTGTTCGAATGGCCTTTCAAATTCATGATTCCCCTCGTAGACCGTGCGCTAGATATCCTTGGTATGTATGTTCCCCAGCTGTCAATGGGATTATGGAGTGCTCTACAGTTGTCACTTACTGTGTTGTATATCCTATATCAAGGATGGCCTTGCAGTATTCACACTCCATTGCCCACTGTGAGTGTGAGGTGCATTTATGTCTGTTTGAATACTCTGTGATCAATAGATCACAACACTGAACTCTCGTCCTGCGGCCCCCTTCCTTAACGAGTATGGCCTTATGGAGCACAGGTCAGCCTTGCTGTGTCTGTATCATAAAACCTGCCCAAGTCACCCGTTGGAACGCCTCTGCCTTCCAAGGGGGTGGGGGTTGGTTGGGTGAAGGATCTCTCCACCTGTCAAGATGTGCCAAGGCAGTCCTCCTCTCTGCCGCCGCGCTGACATCGCTCGTACAATTATCGCCACTTCGGCCTGGGTCAGCTAAACCCCTCCCGCTGACTTCCTCTCCGGCACAGGCCTCCCCAGAGGAGCCAGCCACGCTGTTGCCATGCGCTCGCTCCTTATCCATCCCCTCCTCGGGTCAGCCCCACGTGCAGGTCAATGGAGTCTTTCCTTAGTCTCCCGGCCACCATGTTTCCCCAACACCTCTGTCTGGGTTCTCCGCTCTGAACTCTGGGACTTTTGCTCCATCCCTACGACCCTGCCAGCCGCGTGTGAGCTACAGTCCCCTTTGATCCCAATGGGCCAGATGCCACAGCCTCAGTTCCGAAATGGATTGAACACTGTGCGGGCCTCAGCCACTGACTCCGACTTATTTTCAGGCAGATTACACTGCCCTTGCTTCCGTGACTCCTCTCTGCTCACTCAGACACAAAGAGCAAAGGGGGGGGGGGTCAGGAAGCGGGGACAGGTTATTTACTGGATTATTACTGGAGGTTGGCGGGAGCTATGGCTTAAGCAGCCATCTTGCTCCACGTCCCCTGGTGGTCGAGGTCACAGGTCTATCTTAGTCCTGCTATGGAAAATGTAATCCTTTATGGATTTTTGTAACTGGCTACCGACTAAAGGAAGGGAGGAGAACCCTATTTGCAGTGTCAGCTAAAAAGCAAAAATAATACCATAACCTGAAGAAGAGGAACCGGATGAAGAAGAGGTCGTGGAGGAGGAGGAAGAGTTCTACTCCAAGGAGGAGATTATTAGAGAGAAGGATGAAAACCTAGAAATCGACCCCAATGACTACACCATGTCGTCCCTCAAGATAACAGAACTTTGTACCTCATCCTCTTACTTAGGACCAAGTATTATATTCTGACCTACTAACAGCAGCAACAAGGTTTTAACATTCAAATGCAGGAACCACAAGAAGAGAATTACTTAATTGAGGATGTTCTCAAAGAGATCAGCATCCCTGGCTATCGCATTATTAAAAAATATAGTCAAGAGAATTATGCCTTTGAAGGGATTGGTTCCTCAGACGTATTCCACAACTATGACAGGTAATCACCACAGCTGTGCTGCTTCGGAAAATGTTCGACTCCTGCGTTGATGACGTCGATACGCTGTCCTCGAGGGCCTTTGTTGAGCCAAAGTCGCTGGATGTTAGAAGTAGGACGCAAGACGTCCGTAGCCTCAGTTCTGTTTTTTCCGCTAACGTGTTTGCTTCCGAGATCTCGGCGTGCCTCGGTTCTTCTGAGGTATCGATCGGTTCTTACGAACGTGTTTGTTGGAAGATATCATGTCGTCTTCTTCTACCCCGCGGTCGGGATTCAAGAAGTGTCAGGACTGCGGTTCCAAGATCGTCAATTACGGACCCGCACAACGCCTGCCTCTGGTGCCTCGGTGAGGACTAAGCCACGGATGACTGTGACGATTGCCCATCGTTAACATCGAAGGCCTTGCGGGAGTGGAAGAAGCTTTCTGTCGGTAGGGTTTCCAAGCCCCGAAAGTCGAAATCCTCTGGGTTTTTGACCGACTATTCGAGAGGCGACTCTCCGCGTCATCGGCATAAGTCCAGGGGGTCTCAATCCCGGAGTGGTTCCCACCATTCCACTGCCTCTTCGAGGCACTCGAGGCGCAGTTACCGGTCGCCTTCCCCGTCCTCGTCTGAGGACTCCGCCCATCCGCGGGTTGCTTGTCCCAACACTCTACGCCTGCGGAATGGGATGCATTTCTTACGGAGATGATGGCGATTTTCCAATCGCAGGGCTCCGTTCCGTCAGCGCCTTTGAAAGAAACCGGCAGGGAACGTGCTGGGGCCACTGCTCGCACGCCTTCCGGGTCGGGTGGTCGGCGCGATCATCGGGAACCTTCGAGGTCCCGATCGGACAAGGTGGATCGCTCTAGCCATGCCCTCTCCAGGTCCCGGTCCTCGACGCCCTCAAGACCGTCGGAGCCTGTGAGGTCTTCGAAGAAGACGTCGACGCCATTGGCGCCATGTCCGTCGAGGGACTCTAGAGCCTCCGAGGAAGTCATCGGCGCCGAGGCCATCAAAGGACACACTTGGGGCACCGCCCTCGAGGCCTGTGTCAAAGCCATCTGCACCACACTCTAAGTCTATGCGGATTCTGTCGACGCCCTCAACGCCTTTTGTGGAGGCTTTACTGGAGGTACCCCGTGCATCAGTGGTAACTCCAAGGAAGGCCCTGAAGAAGTCAGTGAGGCCTGTACTTGAGCCTTTCCTGTGCCCTCTTCCAGGGATTTGTTCCAGCCTCTGTATTATATTTCTGAGGTGGAGGAAGGGTCTGAGGAAGGTTTGGTTCCTGATGAGGTTCTTGACTTATTATCTGCTCATAGCCAGATGGAAGACCTGCATCAGTCTTTGCACGACGCCAGTGGTCTGGACACCTCTCCGGAGGTAGAGTTCGGTAGGCCTGAGCCTTGCACGCATGCAGAGTCCTCGTACCGGCGGCTAATGTCGAGGGTGACAGAGTACTTGGGGTGGTCTGCACCACCATTGGATTTTCTACAGGATAACCTGACAGATTTCTTGGACCAAGGTCCACCAACTGACCCGGTACTGCCATTCCATATGGCCTTGCAAAGAAGGGTGGCAGCGGCTTGGACTGCTCAGGAGAGTCTCCCGGCAGTGGGTAAGTCGTTGCCAAAAAAGTACCGCCCAGCCAGTGGCGACCCCGGCTACTTGTCCATGCACCCTACTCCGGAGAATTTGGTGGTGCATGCGGCTACGGCCCCAGCAAAACAGGCGTCGTACTCTACCATCCCTCCTGATGGGGACGACAAAAGTTTTGACGGTTGGACGAAGAAAGTCTTTTCTTCAGGGGGTATGGCTTTGAAAGCAGCCAACTCCGTGTGTGCCTTAGCACATTTCACTCACACTCTGTAGAATTGTTTTGTTAGCTGCTGAACATATTCCCGAAGTGGAGGAACGGGATTGCTTTCTTGCCCTTGTACAGGATGGCAAGGATGCCATGTGTGAATCCGTTCAATCGGGTCTGGACGTGGCAGACTGTTCCAGCCGGTCCATGGCGGCGAGCACCGTGATGCACAGATTTGCGTGGTTGTGGAAGTCTGGGTTTGCTCCTGAAGTACAAGCCCGGCTTCTCAACATGCCCTTTGATGGTGAACATCTTTTTGGCAGCAAGGCTGACGAGAGCCTTGAGAGGTTGCAGCCCTCCAAAGCTGCAGCTAAGTCGTTGAGCGCTGCAGTTCGCCAACCCCTGCCTTGTCGTCCTAGGGAATAGCAACGGAGGGGAGGTTCCTTTCGATACTACTCTACCTTTGGAAGATCGAGGGGAGCTGCAAGTCAAAGGGGCCAACGTAAGAGTAACAGAGGTGGAAAACAAGGTACTTGAGGTGCAAAGCCGCTCGGGCAGTTGCCTCTTTGCCCTCAGGCACTGCCGCAGCCGCTTCAGCTCAGTCATGAGGCCATGTCCCATGGTTCGCCGGTTGGGGGAAGGCTGGCGCAGCATCTTGTAGAATGGCGTGCCATTACTTCAGACTTGTGTGGTTTGAACAAGCTCGTCAGGAAGGACAAATTCAAGATGGTTACTCTCTCTCAAGTCCTCCAGGCCCTTCAACCTCAGGACTAATTGGTGTGTCTCGACCTCAAGGACGCTTACTGTCATGTGCCGATTCATCCCAATCACAAGAAGTACCTGAGGTTCGCGGTTGGCGACTCACACTTTCAGTTTCGGGTCCTGCCGTTCGGATTGACCTCCGCCCCGAGGGTTTTCACCAAGCTCATGGTGGTGGTGGCAGCGTATCTAAGGAAAGGGGGGATTCACGTCTACCCCTACGATTGGTTGATCAGGGCGCGCTCTCCCGAGCAAGTCCTGGATCATCTGTCAGTCACCTGCCACTCCCGTCACAAGCTGGGCTTCTCCCTCAACTTAAAGAAGACGCACTTGACGCTAACCCAGCGGCTCCAGTACACCGGTACGGTGCTCGACACATCCCTGCGGCAGTGTTTCCCTCCCCAGGTGAGGGCTCATCACATTCTGCAGATGGTGCACAAGTTTCAACATGCCCAGAGTCTCCCAGCGGTCGAGTTCTTGAGGTTGCTAGGCCTCATGGCATCCTGCATTCTTCTGGTGCCGGAGGCCAGGCTGCGGATGAGATCTCTGCAGTGGGCTCTCAAGATGCAGTGGTCACCGTCATCCGGCAGGATGTCTGATCCCGTTCAGGTCGCAGAGGATCTCCTGTGGTGGGCCGTCGAAGGGGGCTCCATTTTGGCTACCCTGGCCGGAGGTGACTATGGTGACGGATGCATCCCTCACGGGATGGGGAGCTCATGCCAACGAGTTGACAGTCAGCAGTCATTGGTCTCCGTCTGAGTCCAGACTCCATATCAATCTATTGGAGCTGAGGGCCATCAGGCTAGCTCTGAAGGCTTTTCTGCCGACTGTGCGAGGGAAGAATGTCCCGATTCTGACAGAGAACACAGTGGCCATGCACTACCTCAAAAAAAAAAAGGGGGGGGCGGGGGCAGGGTCACTTCCTCTGTGCAGAGAGGCGCTGCAGCTCTGGTTCTGGGCCATCCAGCAGGAAATTTCGATCTCGGAAGTTCATCTGGCTGGAGACGAAAACGAGACGGCGGACGCTCTGAGCAGGCAGAGCACGGTCTCTCACGAGTGGGAGCTGGCTCAGGAGATTCTTCTGGAGATCTTCGCCCTTTTGGGGACCCTACAAGTGGATCTCTTCAGCACCAGTGTCAACTGGAATTGCGAGAAGATTCTGCTTGTGGGTTTTTCCTCCAAGAGGAGCCTTAGGGGACGCGTTCGTAGTGGAGTGGTCCTTCCCACTGCTGTGCGCGTTTCCTCCAGTCCCCATCATTCCGCAAGTGCTGTGCTGCGGAGGTTACGGAGGTTCGGTTCCCGAATGATCCTCATTGCTCTGGCATGGGCCCGGAGAACGTGGTACCCGGACCTTCTCGACTTGTCCATCTGCCCTCCACGCCGTCTTCCCTACCGAGACGATCTGCTCTCACGGGAGGGGGGGGGGGGTCAGGTTCTCCATCCAGAGATCAAGTCTCTCAACCTTCATGCTTGGCTTCTGAAAGGTTGAGGTATAAGGATTGGGACCTCCCTGAAGACGTGATGGAGGTGTTGCTTTCGGCCAGAAGGCCTGCAACAAAGTCCCTGTACTGTTGCCGTTGGAGAAAGTTCTGCGACTGGTGCAGGGTTCAGATTGTGGATCCTTATTCATGTGCCATTCCTGTGGTTTTCTTTTTTGTTTTCGTTAGCCCACAAGGGCCTGCAAGTGGGTACCATTAAAGGTTACCTGGCGGCGCTGTCCATATTTAAGTGCTCGTCTGAGGAGTGTTCTTATTTTAAGATTCCTTTAATTTCTCAGTTTCTGAAAGGGCTCACTAATGTGTTCCCACCGTCACCTTTCCAGGTGCCCGGTTGGGATTTGAACCTGGTTCTAAAATTCCTAATGGGTGCTCCATTTGAGCCTTTACATTCTTGTCCTTTGAGACTGTTGACCTTTAAAACTGTATTTTTAGTTGCGGTTACTTCCGCTCAAAGAGGGAGTTGCAGGCACTATCTGCTAAGCCACCCTTTACAGTGTTTCATAAGGACAGGGTTGTCCTTGGGGTTCGTCCTTTTCTTCCGAAAGTTGTGTCAGAATTTAATTTAAGCCATAAAGTCACTCTTCCGGCGTTCTATCCTCCTCCACATCCTGGTAAGGAAGAGGAGAGACGCCATAGGTTGGATCCTAGGAGAGCTTTAAGTTTCTACATCTCCGGCATCAGAGTGGACGATCAGCTCTTTGTAGGATACGCTGGAAGGTGTTTGGGACAAGCTGTTACTAAGCAGACTTTGTCTAGATGGATTATTTTGGCAATTTCTGAATGTTACCGCTTGGCGGGTAAGGATCCTCTGGTAGGCCTACGGGCCCATTCTACTAGGGGTGTGGCTGCCTCTACTGCTCTGCAGAGTGGTGTTCCCATTCGCAACATTTGTGAAGCAGCCACATGGGCCTCTGTCCATACTTTTGTTCAACACTACTCCACGGATTCTATCCATGGGAAGGATTTGGCCTTTGGCAAGGCGGTCCTTTATTCTGCATTTTAATTGGGCATTCTAAATTTCTACATTATTTTCCCACCTCCTTATGTTGGTACTGCTTTGGGAGTCTGTCATACATGTGGAATACGTCGGAGGAACCAATCCCTTCGAAGAACAAGTTACTTTCTTACCTGGTAACGCTCTTTCGATGGGATGTTCCGACGACTTATTCCACATCGTACCCTTCCAGCCTGCCCCGCTACAGAATTTCTTATGTGATTGCAGCTTACGTTTCCGCAAGGCCTTCTGTAGTCCTACTGGCAGAAGATTGGCGCCACACGTTCTGGGAAAAAAATACAACTGAGGCTACAGGCGTCGTGCGTCCTACTTATAACATCTGGTGATGTCGGCTCGACGGAGGCCCTCGAGGACAGCGTATCGACGTCATTGACGCAGACGCCGAAAATGTTTCGAAGCTGCACAATTGTGGTGATTACCTGTCATAGATGTGGAATACGTCGTCGGAACATCCCATCGAAAGAACATTACCAGGTAAGAAAGTAACTTGTTCTTCTCTTACTAACCTGGTGTAAAAAAAGGCCCATTAAAACAAGAATTGAGAATAGATAAAAATCAGCACCTACTGACCTACATTAGAGGCCAGCACCAAGTAGACTCCCTTGTAGCAACTACCAATAGGACAAAGGAGGGGGGGGGGCGCACCTCTTTTAACAAGAGAATTCCCACCAGACAAAAAAGCAAACGCATCTATGCTTTTGGGAGAAGAATAGCTACATCTGCCTCACATGAAGTTGAAATTGCTAATGGCGAGGTATGATCGGGACCAATGGGACAAAATAGAATGGCTTACTGATTAAGCAGCTGAACCAATAAGATGAGCAATAATAAAAATAGCAGCGAAAAAGAAAATACCTCGCACATTGTAATAAAAAAAATCACTGGATGTACGTCAAAATAACGCAAGACTAAAAGATCTAATTGTGACATGCTGAGGCCCACTGTGCCGCATTTTGCAATTCGATCTTGCTGTTTTTTGCATTTGTGTGCCTAATGTGGGAAAACCATGTGTACAGTCTTCTGGATACAACCTTTTGGGTCGATACCCTGGATGTTGCAGGGATACCAGGCAGAATTAGAATTATTACAGGGCTAACACTTATAAGTTTGGCTCAGGGACTCCAACATGAAACACAGATCGACCTCCTGGAAAAGCCAGTCGAGGAAGACTGCCTGTTCGGGACAGCTGTAGACTAAGCGCTAGAGAGAGCTAGAAAAGAACACCCTTAAAAGTCGAACCCAAATTTCAGGGAAACCTTTCTCACAGAGGGGACGTTTTGGAGGCAGTCTGCCCTTTCGGACACAGTCCTACACCACACCAAGCCAACACCAATTGCACCAAGGTAGCTTCACATTCCAGAGCAGCCACACTCTATGAACAGGTAGTTACTGACCCAATGCTTTGGGCAGTCCACATGGCAGAGGGCAAACCTCTCGAGCCAGGATCTCCAACCAATAGATTGCGAGCCACTGCTAGCTTGCCAGAGGCTTCCAAGTAGCTCTTTGCGTGGGACATCAAACGGAGCACTGTGGGTTTATTTTTGTGTCTAAAGTCCCTGGGCTGCTTCCTCTGGCCCCTCCTTTTTCTGCAAAGCAAATAGTTAAATACTGTGTGCATAGAGAGAGGAGAGGCTATAGCTGGGTTTGACTTGCTCACAGAGGTGTCCCAACAAGGGGTTAACTATCGGTTACAAAAGTAAATGGGAAATGTGTGTTGTGGCATTGTAGCCAAGAGGTGTGAACGATGGCTGATTAGAAAAGTAAGGGTTGAATACATCCGATTGCCATGTGAAATAAAGCTGGGGCTGTGATTGTTTGTCTCACTGTGTTTCTTTAGATTTATTTCGATTAGCATTACTTTGCAACCGGGTAATTGTAGGCTTTCAATCAGAATGGGGAAAACTTTGCTGCAGTTGTAGCCCGATTTTGGAGCAGTCAACCAGACACCTACCGTTGGACTGCTGCTGCACCCAGCTTTGGCAACACCAACTACTGTGTTTTGGACCCCTGCATTGAACTCCACTGGGAAGACCTGAACCGGATGCCTTCCTTCGCTGGACCAGTGGGACCAACCCATGTGAAGCCCTGCTCTGCATTCATGACTGTTGCAAGTTGATGCTGAGTCTGCATTTGGCCTACACTTGAATCCAACTTGTCTGCAGCTTTGCCCAGGCTCCTTCCTGGCTCATCACTGTAGCATTTGTTACCATCCTCCCAGCTGCACTGGGACTTTGTCAAACTGCTGCTGCCATCTCACACAATGAGGAACGGCCTGCTGGAACCTGACGTTTGATTGTGCTTTTCTAGAGGGCCTACTGACTCTGGGTCACACCAGTAGCTGTTTCAGTCTGCTACTCCTCAAGTCCTCTGCTGTGGAGCTTAATTCGAGCCCCCTTTGCCCCTTCCTAACAGAGAATCCTTGAACCCCACCCAGCCTTTCATTCAAGCCTATTGTGAGCCTCTCTGTTCCCACCAACCTCTCTGTCCCATGGTGTTGCCAGTCAGAGTCAAAAGGGTCGAGATTCCTTTCCTTTTTGTGTACCCCTATCCTAATTGACTTGTCCTGCACAGAATGGCCTTAAGTTAAAAGTAGCTACTTTACCGGTGGGTCAGGGGTCCTCGTTTTGTCCTCTATGTGCTTCAGGCTGGAAATCCACCATCTCCATAGCTGCAGGACACTGCCCCTTTGATACAGTGATTATTTTCAAGAACTACTTGGATAGGTACGCGTGTGATGGATTCAACTAAAAGAAAGTTAGGGTGGACTTCTAAAGTTTTGCTTTTGATGCCCACATATTTGTCGCCTGCCTAACGCTGATAAAATGGTTCACATTCCACCACCCTACTTTAGACTTTTTCAGTGTACATTGCCAAACAGAACTGTTTTAGAATATAAAGTGGTCAGTTAGGTTACAAAAATACATGCTATTCCTTTTGCATGTTTTTCGAAAGTATCCATTCCTAGAGAAAGCTACACACTGGGACCTTCTTCAGGGCTGTAGTCTTGCCAATCTTAATTGATTATGGAGTCAATTCATACCATGCCTAGCCGCTCGACTCTGCTACCATTTAATAGTTTGATAAATGGTAACAAACTGAAGTTTAAACTGGTTGCACCTTTATGTTGCTCTGTCAAAACCACCCCTGCTTGTAGGCTCTGAAAACCACTCTAAATTAGGAGCCAATGGTGGAAAGCTGCAAAAAGGAAAAACATTACTAAAACCCTTGAAACTATTTGGAGAAGTTGAGGGAGTGGCATCGGATAGGTAGGTTTCCTTACTAGAGGGAGACCCCTGAAACCATATCGTATAACCCTGAAATCTTTACTTGGATCAATGCCAGAGGGGAGCGTCGACCCATAGGCATTATTCATAGTCAATCCTATAGCTACACTGTGGTGGGGCAGGGCCAGTCATTCTTTTCGAGTAGAGCGCGATCACATCACTTTCCTAGGAGAAATTGACCTTCCTTTCTAGGACCTTCCTTTCTAGGGGCCCTGACATATTTTAGTATTTGACACACTTGGCTAAGGACACTCCTAAGGAAAATGTACAGTTTCAATTTAGATAAATCCCTAGACCTCCTACCCTTCCTGCAACTGCCCAAAAAAAATAGTTTTTTATCCTAACCAATATTTACTTTGTCATGTTTTGTTGGTCCAACATATCCTACATAACATTGCAGTAGTGGCATTTTCCGGGAGATCTTTGAAGGAGTACATGGGCGCTGAAAATATGGCCACCCTGTCATACTCTGTTACTAGATGGGGGTTAGGGTTCAAGTGTCTTCAACATGGTGTTGATGCCAAACAAGCTGTTGGTGATCGGGGTAAGACGGAACATTGAGAGAAATGTGGTTGCTTTTCCTTTTAGATGAATATGGGAGCCAGTAGAACCGTAAAGCAAACTGTTGCTCATCTCTGCAGCTTAAAATTTGAAGCATTGTTAAACTTTTATTTTCAGTGAATGCAGCTGCTGTCATATTGGGAGCTGAAAATCATCACAAAGCCAGTGTGCCTAAAGCGCCCTCCAAGGAGGAAGTGTCTCTGAAGGCGTATACTGCCCGGTGCCGGTTGAATAGACTGCGACGTGCGTCTTGTCGTTTGTTCACTTCTGAGACTGTGGTGAAAGCCATCAGGAAGCTGGAGATTGAAATTGAGGCAAAACGCTTGTTGGTCCGAAAAGATCGACATCTCTGGAAAGATGTTGGTAAGTTGATATTGTATGTTTCTTTTAATTTGTGTATCTTTTTACACTTTTAAGATGATCGAAGATATTATGGGTAGTGTGAATAGGAGTCCCTCACTCCGATCATCAATCCTGCAAATTTTCTGAACTATGATTCTAGTGTATGCCCATTCACTTAACTTTTTTCATTAGTTGGAGTACATTCTGCAAACATGGAATGCAGAACTTGGGTTGGTGGTGTGTACTTCTAAGGGATAACTAGCACTTTTATGATAGTCTCTCTAGTTGGTGCCTGTTTGCATTTGACAAGCATGACCGTACATACTTTTACATACATTTTATATCTATTTCTTACTTTTAAGCCTGACATTTTCCAAAATACACTTTTGGCTTCACCATGTTAATTGGCTTGGCTTTCCGTTTCTCGCAGTTGAGCCTGGTGATTGTGAGTGCTGTGACCTCACTATTGCAGCTACATTTTTTTTTTTTTTAATCAACCTGTTTTTATTGATTTGTAATATTGGTAACTGTTGGGTAAGATTTTCCCTTTAGAGCTAAATCTACATCACTTGTGAGAACACCAGAACTTTTTGTTGGGCTGGTAGATTATTTTTCCCTATACCTGAGTGAGTGGAAACGTTTTTCCACACTTGCTTGTACTTTTATTCTTTTTATGGGTGTCGTTTTTAAGACACTCCATAGTGTCCTCTTAATTTCATCCTCTTTATCAACTTTTGGTATACCCTTTTATTGATACAGGGTTGCCCTGTGGGGCTCCCTTTTACTTCGTTGGGCTAACCTTGTGAGAACTACAGTTCCCATGGGTATAAAAGGATATTTCTATCCCTTCTACATTTTGTTAGATGAAAACCAGAAAACCCGATCTCATGTGGAGTGCTGGGGAGATGCAATGTATCCCCTTTCTCACTAGCACTGTAACCATACTGTTACAGGGACAAGCTTCCCTTAGATGACTGGCAGCTAACCTTTTTACAATGTCGGTGCTCCTTTACCGCTGGCTGTTTACACAGCTGCAGTAAAGTCACCCATGTGTACCCATTTTACCAAAATGGCCCCAATCAAAAAAAAAAAAAATATTTTTTTTTTTTGCACTACTTGTCCCATCTTGCTTTCCCCTGCCCTCCAGGGCAGGAAATGCCTTTGTGTGATTTCGATCTTCGGCAGGAGACCTTGGTCAAGCTCTCCCAGGCTCCGGAGTGTCAGTGAAGGCAGGAAGTGAGGAAGGAGATCAAAACTCTGCAGTCCTTTGTCTTCGAGCCTGCCTGTGAGTTTCCAGTTCAAACTGGGAGGCTGGCTGTCCTGAAAGCACTGCCAACCTCCCTAGTCTGTTTTTAATTTAGTTTTTTATTTTTATTTTTTAATCTTGATTTATTGTTGGCATGGCAGTTGGCAAATAACTGACCTATTGTTTCAAACATTTGAGAGAAACGTATTCTAATTCAGTTCAACCTTTAACCATAACAGTCTTTCACGTTGCACACAGTTCTTATTGTTTGTCTAACCCTCCTCTTCATCCGAACGGTTTGTCGATGTGTGTAGTATTCTCTAAGTGGGGCCCAGATGTCCTTAGGTCTGGATTGGGTTTGTATGCCCTGCACATACATCTCCGTGTTTTCTTGGGTAAGTACCAGGTTTCGGAGCCATGTTTGGACCGTAGGGAGAGACCTAGACTTCTATCCCAGAAGTATGTGCCTCTTGGCTACTGCTCCCGCCACAGCAAACAGTCCACAGACTTTTATCGAGACCTTTCCAATATCTCTTAGTAAGTATTTTAACATCTTCCCAGAACTGGCGGATCAGTGGGCACTACCACTACATATGGAACGCGTCCGCTGCAATCGTTCCACATTTGGGGCAGGCTGCTTGTTTGGATGGATCGAATTTGGTGGTCTTTTTTGGTGTAATATGTAGCTGGTTTAGAATTTTGAATTGTATGAGGCGGAAGTTGGCATTGAAGGAGATAGTTTTAGTGTATCTACAGTAGTGTCAATTTTTGCTCATCAGTTTCTATACTAAGGTCTTTCTTTCATTTGGATCGCATCGTGTTAGCCGAGGGGGTGTGTGCTTGTACCTCCCTGTATATTTTGGAGATGCCACTCTTGAGCCCTGCCGGTGTTAGGATATCAGCAAGAAACGGATGTACAAGAGGTTCCTCAGGGAACGACGGCCAAATTGCTAAGGAAGCCGCCTTCAGGCGGTGGTACTGTAGTGTCGGTTAGGCCGATGCCTATTCTGTCCTGAATTTCAGCAATTGTGATAAAACGGCCCTCCGGAAAGAGGTCGCCCACTTTGGCTCCGCGTTCCGGGTCCCATCGTTTCTGCAGAGTACGGTCCATGGTTGGTTCTAGGTCCGGGTATGCCCATAGTGGGGCATGTGGCCAGTATGGTGTAATGCATTGGACTCTCTTCAGGATCTGCATCCATGCACGAACCGTGGACGTCACTGGTTCTGCCCACACCCTCTCTTCCTTTACTTTAGTGAACATCATACCCTTAAGGTATTTCGGTGCCGCTGCAAACTCTTCGGCATGTATGTGTGCATATTCAGTGTCCTGGGACCAATATCTGGCAAACTGGGCTTGGGCCGCATAATAGTGTAGTAGGTAATCCGCCGCTGCCAGGCCCCCTGTCTCGTATTCGCACATCTTGGTCCATCTGATCCTGGGTGTACTCCGTCCCCACACAAAACGTACACTACTTTTCTGTATAGCTTAGAAGAATTTACGACCCGGCCAAATGGGAATGCCGCTCAAGAGGTATAATAATTTGTGGATGATCACCATTTTTAGTAGGGATATTCGGCATACATGGATAGCGGTAGTCTCGCCCAGAGGTTGAGCTTGGTTTCCAGCTTTGTTAGGAACGGACCATAGTTGTTGGAGTAAAGCGTGTTCTAATCTGATGCCAGCATGATCCCCAGGTATCAGGCAGTAGTAGGTGACCAGCGAAACTGGGTAGTGGCCACCGATTGTGAGGTGGATTTGGTTAATGGTATTATTTCAGATTTGAGTTGGTTGATCTTGTAGCCGGAATATTTTGTAAACTCTACGATGTCTTGCATTATCGGGGGAGATGTGTATCTGGGTCTTTGATGTATAACATAGTGTCATCAGCGTAGAGTGAGATGAATTGAGGTTTCCCCATGATGCGTATCCCCCTCCATGCGTGTTTGTTCCGCAAGAATGCCGCCATTCCCTCTATGGTAAGCGCAAATATCAGCGGGGAGAGGGGGCAGCCCTGTCTTTTACCCCTTTGTAGTCCAAAGCCGGCAGAGAGGGTCGTGTTAGTCATGACTCTTGCTGTGGGATTATGGTATAATATCTGTATACTTTGGATGAATCCCAGGCCAAATCCCATCTTCTGGAGAATGGCATACATGAACTTCCAGGAGATGGAATCGAACACCTTTTCGGCGTCTAGTGTCACTGCAACTGTCTTCTTTTTGGGGTCCATTTCAGATGAGATTGCGAAATATCTGCGGAGGTTTAGGGCTGTGGAACGGGAGGGTATAAAGCCGGATTGATCTGGTTGAATCAGTTTATTCATATGTGGATTCAGTCTGTTGGCGATGGCTATGATTTTTGCATCCACATTGATGAGAGATAGGTGCCTGTAAGAGGCGGGGTCTTGAGGTTTGTGGTTTCAGCAGGACGGTGATTATGGCCTTGCGTAAAGACAGTGGTAGGGTTCCTCTCTCCAGGGACGACTCCCATACTTTCAAGAGCCGGGGGGGCCAGCTCTGTGACGAATATTTTGTATAGATCTGTCGTAATGCCGTCAGCTCCTGGTGCTTTACCCATTTTTAGTTCTTTAATTGCTTGGGTTATGTCTTCCACCGACAGCAGGGTGTCTAATATCACCATGTTCTTGTCTGCAAGCTTTGGAAGTGGATAAGATTCCAAGTGTTGCTGAAGATCTACGGGTGACTTCTGGTCCCTGTTTTGGTATAGCTTGGAGTAAAATCGTAGGAATAACTCCTTAATCCCCCCTCTGATCCATGAGCGTTGTTCCATGTTCATCAGTGATGCTGGTGATGTGGCCATGACCCAGTTCCGACCTGATAAGATTAGCTAGGAGTCTGCCAGATTTGTTTCCCTCTCCGTACCGTTTGGCTTTCATGGGTCGTACCATTTAGTGAACTTCCTGGTCAGCCAGTTTGTTAAATGTTACGGTGGCCTCCTGTAGGGGGGGGCTAGGGTATTTTGCCCTGGTGATCTGGTATATGCTTCTCCTGCCATTTTTATGCAGACTTCAGTCTGGGTCAGGGTCGAGCGGATCTCTTGGAGTCTGCCATGTACCGTGGCGATCAGATGTCCTCTCAACCATACCTTAAAGGTTTCCCATATTGTGTGGAATGATGACACCGAGCCCTCGTTGCTTTCAGAAAAGTTGGTCACTTCTGTGCGAAGTGACTCCACAAGCGCCTCATCACGTAGGAGTTGCGGTGACATTTTCCACGTTCGGGGGCTCTTGGGTGTAGATCCAAATTGGATGTCTAGTATGATCGGGGAGGGGTCTGAGAGGGTGCAGGGTAATCTGGTGCATTCCTTAGTTTCCTGGATACATTCCGTGGAACATAGCCAGTAGTCGATCCGGGAGCTCGAACCATGAACATATGAGTGGAATGTAAACTCTTTGAGATGGGGGTGTAGCTCTCTCCATGCATCAGCCAACGGTATTAGCCGCATGGCATGTTTAATGGTTGATGCCTCCTTCGTATCCTTTCTGTCGCTTGTTGTTGTTCTGTACTTCTCTGGATCTCGGATGGTATTGAAGCCCCACCCCATATCACCTTCGCCTCTCCTATTGGCAGTATCAGTGTTAGTATCTGGTGGTAGAACTCTGGGGTTTCAACGTTAGGGCCGTACGTATTGAGTTCTATTATGTCCTGTCCTTGAAGCGTCCCCCATATTATTATGTATCTGCCTTCGGGATCACAGTTAGTTTTGGTTATGACGAAGTCTGTTCTTTGGTGGATGATTGTTGCGACCCCTCTGGATTGTGAGGAGTAGTCAGTGGTAATCACTTGTTGACCCCAGGTGCGGCTTAAAGATGTCACTGTCTTCAGTTGCATGAGTCTCTTGCAGCAGTATTATGTCGATTTTGTGTCTGGCAGCATATGCCATGACTTTGCTAGGTTTGATTGTATTAGACAGGCCTCTTATATTCCAGGATAAGAACCTAGTGTTCACCCTCCTTTCCTGCGTTGCCATTCTTTCCACCATGTAAGATGTGTGTTGCGACTGTGATGGCCAAATGTCTCCCAGATTTTGCCATGCCAGGTTTTCTATATAACTTAACATAGTCCAACAGTTCCCCACCCCGCACCCAACGTGGGGTAGCTTCCCGAACCACCCTCCCTAACCATCTCCCCAATCGGGCGGTGTATCCCTCATAACTACTTGCAGTACTGCAATAATGGAGGTGGCGTGTTCCGTCGCAGTCTCTGGGCCGCAGTCTTCTAGACTGACGTCTCCTCCTTGGCGTACCTCCCCCTGTGAGTGTTTGTGTAGGACCATCTGGGAGGCTGGTTCTGCATCCTGTAAGTTGGCATTCAGCTGTTCTTAGTTGTATTGGGGACATTTGATTTGACATATCTCATGGCTTCGTCTGGTGTCTCAAAAAAGTGGGATCTGCCGGCATGTTGAATGCAAAGTTTCGCCGGATACATTGTGACATAGACGAGCTTTCTTTCTCGCAACACCTTCCTTACCCCGTCAGAGGTGCATTTGGCAGATTGCACTGCCGTCGAGATCCGGGTATATGTGCACAGGAGTGGAGTCGTACAACAGCAGGGCTTTTTCCTCACGCAAGTTTCAGGATCAAATCCCGGTCTCTATAATTCAGTAAGCGTGCAATGATGGTCCGGGGAGGGGCCCTTGGTTTCGGGGGAGGTGTCAGCGCCCTGTTTGCCCTTTCCACTAGGAATTGGTTGGAGAACTGGTTATCTGGGAACAATGTGCGGAGCAGCTCCTCAAGGAAATGCTTCATGAGCATGTTCAGTTTCGATTCGGCTACTCCGACCACGCATATGTTATTACGCCGTGACCGCGATTCTAAGTCTTCGTATTTTGCCTGCAGGCTCTTGATGTCTTTATGGATGTTCTCTGTCCTTGTTGTGTGAGGTGGTCGTATCTTCTAGGGTACTCGCTCTCCCCTCCGCCTCCGAAACTCTGGCGCTGACCTTCCGTATATCCGACCGTATGGAAGCTATACTCATGCCGATGTCATCCAGCTTGTTGTTAATTGCTGCGAACCCCTTCTTCATTGCCGCCATGTAGGGGGCCATGCATTGCTCAGGTGGTTCCGTCGAGAGGTTCTCTAGGGGTAATGACTGAGTTGGATCTGACGTGTGGGTAGAGGTAAATGTATCTATGGGTCCTTTCTTCTTGTTTTTGGATCCTCCGCCCATCATGCGTGCAGTGGTGTCCCCAAATCTGATATGTAATTGTGCTATCTGTTTGCTTTTGTGGTGCTGTGCTGTCTTGAGATGGCTGAATGCTGTACGTACTGCACCACAATAGGAGCTTTCAGCAGAGGTTCAGTGTACGTTATTGGTCGCGGGGCTCTTGTTGCTTGCAGATTCCCCAACAGGAGATGTCCCTGTATGGTGGGGGTGAACAGGTGGAGCGCGGTCCCCAATCCGGGGCAAGGGCCCAAGCCAGCGTGTTATGGGAGTGCTGTGAGGCAGACCGAGTGCTGCAGCTAAACCCAGCTCAGACCCGGTGGTGCCTCCACTTGCACAGTATCAGTCTGGGCCCGGGGCTTTGTGTCTTTGCATGGCCGTGCAATGACTTGGTAACCTTCTGCTTGATAAGTGGAGAGGGCTGTGGCCCTGTGTTGTTGTGGCCGTCTACCCAGAAAAGGCACGCGTGCCCCAGGGGTCCCGCACCAACGCGTAACTTCAGTGGGCTCCAGGCGTGTCTCGCTGCTCCACGATCCAGAGGTGTGTGGCCAGTTACATAGGAGGTATGTCGCTGTGGAGGTGCTCCCTTCGTATGCCTCTAGGGAGCTCTGCAGCTTTGCTGTTGCCGAGGAGCGGGCATGCATGGCTAGTCTCTCCTCCCCTCGTTCCGTGCTTACTTGGCACCCGCTACAACCCGGGTCAGGGTTTGGCGGCCTCAGTGACGGAGGCACTCCAGAGTCGCCGGATCTTTGCCCTGGTACTCCGGTCTGAATGGCCACAAGGGGCTGGTCCGGTCGATGCAGGCAGCGCCTCCCTTCCTCATCACAGCCCGGGCCCTACGAGATGCAGCGCGAGGCCTCACAGGTGCTGGCGCAGCCCGCCACTAGCAAGGGGGTCGATTCTTGCAGAACAGGGCCGCGTTATCGGTGGATATTCAGCCCAGTTGTGCCCCCAGGTCTCAGCTCCTGATATTCGGGGAGAAAGCGACAGTTGGCAACGGTAGACTGCAGGATTCTTCTTGTAGGAGTTTGCAGGCTGCGGAGCACTCGGCTCAACACACCTGCCCCGAATGTTGCATGTCTGTTTGATTGGCTGGGTTCCTGCAGAAGTCTGATCCTGGAAGCTGAAGTAGTCCACCAGTGGACCTGAATCCGATGAGGAAGATGAAGAAAACCTGTCTGAGACAATTTCCAGCAGCCGGAGAGCCTGCTGTGTAACCAGAGCCTGCCTTCCTTCCAAACGACCTGGGGACTCCAATAACCCTGACCCAGAGCCTGGTGAGATCCACTAGACTCAAGAAGCCCTGCATTTAGAGCCATACCACATTGTGCTGCGACCTTGCGAGGCTGTAATAACCTAGGACCTCGAGCCATCGTACAGTGCATGGTCTTCCGAATCAAGCTGAGACTTTGATGGCATCCTGCTGGACCTCCAGAGATGTGAATAGAGTCCAGAAACTCCTCTCACCAGACTGCTGGACCTTGCAAGTGACGAGAATCCAATCAACGATATTCAGTCTTGTTCTGGTTCCTGAAAACTACACCGAAACCACAGAGCCGCATCCAGCCGTGAAGTAACTCTTGCCTGGAGCGTTCTCTGTTGATCCCTGCTGCAGAAGCCCATCCATTGTCCGGTCTTTAGTCTTCATGACCAGGAATTCAGCGACCAGGTTTTTGGCAGCAGTTCCTGAAGTCTTCCGCACCCCAACCTCTTCTGTGCTCAGTAAACCATGTGAAGAACCTCTTGCCTAGTGTTAGTGAGAATTCTCAGAAAAGTGCTAATTCCCTCTACCTTAGAGACCCCGAGCAACTTTGCTAGATTTTGAGGACTTGATTTTTTTTTTTACCTGGACAGAGAGACTTTTTTTGTTTTTTTTTTTCTTCACACTCATGTATTTTAGTGCGATTTCTGAACACTGTTTCTTTTGGTTATGGAGTCTGATAAACTTCATAGGCATCATCTTTTACATTTTGTCACACAGTACCTTCAGTGCAGTGGCACCGTTAAGTCTTCCAGATTTCCCGAAGGTTTAAATACCTTCTCTGGGATAAACTACGGTTTCCCAGAGCAGTAAAGTGAAATTGGCTTTACTAACGTTTATCACTTTCCAGACCCAGCATACACTATCTTACATAGGGGTGCTTGAAGGATTACCTACTATCCCCTTTGTATAGCTTCTCATGTAACATTTTTCTGTCACCCTTTCCTCGATGAATGGCTGATGGCAGTAGTTTTACTTTTAACTACTGTGGTGTGCATTTACCACGAGCTGCATTTGTCAAAATGGCCCTGGTCGTCTTTTTTTGCCATTTCTTTGTGGAAAGGTCCTTCTTGAGATTTACTTTGCCCGCCAAACCTGGTTTGTTCGCTTTGCCTTTGGCAGGATTCACGAGTGAAGCCAGACTCTGGCTCCAGGGTGTCTTGGGTGGGCAGGAAGTGAGGTAGGTGCCCGAAACTCTGTGCTTAGTCTCCCAGGAGACCCAAATGCACTCTGTAGTGATTGGCCGGCTGACTGTCCGGCAAGGACAGCCACCCTGCTGGGTGACTGACAGCTAGGCTGGAATGAATGGGAGAGAACTGAATAAAAGGCAAGGCTTTTGGCTTGGAAGGCAGTCGACCACTGGACGAAGGAACCGAAGAAGAACTTGAAGAGGACGCCTGGTGCAACTACTGGACTGTTGGTTTGCCCGATGAAGCCCTGCTGCTGTGCTGAAACTCCAAATTCGTATCGACAGAGAAGCCCCTGCAAGGACGACTTCTCTCCTTGAGTTTGTGGGACCAATCAACTCCAAAGTAAGCCACCTGGACATTCTCTCAAAGCTGCTTGACTTTCCACAGAGTTGCTGCTGGAAACCAAAATGCCAGCGAGAGGAACACCAGATCGTGTGCTTTGCTTTTTAGCTGGCCAGGAGCTCCACGAAGATCCTCTGGACTACCAGGAAGCAGGACAAACCGAACCTGAGCCCCCTCAACAGAGTGCGGGACCCCAGAAGCAAGGAAAGCTCATCTCGACAGCCAGGAACCGCTGTGTTACTATTCGAGGTAGACACGAGGAGCTGAAACCCTGAACAGCCACTGGTTTGAAGATTGCCGGTTGCGAGTGGTGACTGTCCCATTGCAGTGCAGGAGTCCCCAAAAGGCCTCCCTCTTGTCCCCACGACTGAGGCCCAGGAACAGTGAGATCTGCAGAGCTGCTCAGGAACAGAAGTCATCTGCACTTTTTGTTTCAATAGCAAGGTACTGTAAAAGTCTGAGAGAACTTGCCTCTTGATGTAAAGTTGCTTGCATCTTCTACTACTCACAAGTCTAACGGCTTGTGGCCGTACATTGATTCTTCTTTTTCTTCAAAGACTTCTAAAACATTGTGCAAAGATTTTTCTTACTTGCCTGCAAAGTAGTACTTTGGCTAATATAGACTTTTGCCCATTGACTTTGGCTTAGCCTGTTCTATTGAATGACTCTTATTAGGGGATCTGAAAGTATTTGCCTGCTTAAGAATATTTGTGGTCTCTTGTATGTTCTAATAACCTTTTCCTTTGGCTTACTCCCAATTGATTGTAAATGCAACAGTGATATATTGATGTCCCCAGCGCCCTAGCTACTGAAGTCACCTCAGGGTGTAGGTTGTGTCTGTGGGCTATCCCAAAAGGGTACTCACTGCTTTACAGATAGTAAGAGTGTGTATTTGTGAAGTATATGTGAGTGTTACTGTTATATTGCTCCCTTCTGAAGAAGGCTTACCCTAACTGATACATTAATAATTGTTTATTCAATAAACCTTGTGTGTAAGAGTTTATTTGAATACTTGTCACTGTGAATCTGTGTAACTCCCCTACAGCTCACATTGACCCCTCTTGAGATGAGCCTGGGTGCTCAATCACGCTACCAACCTGTGTAGTACAGACCTATACCAAAGGTTTGGTTCCTATTGCCAGGAGGTCAGGGTTGTTGTAGTGCACCCAATGGATACTGCATGCAATCTTTCCTAACAACTAGATCTGTCCCATGATCCTGCTACAAAATGCCTTCCAGTGTCCTGTCTTCATTCTTTATGGGCTTTTGGCTGCAGATCCTGAAGTCTTCTTGCTGCAACTCTTCTTCCATGCTAAGGTACTGTGTTGGCTGAGGTATAGCTGCGTGATTTCTGTAAAGTTTTTGTGATGTTTTTTGTGATTGATAGTCCTCATCCAGTTCACCCAGGCCCACTGCTGGAATCCTCCTAGGTTGTCTTCTCAGAAGTCCCTCGACCCTAACTAACTCTAATGTGAACTACTTGTTTGAACAGTCTTTCACAGGAACTCTGACATTTTCTGCAACAGAAGCCAATCTCACCCTGCCTACAGCTGGCTCCTAGACCACTAGGGTCCCTCTTCTGCCTCTGACAGAACTCATGCAATATACTAGGGAAGGACTGGATAATTAAAGTGTTGGGCAGAGACCTGTGCAGTTCCCTTGGGGACCACTGCAAAAGATTTAGGACTACAGATGTTGGCAGTAAACCCACTTGGTAGCAGTCTGTACCACCCAGATTTACCTGGTAGCTGTGGCTGAGCAGTCAGACTTCCCTCAAGAAGAGTTAGGCAGTATGTAAAGTATACACAATAGGCACTCGGGCACAATAGCACAAGCAAACACGGACCAGAGCTTTGGTATCAAGGTATATAATTATTTATTTAAAAACACACTTATTGAAACACTCCAGCACTATTATTGCAAATCACTCTAAACACAGTTACTATTATTATATATACATCCCTTATTCCTTATCAGACAAGTCTTAGTTAACACCACTTATTTCCAGACAGAGGTGAGCGCTTAACTATAGATGGCACTCCAATAAGTTAACGGAAAAGGGAGGGAAAAAGGCAGAATGTAGGAAAATACACCACACTAATACTTACGAACTCTTAAGCAAGGCAGGAAAGTCAAAAGTTACTTGTGAGCCAAAGTCCATAGGCCGGGCCCACTCTTGGAGAGAGCAAGGCGCAAATGCACCCAAGATCGCACAATGACAACAGGCTTAAAAAGTCTTGCAGGGAGTTCAAAAAGGTTTTAGTTAGGCTCAGAATAGTTTAGCCAGGGTGTCCCAGGCTAACCCAGGGTCGAAAGCCGGGGGCTAAATCTACCCCGTACAGTCGGTTGCAAGGGAAGCCAGGCGGAACACGGTTCCTTATGTGGAAAGGATCCTCCAGCGGGGGCAGTTGTTCCTGGCAGCGGGTGCAAGTCGTGGCTTCGTCCAGAGGAAGAGGAGATCTCGACGTGGAGGAAAGATGAAGGTCGTTGCACTGCCAGGGAAGAAACCAGCCGCAGAGTTTTCCGGTTAAAGGTACTACCCTTTGATTCGCGGTAGTGGTAAAACATGGTATCCCGGTTGCCGGGGTGCTTGGCACAGGCAAGGCGGCCACGAGATGCTCTAGGAAGCAGACTGGTTATCCCCACCAGTCGAAGGAAGAAGACTCTCCGGGCTGGAGATCTCCTCTGTCATTGGGAAAATTGGTGAGACGGTTCAGCAGGGCTCCACCGGTGGTGTCGTCATAGCAGGTCGGCTTAGCTTCTCCCTCGTCTGATTCTTAGGTCCTGTGGCGACTTCTGAAGTTCCAGTCCCCAAAGCCCTGCTTTTATGCAGAAAACCCCCATTCACTCAGCCTAGCTGTCACTCAAACATGCTAAGTGGTGAGCCGGCTGGCTCACCACTTGGGCCAATCAGGACGGAGTGCGACTTGAGTTGCCTAGGCAACTCAGTCCAGGGTGCCTAAATCCCCCTCCACCCCTCCTAAGTACCCCAGACAGAGTGGCACCACTTTGGAGGGCTTCTGTGGAGAAGCCCGCCAAAAAATTGGACAAAGGGCTCACCTTGGGTTGGAGTCACAGAAGCGAACACAACCGCCATTTTAGAACCGAGTTCTGGCAAAAAATACCAACCGGAGAATTAATATTAAATAAATAAACCGGCGGTATGTTCGAGACTATAGGAATTAAATAATTAAAGTTGGTAGCCTCGAACAATGGGAAATCCCATAGATATATATTCGCGGTCGAATATAAAAAGTAGTATCCACTGCCACCAGCCAAAACTCGATCAGGGGGGGCGGAGATGTGTCCCCTCGACTAACAGACCCTGGGGCAATCGAATTGCCCCGGCCAGTACGTCCACAATATGATGGTTTGTACTGGTTCTGTTCAGAATTTGAGACTAGTAAAGTCAATGGTGACTTTACATGCCCTGGAAGACTGTAGTCAGTCCCAGGGTATGGAGTCTATCTTGGGGGGGGGGGTCACTGTGACACCACTGTGTTACTGCACTGAGGGTGCTGTGTAACACACCACAAAAACACACAAAGCCCTATAGCCCATTAAACACATCTAGAGTCAAAGAAACACACTCAAATCATGCCCAAGAGTGAGGGTAAAAGAGTCTCACTCTTGGCAGGAGAAAAAAAATGAACCCCAAAAATCCAGCAAAGCTGCCGGGGGACTCACTAGGTTAGGAAATTCAGCCTAAACAGAGAATTCTCCCTAACATAAAGGATTCTTGGTGTTTTAATTAAAAAAAAAAGTACTTCCTTGTGAAAGAGTTAGTTGTTAACTAACTCTTTCACAAGGAGAATAACTCTGAAAGTGAAAAGTTTCAAAAGTTGTTACTTACTTTGAATGTGTGTTGTGCCTTTCTGAAAAGTATATTTAAGGTTATTTTATTCACCTGTAATTTGGTTGTGCCTCTTCCCCAAAAGTAATGCTGTTGGCTTCACTTTACTATTCCTGCTAGGATATAAATCTGAGTGCCCCAAATGGGTCTTGGTTCCTCTGACTTGTTTATACCTACCTTTTAAGTTGCTGATGGCTCCTTTTGAAAAGGTATACAGGTTTTGCTTACGTTGGTCTGCGTTGGGCCATTCTAAAACAAGGAAGTTATTGCTTACTTTAGTCAGTTCCACTGAGCTGAAAAACAGAAAAATAACTGTAATAGTGTATTACAACATTAGGTTTTACCTGCCTAGAATAGCTGTGTGCCCTTCTTAAAAAGGGTTCTGTAGTTATAGCTGACCTTTGTCTGCTTGGTGCAATCCTAAATTGGTGTAAAGAGTTCTTGCTGACCTTAGTCTGTGTTCCACTGAGCTGAAAACCAATTGTAATTGTATGTGACACCAAAAGGTCTTACTCACCCAGTATAACTGTTATCCTGAATAATAGTTATATGATTTTACTGTTCCATATACTTGCAGGTTAGTTTACTATGTGATTCCTATGCTGAGCATCACTACATAACTGACAGGCTCTACTACCCTTCACTTACTGTAAAGTAATTAAAAGGTAAGTACAGGGTTTATTCCCCATGAATGGGTGTGGCCTATACTAAACGTATATGATAAGGTCGAACTTCCCTAGAAATACTGTTAGGTATTCTGCAGGTTTATGCTTTGGCCTGTGTACCTTTAAGCATTATGCTGTGTTTTTATAAATGTGTGTATGGCTCTATGACCAGTTCTTAACCCAAGACTTAACATGGCCCACTTGTATTGATAATGAACCATTTTTTTTAATGATACTTCTGATTGCAAGTGTTTCTATTGAATCCTTGGCATGCTACTCGTTCTATGTACTTTCCTACAGCCCTCTCTCCCTCCTAAAATAGCCTGGCTGTTCAGTCTACGCTACCATATACTCGGGTTGTACAGCCTTATACTAAGAGTGGAGTTGTGTACTGTCTCAGTTGAATGGTTTTACTAAGCCCTTCCTAACAGTAACAATGGAAAATATGAATAAGGATACTAAGACAAATTAGTAATGGTATATTGGTAAAAACTACACTTTTCACTTTGTTACTAATGATAAAGTAAATATAGCCAAAACTCAAGCTAGTCAAAATGTTACTGCCAAAATTGCTAATTGTATTACTTTAGTTGGTGCAGCAGACCATTTGGGAACGCTATGTCCCTGACAGTCAGTTTTCTCGGGCTCCAGCTTCTATGGGTCCAGCACCTAGGCAGATGATCCCATTCCTGCTTTAAACAATAAGCTTGCCGGTCTCGTTGGTAAACTTCCCTTTCCTCATGCAGGTCTCCTGACCTATGAAAGACAGGACATTTTGTTTGCCAATTAAAAACAAATCTTCCGATCTGCACACTTTTCGAATTTTCATGCAACCCCCACTTGCGTGCATATTCACAGGTACACCTTTTAAGGTATGCTGAATCACCAAATGGCCGAGATGCATGGCCAGGGAAGCAGACCAAGTCGGAGAAATTGAATGTCCCTAGGTTTCCCCATGCTAGATTCCCTACACCAGCCTTTTGTGCAGTGACTGTACTGGGTTTGGAGCAGTTTATCCACAGCATTCTTGTGTGGGGCATAAAGATACCTACACTTGGGGGTAAGACCCAAACACACTCAATGGGTAGTTATCAGTGCAGTGGGGCTTCACTCTTTGGTGTGGAAGTGCTGGTCCCATAGTACAATTAGTCTCATTGACTTCAACAATAAAATATACACCACACATTTACTGTAGAAATATGTTTACTTAGTGTTGCACAAGAATATAATGACAATGTCTAATAAGTACCTTTTAAAAATGTACAAACAAAGCAGTTCTACAGTAAACACAACCGGTAAGACCTAGATTCCACCTCACTCCGGGAATCTCAATACATCGTATTTCCCTAACTGGCAGTACTAGGGCCGAGTCCTAGAGTGGAGGGAGAATACTGGAAAAAAAAAACTTTAGAAAACCAGTCCAAATAGCCAACAGTTAAGTACGCAAGGGCAGAGTTCTGCCGGGATTTAAACCTGTGACCATGCGGTCAAACACAGGCCCATGTGGTGGATGCATTAGTCCACTGAGCCACAGACCCGGCTGTAATACTATTCTTTCGGTTAACTCCAGGGTCCTATGTCAAAACGGAGGCATTAGAAAAAAAGGGTCTGCCATGTCCGACAACTGATTACGGGGTGTAATGCATTTTAAAATAAATGTTCTGCTAATGTTGGTCAATTCTTCAGCTGCATGTCAGTTGCGTTTTGTAGCGTATTGCTTTAAGTCACTAGAACAATGAGCGGGCCAACCGGCCAAGTGTCTTCTGGATAACCAGTTGGCCATTAAGGAGGAAGGTCGCCAAAGGGTTCCTGAAGAATCCATTGATTTGTAAAGTTACTCATTGACACCCGCATGCCTGCAGGCAGTATTTGTCGTAGACAGTAACTTGTTTTTAGTAATCCCACTATTGAAAATTTTAAAAGTAAATCAAATGTTTCCATAATATAGCTTTTCAATGGACCCGGAACATCTTGTTTACGATAGATTATACACATAAGTACACACTACCATGTCACACTTTTGCAGTAGGGGCCATGCAAAATACAATTTCACAGCAGTTAACTGATGGTACCTCGCCCCACCTACAAGAAAAAAAAAACACATCACTTGTCAATTAAAAAAAAAAAAAAAATGCTTTTGATCTATTTTTCCAGCAATCATTTTTGGAAAAGCCTTGTGGCCAAGTCATGAATTTCCATGCAGTCGTAACATTCCATACCTATAGGTTAGTAGTATCGATTCCATATTCCGTTTTGGTCACCCTCTTGCTACAGGGTTTTACTAAAGTCCACTTGTGGTAGCACTTCAGAAGACTCACTCTTTGTACAGGGCTCCAACTCTTGGGTTCGTCAGTCACACAGACCTATACACTAGATATTTGCTGTTGTAATACTCTGTTCAATAGTAGACCTTGTAAATGATAAACTGGTAAGTATAGAGTAGCTTCAGGACAGCAAATCATTCATCACCCAACATTTTATTCATTAGCAAGAAATACTAGTAGCTAGGCAACTTTAGAACCACCTTATTTTTAGGAGTCCCATCCTTTCTCGGCAACAAGTGTCTCAAAAGTCAGATGGTGACACTGGGGGACCAGTGAACCTAGCGCGGCAGAACAAAGGAAGGCAGATGCTGTCAAATATCAGAAGAAGCGTTTTTGTAGCAAGTCATGGAATTGGATTCAAATGGTTCAGGGGACTAGATAGGCCACCTGGAGGATTTCAGCCTCCAGGACGGATGTCCTTGGGCCTGGGAGAATACGGTTGGGTCGTCCACCCCAGCGTGACTCAGGAAGCTAAGGAGGAGCAAACAGCAACACAACTGCCCAGATAAATACCCACGAGTCACAGTACCTTTTATGATGAAGAATGGTGTCACCGGCAGGTCCCCACGGGAAGACCGCTGTTCCAGTTTTCTGGCCTTGGTGGCTGGACCCTCCGGGTTTCTGGCCTTGGTGGCTGGAGTAGGAACCTTTGGGGGAGCACTCTTCAGACTCTGTCCCAGGGTCGCCGAGCAGACTATCTTCGCAGAACTTAGTTATGGAGACTTGACACCAGCTTTGTAGCAGCGACGGTTGTCACTCGGCAGACTTACTTCGTCTCTCGGTTCTCTACTCTTCTGAGGGGACCTCTATGCTCTGAATAGAGTCTCTATAGGCCCAGACAAATGCCCACGGGTTTGTAGCCGGAACTGCTCTGTATGAGACAATGCACTGCAGCAGTGGCAGTGGTCCCAGGGTATTTGGGTATTGCAGGCCTGGAAGGTCTCAGTACTTCGTTGGCTGGCTCAAACTGTAGGTGGTCTCAAGACTGGTTAGGCCCACCAGTCCAAGGGAGGAAGTCGTCCGGTCTGGATCTTCCCTGTCGCACAGAAGAGAGGGTTGGAGCAGCCGTGCTTTGGCGGTCGCTAGAAGTAGGTGCTGACGTCCTTTCTTCTTTGGAATCGACCTTCCAGTGGTTGACTCTGGATTCAGCATCAAGACCCTCAACTTTTATGCTGGAACCCAGACAATCCGTGTGCATGCAACATTTAAACTTGGTGGTGCAGCCAGGGAATCGGTCAGAACTCAATCTAAGCAGACATACTGGAGGTCAAAGACCTGAGGAGTTTGTGTCTGCCCAGCTTCCTGTCCTCCAGACAAACTGGCGCCTCTCCACGAGCTTCTCAATATGAGTGCATCGCAGACAAAGGAGTGAGCAGGCCTCCCCCTTCTGCACCCCGAAACCAGGTTAGCAGAGGAAGGCTCAAGAAGGAGCAAGCCATTGTGAGATGGCAAAAAAAGACGGTCACAATTTTAGGTCAATGGTGACCCATGTGTTCCCGACTTCATCTGTGACCGTAGCCTGCGTGAAAAATTCCCCAAGGTTGTCAGAAAATATCCACTGCCACCAGCCACTTGGACTTGCCACTGTAACTAGAAAGTTACAGGAGAAATGGAGAAGGAGATGCATGTTGTCCCTTCAGCAATCCCCATAACGTGCGGTGTGCTGATTCCACAATATAAGTCTGGTAGGATAAAAAGTATCCCCCTGTCCTTGGTAACATTTGTCACAAAGAAAATAAAAAGGGCAGCTCAAGGAGCTCGCAGCAACACTGCACAGAAGTGCTGGGTGCTGCAATAATAAATTACAGATGCCTTGAAAGTTGGAGGATAGCACGACTCGAAAAAAGATTAAATCAAAAGGGTTTGAAACTCTTCCCAAAGGTAGAGTAAAAGAGTGTGGAAAAAAGTTCCCAGTGACTTGGGAGAACTGGTAAAAGTCCAAGAGTCCAGCAAAAGTGCTGGGGGACTCGCATGGTGAAAATTACACCCAACAAAGAAATTCTACCTAACTGCAATGAAGCCTTTTTATTGTGGGGAAGGAAAAAACCTCATGAATAAAAGTAGTTTCATGTGTATGTATTATCACAGCGTTCTATCCTCTATTGCACATCGAGTTTGTCATTAGCTGGGCACATGGAATATCAAGAACAGAAATAATGAATGTCTCTGAAATGTAATATCCTCCATGCACAAACACCTGCAATTGACCAGCGAGAGATTCAAAGAACACATTGGACGGTGCAATTGTTTTATTTCTCTCATAGTAAATGCAAAAAAGTAACAGGGTTTTAATTTAAATAATTAGATCCATTTAAAAAGTAGCAAGGGTGGGCATTGATGGCACACTTTATTCATTATGACCTATTAATGAGGCAGCCGCCACCCTGGATCCGGTACATCAATGTTGAGTGCTTGTACAATGCTTGGCTTTACCCCTTGTTGCCACCGTCGCAACAGATAATTTCTCGAGTTTCAATGCCTTGGTTCTTCAGTGTATTCGTCGCACATTCTTAACCAGGCCTGTTTTTCTTGCTGTGACTTGGAATAATAACCGATCAGCACTAATTTAAAGAGACTTGTTCTACAAAAGGAGAACCATTATAGCTTCATCTTCTCCAAGTGCAGAACAAAAGTTTCAGAATAATTGATTTGTGCCTAAAATGTCACCTGGTTAGGACTATTGGGTTTTTACACCTTTAAACCTACACCTCCTTGGGGATTATTATTGATGTGCAGAAAAACATTAGAAATTGTTCAAATACGAAAACTGTTTTCTTGTTGAATATCGAGAATTAAAATAAGACTGCCAGAGGGGCTAATGGGATAAATAATGGCTCAATAATATGGCAAGGTAAACCTTTTCCCCGACAACGGTACTCTAACAAACGGAGAGATAAGTTTATTAGTTTGGCTTTACGATATTGTCCACTGCCAAAGATGAGATCTAAGCCTCCACACCTTCGCTCGTCTCAAATTTGGCTACCTAATGACCTAGACTGAAAAGCACTTTATGCTCTTCATTTTGGGTAGCTGTAGATTAATTTGTTTTGAGGAATTGTTGGGTAAGATTTTCATATCAATGATAAATCTTCCTGACCTGTGTCAACCCCAGACATTTTTGCTTTGACTAGGTAATTGTTGAAAGGGAACCTTTTTCCCCTCTCACCTAGTCTTTTACTTATGGGTGATGATTTTATGTCTCTCCCTAGTGTACATTTGGAGTTAGTTTCCTATAACTTTTGGGCTTAGGCCGGGTTGCCGCTTTGAGCTCCCCTGTTAATTTCTCGTTCATGTATATGATATATTTTATTTATATCACGCTCGTACACAAGTGTTTCAAAGCCCGACCAATCAAAGGGAGGGGAACAAGGGATAAAAAAAAAGAAAATATTACTAAGCCCAGTGACATTAAGAATGCGCAAGTGCATGTAGAAGGGAAAAGGGAAAGTGCGTTGAAGGTGAAGTGGAAAGTGCAAAACAGAGGAGAGAAAAGAATAAATGAGTGAAATGAATAAATACGGGCAAGGAAAACGTGGTAGTGCAGCACGCAAGAGGCAAGTGCATGATTGGTCAGATAGGGTATAGGTGATAAGTGCAGAAGAAAGGTGGGGGACTGTATGGGTACAGATTCAGATCCCAGTGCAATGAGTGGCCCGCAGGCCATGCAGGAGGGAGTCGGGGTGAACAGGTACCTGGGCCAGAAGGACAGAGGGTGGCCAGGTGCATGGTACCAAGAGAGAAAAACAGGTTGGCAGGGGAGAAGAGGGGCAAAGGAAGAGGCAAAGAGGAAGGTCTTGAGGTGCTTCCAGAACCAGAGATGGTTCTCAAGTTTCAAGGTGGCAGGGAGTTTGTTCCAAAGGGAGGCCCCAGCTGAAGACCGAGATCTACCCCCAGCTCGCTTCGTTGAAAAACTACTGACCCTGAGGGAATTGGAAGTAGAGGAGCAAAGGGCTTGGGAGGGAAGGTATTTTGGACCCAGGTCTCAGAAAGCCTTGTGGACCATGCAGAGGGTTTTCATTGTAATCCTTGCATCCACTGGGAGCCAATGAAGGGATTTCAGAGCTGGAGAGATACGATCCCAGGGCTTGAGGCCAAGGGCAAGTCTCGCAGTCCTGTTCTGGAATAGTTGTAGAGGGCAGAGATTGGAGGCAGATAGGTTTAGAAAGAGGCTGTTACAGTAGTCCAACCTGGAGAGAACCAGAGCTTGGGAGACAGTGAGCTTCTGGGGGAAGTACCTCTGAGGAGGTGAAGTAAAATGTTTGACTTTTAAGAGACGTCAGAAATGTGGGCAGAGAAGGAAAGTGTGGAGTCAAAGATGACTCAGAGGTTCTTAGCCTCGTAGGTAGGAGTAGGAGGGCAGCCAAGGGAGGACAGCCAGAGAGTGAGGGGAAAGGATGATGATGGTGAACCGATGAGGAGGATCTCAGTCTTGTTGGCATTTAGACAAAGATCGTTGGCAGTACACCAATTTTGAATGGCGATTAGGCAATCCGAGAGGAGGGAGGGTGGGGGGGGGCATGTTGCGCTTGGCGAAGATGACCGCTTAAAGGAGACCTCTGTGCTGTGAGGCGTCTAAATTGAATAATCCGGTGTTGGATCGTCCTTATCAGACAAAGGGACACTGGAATCTTGCACCCAGGTACCCGCTCCACCTCTCATCTGAAACTGATGCGGGGAGCCTGCCCGTTCCAGAGCGTTGGGCGTCTGTAGGCGGACCGGTGGTCTGCGACGACCCGACCCGGCCACCACTTCCAAGAGCAGCAGTTGAGGCTGGGGACTTGGGGTCCGCGTTGGGGGAGGGGCCCTCTGCCCGCACGCCTGCCTTGGGACTTCTGCCTTGGGTCCTGCCTGAGTCCTGCGGCTTGGGGAGGAGGACCACCACCTTCTGTGTTGCTGCGGCCGCGGCTCAGTAAACTCTGCTTCCCGGTTCCCGCGGCTCACTGGAGCGGGAAGCTGGACACTGGGACACCCGGACAGCTGGCATTGAGCGGGTCAGCTCTGCTGCACCGCGGAACGGAGCAGTTGCAGGGCTCCTCCCGACACCTTCCCATCCGATGGAGTGCCTCCTCTGCGACCCGGGCATGCAGAGACTGAAGCGGATGGGGAGTCCCTAGGGCTGGGGGGACCTCTGACCTAGCCATCGACTCTGTGCTTACCTCCGGGTCGGTCCCTCACCTCTTGGGGACACGGCGTGCCTGGCCCCCTGCAAACAACAAATCTGCCACAGTTGGGCGGGGGCCCGGGCTCCATGAGCCTTGCACAGCAGTGACTCTAACCACAGGGGGCATCACAGTACGGCACTTGGTGCCTGATATAGCCAACAGCGTCCATCTTAATGGCTATGATATGTGGGGGAACACAACCCACTTGAACAGCTACAGGGTATATACAACCTCACTCTAACTCGAATTTCTACCCAGTGGGGGAGCCTGTCTCAACATTAACCATATTATAATTGGCCCTAGTGGTAACTGAGCTGGGGAGCCCTTGACCCCCGGAGCGCTTTTCGCCCTCACTCTGCTACAATTCTCCTGCTTTATGTTTCATGACACAGTGGCCCCCTGGGAGCAGTGTCCAGGGTGGAGTGTTCAGTAGACCGGCGTCTTAAACTACATACAGTATCTAGTTGCGCCGCACCCCGGGGGACGCTCGCTGGGGTACCCTTCTTTCGCACACTGAACATCTGCCTATCAACAACCTTGGCCGCATTGACTGTACTCTGCCTAGCCTCTGTGGCCTCAACAATGAACGACCCCACCCCATTTTGATTACCTGACGCCCACTGGTGCTGCGGGTCGATGAGCGCGTCCCGGCCGAATCCATGAAGCCCTAGGATCATAGCGTCTCCACGACTGGCCTCAGACCTCCTGTTCCCTGCACTCTGGCCCTGACCATTGTAGGACCGGTCGAGTCTACTCATCTACGCTTTAGGGCCCCAGTTCTCCTGCATATGCATTTCAAGACCTGGTGACTGGGACTGTTGACTGGGTCTGCCGCTACTTACTCAGGACTCCAACCCGTTGCCAAGGTACCAAAATCCTACAGGCCAATCAGCCTTTTGCGTGCACCCCCGCTCACCCTCCTGCCCTCTGGCTGAGGTCTCCCCTCTTTTTTTGCACGCTCTCATTTACGAACTGGTCCTGCGGGCCCACGCCCATCTCCGACCATGACTAAAGGCTCAGGGGGGGAAAAAACAGAGCTCCACCAATATGTTCACTAAGATGCCGTTTATACAAGCAGAGGAAGAGCCGGACCCTGCACCCATTACCTCGACTCCTTCATACTCCATAGACACACAGAAAATGATGGAATATATCCGTGAAGGGTTCACCACTCTCCACTCCAAGTTGGATGATATGAATGGCTCCATATCCTCAATTAAAGCGCACATTGAGAAAACCGATAGACGAGTAGCTGAAATCGAGACTAGGGTTGGCGTCACGGAGGATGACATGGGTGGACTCCGGGCGGAGGTTTCTTCATTGTCCAGAAGGGTGCTGGAGGTAGCCAAAAAGAATGAGGACCTCCAGCCGCGCTCTAGGCACAATAACCTCCGCATAATTGGGGTCCCCGAGGATAGCATCGAAGAGCTTGTGGAAGACTACCTAGAGTGCACTCTACTCTCACTGCTCGACTCACCCGGGCTCTCGCCACAGTTCGCAATAGAAAGGCCCATCAAGCTTTATCAGCGAAACCCAGACCTGGTGCGCCTCCGCGCCCCATCATAGCCAGGGTTCTGAACTTTCGAGATCGAGACGCCCTTATCAGGGCTGCGAGAGCCAAAGGAGAGCTTTTACTGGGGTCCTCCAGGATCCACCTATATCCTGATTTCTCAGTTGCGGTTCAGCAGGAACGCAAAACCTTACTATATCCTGCCAAGCTGCGAATTGAACACTCCAATCAGGTTTTCTTTTTCACGATTCCGGAGGAAGCCTCCAAATTCATAGACTAGCGCTTCCCTGGTTAACTTCTCATGGCTGCGTCTTTCCGTTTGCTTCAAGTTTGGACACCTTCATGAGGGGTGTACCCTGACCTATCGGTGTAGGAGATCCATCCGTCATCTATATGCGTACAGCTTACTCCAACCTTATGATGTTTTGATCTCTCGGTCATACGACTCAATGTAATCTTCATGTTAATGTTTCCAATGCATTTTGTCAATCCTTATCGTACCTCTAGCCGTAGCATCACCGTCAGGCCAGCACGCAGGCCCCCAGGCGTTAATGCCACTCGTTTGGATATGGTTATTTGGTTATGGGGTTGTCATCCCTCTTGGGGAGGGATTTGGATGGGGGCATTGGGATGGGTGTTTATGTTTAAAAAAGGCTTGATGTTCACAAAGAGGGCAGAGCTCAAATCAACGCCAGGTCGGTCACACACTGAGAGGGGACCATGTACCCTCACCCTGGGCCTTCGGCCCTTGTTTGCTATCCTGGCGAAATCCAAAGTCTATCCAGTGCCCCTACTCTAAATGGCGATGATAATGGAATATTCTCTAGCATGGGGTCTGGCATGGATTCACATGCTCATGAATATTCCCCGTCGTCAGGCTGGGAATCCTCAGTAAAGAGAAAAATCAGTATCCGTTTTGTTTCTAATATGTCTTTCTTTGTAGTAGTAACCAATCACTGATCTCTGGGTCATACTGCCCCCAGCCAATGACTGCCCTCTCCCTAAGCCCCTCCCCTGGCAGCCATCCTCAGATTTGTACTGCACGTTCAAGTGTTGGGGAGTCCTCGTGCTATAGCTCTCGAGCTTTTACTGTGTTTTTTCTAAGAGTTTATCTCTTTTTTTTTGGTCAATTGAGCCTCAAGCGCCACTGTTTCTACTTCCGATCAACTGGGACCCGTTTCGGAATTTTCTACGCCTCTCAAGGGTGAAGTTTCGTTGAGTAACGCTTCTTGGAGGATTCCAGAAGATCTGAGGCCTACCTCGTGGACATGGCCCAGGACAAGGGAAGCTCGACGCCCGGATCCAAGCTGTGCCCTGGTTGCGGATTACAGAATGTTTTCAAGGAGGATGAGCATTCGAGATGTCTCTACTGCCTTCACGAAGACAAAACGCACGTGGAGAAGGACTGTGTGCTTGCAAGAACTTGTCGGAACGGACTGAGGGATCATCGGATCCGCCTCGCCAGCTGGCTGGAGAAGGGCCCAGCAGGTGAGAAGTAGTAGTCAGAGCAGTCTTCTGTGAGGGTGCCCCAGCGACGGGGGCCCAACAGAAGGCAAAGCACTGCGAGTCTGAGGGCACCGGGAGCGCAGAAGGGTCGGGCTCCTCGGCTGCCAGGCAGGGCGCACTTTCACCGACGCCATCAACCACGAGCCAACGCTCCCGAGAACCTGGGTAAGCTTCTGGAGAAGTCCCGGTCGATCTCGAAGGAATCGGCCGAGGGGGAGCGAGGCGGTGACCCTCCCCACCCCCAAGGTGAAGGCCTCAAGGGCGCCCAAGGTGGTGAAGGCCTTGATTCACCCGGCTAAGGCCTCTATCGAGGGAGTCGTGGCGGCCCTGGCGAAGCCTGTGGAGGCAACCCTAGTGGAGGCGACGTCTGGGCCCAGAGTTTGCCTGCCACCGCAGAGGGAATCCTCTTTTCAGCGCATCAATAGGACTCCACCCCCCAACCGTCGTGCCCGTCGCAGCCGGTGGCCGATCCTCACTCGGGGGCCACCTTGATGGCAATCCAAGCCTTATGTACGGAGATAAGGATGAGGTTACACTTACCCCCGATGGACGACCCAGCAGTACCGGGGCTGTCGGGAAGCCCTCCAGGCAAGCAGAGGAGAGTTCATCCACCCCCGCCCTTCCAGCCTTCGCGGCACTCTCAGCCTTCATCGCCTTCCCCTGATCCTAGGGCGGAAACAGGAACGGATACGGATACGGACACGACGGGGACGGATGATGACGACGACGACGACGACATGGGCCTGCCCTCACCACCTCTTCGGGCCTCCCCGTACGACGAAATTGGCTCTTTCCACGCCATGATTGCCAGGGCATCTGAGCTTTTCCAGCTCTGCCCCGAAGAACAGAAGAAGGAAGGCTTCCTCTGTCAACAGCGTGAGGCCAAGAGGAAGACGGTCCTCTCGGTCCCGTTACTTGACGACATCTGGGACGAAGGGCTGTCTCTCCTGAAGAACCCGTCCACGACGCCCGCCAAGAGGGACCGGTACAAGGAGTACCGCTTCCTGGATTCCGCCCCTTTGTGCCTTAGGGCGCAGCCGACCCCGGATCCGGTCGTCTCGGCGGCTTCAACTTCGACCTCCCCACCGTACGGTGAGGTGAAGAAACTGGACGCCATGGGACGACGAGTCATCTCCTTGGCGGAGACGACAATTAAGGCGGCCAACCCCCTAGCGATTGTGGCCCGCTATGACAGGGAGTTGTGGTTTAAGATCGCTCCCCTGCTGGACTTCCTCCCAGACTACAAGAGGGCTGAGGCCCTGGAGATCTTGCAGGAAGGTGAGGTGGCGTTGAACCACGCCATAACGGTGGCCACAGACATTGCTGATGCCGGTTTCCGCCATTAGGGCAACAGTGTTTGCCTTCGGCGACGGGGGTGGCTCAAAGCGACTGATTTCCGTCAGGACGTGCAAACCAAAAGTTTTGGACATGCCCTTCGACGGGAACAACCTGTTTGGAAAGACAGTAGACGAAGCTCTGCAAGCCATCAAGATCGACACGGAGAAGGCTCGGGCCTTGGGAGTTTTGCAGCAACGACGGCTGCCCTTTCGGGATTCCGGATGCAAGCAAGGTGCGTCCAAAGGATTCGGCAGTGGCTCCTCGACATATCGCCAGGCGGCTCGCTCCTCGTCGTAAGAGGCCTATAGAGGATGAGGCAAGTCAGGAGGATATCTTTGTCGCCAAGAAGGTCAAGGCGGCAAGTCTGCTGCCAAGCAGGACTGAACCGGCCGTAGCGTCGGGTCCCCACCTGAGTACCCCGGTGGGAGGCCGGCTGGCGAAGTTTGTCAGCTTGTGGGAGTCCATCTCCACCGACCGTTGGGTGCTGGATGCCCTGGCCCAAGGTCACACTCTCGAATTTTTAAAGAAGTGCCCCCGCATTCTTCCTGTGGCCAGGAAGGAGAACCAAGTCCCTCAACTGCTGTGGAAATAAGGGCAATGCTGAAGAAAGGAGCCATCAAGCTCGTCCCAAAGAGGCTCCGGGGTTCCGGAGTGTACTCGCGATATTTCCTCGTCAGAAAGAAGACAGGCGGTTGGCGACCCATCCTGGACCTGCGCCGGCTAAACAAGTACATCAAGGCCCAAAAGTTCCAGATGGTCACCCTCCAGCACGTGCTGTGACAGCTGGAGGAGGGCGACGGAGGATGCTTACTTTCACATGCCCATTCTAAAAGGACACCGAAAGTTTGTGGTCCAGGGATGGCACTAAAAGTTAAAGGCCCTTCCATTCGGTTTGAAGTCGGCGCCCAGGGCATTCACCAAGTGCCTAGCACCAGTCGCGGCGTGGCTGCACCTGCGGGGGATCCACGTTTACCCCTACCTTGACGATTGGCTCATCCGGGCAAGGACAAGAAAACTCGCCGTCGAACACACAGCAAAGACCGTCCAGCTGCTCACTGATCTGGGATTCTCCTTCAACTACTCGAAATCCCACCTGTTTCCGTCGCAGGTCGCACGGTTTCTGGGAGCCAAACTCGACACAGTGGTGCGATTGGCTTCTCCGTCGGAGGAGAGGATGAAGGCCATCTTGGGCAAGGTGCAGCGCCTGCTGGCCACGGACGTGGCCAGGGTGAGATCTATCAAGTCCCTGCTCGGCATGATGTCCTCATCCATCTACCTGGTGCACCTGTGCAGGCTGCGGATGCGTCCTCTACAAGAGTTCCTCGCCACCCGTTGGATATAAGCGGCAGGTAGCTTCGAAGACAGGATCCCGCTCAACGAGGCCTTCCGCCAAGCGATTCGGTGATGGGGCACCCGCGTCCATCTCGTGGCCATCACGGAATTTCAGACCCCAGCACATTAGGGGACGGTGACGACGGACGCCTCCCTGGAGGGATGGGGAGCGCACACAGGAGATCTCCACGCAAGAGGCCTTTGGCTCCCAGAGGAGAGGTCCCTCCACATCAACATCCTGGAGCTCCGAGCCGTGTTCTGGGCCGTCAGGTCGTTCCTTCCGTCCCTCAAGGGCAAGGTGGTGAGGGTCTTCACCGACAACACCACCACAATGTTCTACATCCGGAAGCAGGGTGGCACCAGATCCCAGCCCTATCCAAGGAGGCCCAGGATCTGTGGCGCTGTCATGATTCCTGCCCCTCATGTCCCCAGCCCTCCAACATGTCAGGCTGGAGCCAGGCCACGATCACCTACATGGCCCTCAAGGGCCTCTCCATCCCTCCAAAGACCCACTTGGAGTCAGACTTGGCGCTTGTGGCACCAGACTCACTCACTCCCATAGGATAACATTGGGGATTGGACTTGTAGTGCATTGATGGGGACAAGATGGATGCCCCCACATATTTCGGTTCCCAGAACTGCATGTGCAGTCTAGTCTTTTGGGTGTGGTTCAGCCCAGAGACACCTGGGATACCCAGAGACTATTTAAGCCACGCCCAGGCTGAGAAACATGCTTTGCGTTTTCTGCACCTGCAGTGTGACACTCACCGTGTTCGGATCGGTCTCCAGTAGGCCTGCATCTTTCTTCTGCGCTCAGCTCCTGCAAGAACAAGAACACTGTTAGCAACAGCCTTACCTTGCAGCGCTTCTGCACATCGTTCATCACTCCTTCTGTTCTGCGGGCATCTTCGGCGGTGTCATTCCCATCCCGACACGCAGCTTCCTAAGGAAAAGGGAAAAGAACAGAAAAAAGGCATTAGTAAGAATTCTGCAGTTCTTCGCTTATTTTTAAAGCCTGTACGAGCTGCAAACGCTTACCTGAATCCCAGCCGCTCTGGGGGAACTCTGTCTCAGGAACTTCTCATCCATCTGCAAGAGGGAAAAGACACTCCAGGTTAGCGTGGAAACATCTAGAGGGGCCGCATACCGCGCTTACTCGCCGCATTTGTTCTTCATAGCCGCCATCCATGCTGAAAACGTTGCGGCACCTAAAAGACACAGAAAAAGAACTCGGTTCAATACAAATACGAAAGGGGTACATCGCGCTCTCGCTCACCTTCAGCGCTACTCCTCTCAGCAGCACGCTGCCATCCCCGGGCGCCGGCCATCATCTAAGGAAGGAAAGGAACGAAGTTAGAGAACTGTTCAAAAGACTCATTATACTTACCTGTCGGACTCTTGCCAGTGAAGTAACTAGGCAGCAACGGGCCCGCATCAATCAACGCGCCCCTGCGCTGAAAGCAGGACGGAGAGCACACTATCCAAGAAAACAAGGTGAGCTGTGGATGAAAGGGAAGGGTTGGACCCCGAGGAAGAAGGGGTTCAAGCACACAGACAATAGGGAGTTAAACTCTACCAATCCTATGTTTCAGGCCTAATCTCCAGTCGAGTAGCCTCCACAGAAGGGTTCGAGGTCAGAACAGGCTGAGTGACGTCCCCGTGGATACCAGGCTAGCGTTGCAGGCACTGGGCCGTCGTACACGGGATGTTTCTGGTACCCTTCCGTCTGGCAGGAATAAAGAACACCATTGCCGACTCACTCAGCAGGGAGCTGCGCTCGTGCACGAGTGAGATCTGTCAGGATCAAGCGGATCGACTCTTCCAACGATGGGGCAAACCCCCAGATCGACCTGTTCGCGACGGCGACGAACTCCAAGTGCCAGAGGTTCGCCAGCAGGTTTCCCCAGCCGAGGAGCATGGGCGATGCTTTCTCGTTCCCCTGGGACGGCCTGTTCTTGTATGCGTCCCCCCCCGTTGCCGTTGCTGCTGCAACTCATCAACCAACTCAAGACATCCCGGTGCAGGATGATCCTCGTCGCACTGCCGTGGCCGAGGCAGATCTGGTTCCCGGACCTTCTGGACTTGTCGGCGTTCCCCCCCCCGCCCCAGTCAAACTGTCAACGGACGTGGATCTTCTCTCCAGAGAAGGAGGCGCCATCCTCCATCACGACCTGGGGTCGCTGAACTTGCAGGCCTGGCTCCTGCAGCACTAGAGTTTGGAGGGTACGATATCCTGGCGGACTGCAATGAGGTGCTTGCAAAGGCCAGGGCGTCCTCAACTCAAGTGCTACGGACACAAATTGAAGAGGTTCTCTGTCTGGTGCCGCGCACAGAAGATTAACCCCCTACGGATTACGGCCCGAGAGTGCTGCCCTACCTGCCATTACTGGCCAAGGCGGGGCTAGTTCATGCCTCCATCAAGATGCATCTAGCGGCGATTTCCCGCTACACCAGAACTCCTGGGCGATCATCTCTGTGGTCCCATCGCCTGGTGAACGAGTTTATGAAAGGACTGTTACGTTCATTCCCGCCGTTGAAGGCCCCGGCGTGGGAGCTCAACGTGGTGCTGAGTAGGCTCATGGGGCCGCCATTCGAACCTCTGCATTCCGCCCAGTTGAAGTACTTATCATGGAAGACAGCGTTTCTTGTGGCCATCACCTCTGCACGACGAGTGGGAGAGATCCAGGCCCTCTCCTGCAAGCCTTCCTACTTTCCACGAGACGAGGGTGGTGCTGAGGACGCACCCCTCCTTCATGCCCAAGGTGCCGTCAGACTTCCACCTCAACGAGCCCTTGGTGTTACCAGTCTTCTTCCCGTCGCCTTTGTCGCCGGCTGAGAGGACTTTGCACTTGTTGGATGTAGCTAGAGCGCTGAAGTTCTACGTGGACCGTACGAAGAGTTTTCGGAAGACATCACAGCTGTTTGTGAACTTTGGACCTGTGAACTAAGGGAAGGCCCTCTCCAAGGCTTCCATTTCCAGATGGCTCTACCGCTGCATCATGCACTGTCACCGGTTGGCAAACCGACCGTTGCCCGGCCGTTTGAGAGCCCATTCGACCAGAGCGATTGCTGCTACCACGGTGTTCCTATCTGGTGTGTCCCTGCTGGACATCTGCAGGGCTGCTACGTGGAGGACGCACACCTTCACGAGATTCTACTGCGTCGACCTGGATTCCAGGGAGGAGTCCAGGGTTGGCCAAGCAGTGCTTCGCAACCTGTTTGCCTGAAGGTGAGCCTGGTGAGGAGGTAAGAGATGCTTAATGTTGAGTTGCTGTAATGCTTAATGTTGAACCTTTCCACCTCCTGTGGTTGAACCTTTCCACCTCCCGTGGTTGAACCTTTCCACCTCCCGTGGTTGTACATGTGTGTACTGCTATGTATTCTTATATTCATGAGCATGTGAATCCATGCTAGACCCCATGCTGGAGAAGGAACAAGATACTTACCTGTAACTGTTGTTCTCCAGCATGAGTCTGGCATGGATTCACATGCGAACCCTCCCTCCTTCCCCTCTGCGGCTCTTCACTTGGTCCTACTGCCACTTTACGTGCTACCAAATCTGAGGATGGCTGCTAGGGGAGGAGCTTATGGAGAGGGCAGTCATTGGCTGAGGGCAGTATGACCTAGAGACCAGTGATTGGTTACTACTAAGAAAGATCAGAAACTTAACTGATACTGATTTTTTTTCTTTACTGAGGATTCCCAGCCTGACGACGGGGGAATATATTTATGAGCATGTGAATCCATGCCAGACCCATGCTGGAGAACAACATTTACAAGTAAGTAACTTGTTCCTTCATGAGCTGGAATGTGCGGGGGCTGGGTAATTATAAGAAAATGCAGCAGCTACAACTACACGCTGAGCGCCATGGGGTAAAAATCATATTCAAGAAACGCATGCATGTGCTGAACACTGTGAGAAATTTTCCAAGGGGTTGGGTCCCCACAGATATTATACCAACTATTCTACCCAGAGCCGCAGGGTTATGACCCTGACCCATAGAAGCCTCAAATTCACTTGTAAATCCTCAGACCGACCCCTTGGGTAGATACGTACTACTCCATGGTGTTCTGCAAAATAAAGAACTGGTGTTATGGTCCCAATGTAGATGACCCCGATTTATTTTGTATTTTTATTTTTTACTTTTTTTTTTTTTTTCTTTTTATTGCATTTATTACACACCCAGATCCTTGGGTATCACAGCAAGGTTACACACAGCTTAGTTAAAACAGTTATTTAGGAGTGCCACTCGGGCGTAATACAGAAATATTAAGGACAAAAAATACATGATCAATCTAATTACAGTGCGTCAGTGAAAGATGGACGCAGACATTTTCCCTGAGGCATGGTATGGAGTATTAGACTTAGTTGAATAGCCATGTTTTCAGGGATTTCTTAAATCCTGTGAATGTTTCCTCATTTTTGATGAGGAGGGGAAGAGTGTTCCAATGTGTGGGGGCAAGGTGTTGGAAGCTGCTGCCTCCTGCCTAGATAGTCTTGTAGTGAGGGATTGTTAGGAGTGTTTGGCTGTTGGATCTAAGGGGTCTCTTTGGTACTTTTCTGGTGATGCCGTGGTTGAGGTAAATGGGGGCACTTGAGTGGAGGCATCTGAACGTGAAACACAGGGTTTTGAAAGTGACTCTAGCTTTGATGGGGAGCCAATGGTAGTATCTTCTGATATTATAAATGTGGTCGGACTTTTAGTCCAAGGGCCGCACAAAGGGCTTTGTTTTGAATGAGCTGGAATTTATTTAGGTTGACTTTTGAGGTGCCCAGAAAGAGTACGTTGCAGTAGTCCAGTCTGGATCGAATCAACGCTCTCGCCAGCGTGATGCAGTTGGTGGGGGGTCAGGAATTGGCGACTGAGGGCAATAAGTTTAGCGGTGTAGGATGTGGAAGAAGAGAGGGCGTTAATGTGCTAAGTCATGGTGAGAATGGCATCTAGGTACACGCCTAGTGTTTTTATTTGTTTGAGTACCGGTTTCATGGTGCCATCAATATTGATTGGAAGAGTAGCCAGCATGTAAAGCTGCTATTTTAGACTGGGAGCCCACGATGAGTACCTCGGTCTTCTCGTCATTGAGACAGATGCTATTTAGTGCCATCTAGTTTTGGATTATGGCATGTATTTTATTGATGGTGTAGGCTTCTTGAGTGTAATCACCCGATAGTGGGATGAGGATCTGGGTGTCAAATGCAAAATTAGTGTAGATGACACCCATATCGTCTAGGGCTAAGAAAAGAAGTTTAGTATACGCTTTGTATAGTGTTGGTGAGAGACAGGAGCCTTGGGGGACCACTATGGGCACTGCAATAGGGTTGGTAGCTTCTTTACCTATGGAGACCCTGGAGGTTCGGTCAGCAAGAAACGATTGGATCCATGTAGTAGCTTTGGTCGAGAAATTGAAGTCTTTGGCTAGTGTGGAGCTCAGTTTGTTATGGTCAACTAGGTCGAACGCTGCAGAGAGAATTGGAGTAGGAGGAGGATGCAGAGTTTCCCTGAGTCTCTGATGGCATCCATCTGGATTTTTAAGTCCAGGAGTGCTGTTTCTGTACTATGGTTGGGGTGGAAGCTGGATTGCCTCGTGCCAAGGAGATGGTTTTGTTCGAGGTGAGCTTGAATTTGGTTATATGCTAGTTTATCCAGTATTTTAAGGAGAAATGGGACGGTTATTGGCCTGTAGTTGGTGGGCACAATAGGGTCCAAGGTAGGTTTTTTCATGAGGGGCGTGACCCAGGCTTCTTTAATACTTGTTGGTACCAAATTAATACTAAAGGATGCGTTCACAAAGTTGGTGATAATTGGCGTGAGAGTGTGGGCACAAGATTTGACTACTGATGCTGGGACAGTCCCCTTTGCAATTGGAGGCTTTGAGTTTAGCAATGGTGTCAAATATTACTATTTGGGAAACTGGTGTGAAATGGAATGGAGAGCTGGTGATCTCTTGAGGTGGCCGGGTAGGATTAAAAGTGACAGGTTTGTCAGCTAGTGATTGCTTTTTGGTTGTGATTTTTTTTTTATTTTTTGTGGAGTAGTTCTATTTTGGCTGCTAGTGCGTCTCGAATAGTGGTACACCACTCTTTTTAATAGGTATGGTTGGATTTATGGCTAGAGTCGGGTTTTCCAATTCTTTTAGAATAGCAAATAGCTCTTTGGCATCAGAAGTGGCATTGCTGATCCTAGTATTATATGCGTTTCATTTATGAGTAATAATGGTTGTTCTAGAGATTTTATTCATCTCTTGGTAGGCTTTTTCTGCCTCTGCAGTTGGATGCTTTCTGAAAGCATGTTCAAGCGCGCGTTTGGTTCTTCTTAGGGCAATTAGGTCATCCTTGAAACAGAAGCAGGAACGTTTGTTCTAGCGTTTAGTCTTGGTTGCGAGTGGGGCTATAGCATTAATAGTCGCAGTGAGGCAGTTATGGTATTTATCTGCTATGAGGCAGGGGTTGTCGCTAGTGATTGATGTTTAGCCTCTATTAGCCAGCGTCCCGATGGTTCCGATACTGTGGGGGGGGGTTGTGACTTCAACACAATACTAGACGTTGTCCTGGACAGGTTGGGCTCCAGACCCCGCCAACTCTCTAGAGCAGCCTACACCATTTTGTCATCCCTCCCCCGGCTGGCCATTGTAGACGCATGGCGCCTGCTATACCCAGAGTCTCGGACATACGCTTTCTACGCCTCAGTCCACGGCTCACACTCTAGAATCAACAGGTGGCTGATATCGGACATACTGATAAGAAACGTCTCACAGCTGTCGATCCTCCCTAGGACCCTTTCCGACCACTCTCCTGTAACTCTCTCTCTCTCGTCTGCTGCCCAGACTATGAAAGAACTCTGGGGTGGAAAATGAAACCATATTCCCTACTCAACACAGCCTTTGCCTCAGAACTAGAAACAGCTATTGAAGGCTTCTTTTGAAATCAACACTAACTCTGTTCCTACACATTCCACCCTGTGGGAGACATTTAAAGCTTACAATCGGGGTATCACCATCTCTAAGGAATGCAGTATCCTATAAGTGATCTGAAAAAGCGAGTCAACCCTTGGTGCTCATGAGTCCCAATATGCTCTTCTTCAATCCCTTGAGATCCTGGCATCCTTGGGCGCGGAACTCAATATGTTTCAAGCCCACGCAGAACGCAGGGTGAAATTTCTTGACCACCCCCAACTCGTGAGAACATATGGGGAGGGTGAGCGACCAGGCCGAATCTTAGCCAGACTCATCCGTCGTGAGTTTGGTTCTCCCAACATCCCCGCTATAGAGAGCCGACGGCACACTAGCCACACTCCCGCAGGATGTTAACACAGAGTTCCTGGCTTTTTATGAGTCCCTCTACTCTGAAGAAGACAGTACTCCTACTGCTGAGATTGACGCCTTCCTGGATAGTCTTCCCCTCTCGGTCCTCTCCCATGAGACTAATGGCTCCCTTGAGTCTGTTCACTACTGAGGAACTCTGAGGCCATCGACTCACTGTCATCTGGCAAGTCCCTGGGCTCTGACGGCCTCCCAGTAGAATTCTATAAACGCTTTAAGCAGCTCCTAATTCCACACCTGATGACTCTGTTGGATGAGTCCTGCGAAGTAGGTAGGCTCCCTCCTTCCCTTCGGGAAGCTATAATAACGGTCCTTCTCAAACCTGGCAAGCCCCCTACCCAATGCGGCTCATACCATCCCCTATAACTAATTGCAATGTAAAAATCTTTGTCAAGTTGCTAGCCTTACGCTTCGCCCCCTTCATGCCACATATCATTCACCCGATCAAGCAGGGTTTATTCTGGGACGTTCCACTTCCCTCAAGCTGAGGCGACTATTTAGTATTATCAGTACAATTAGCCCGAACGTGCAGGCAGTGGCAGCAACACTGGATATGCAAAAATATTTTGACTGTGTCATGGAGGTACCTGTGGCGGGTTCTCAAAGTCTAAATTTGGAACCCAGGTTTTGCTCTTGGGTTCGATTACTTTACTCCAACCCGGTGGCCAGAGTCTGTACCGAGGACAGATGCTCATCCCTGTTCCTAGTCACCAGAGGCACAAGGCAGGGCTGCCCCTTCTCTCCCTTAATCTTTGCCATAGCCATGGAGCCGTTTGCTGACAGGATGCGCCAATGCCACACACGCAGAGGGCTACGTACAGCGGGCTACGCGGATATCCTCTCATTGTATGCCGATGACGCCCTGCTCTATAGCCGATCCCTCTCTATCAACCTTGCCCCGATACTGGAGGATGTTGTTCACTTTGGGCGCATCTCTGGGCTCAAGGTGAACTGTGGCAAACCTACCCTGTTCCCGCTTATAGAATGCACGCTCCCCCCTCCAGACCTTATGGGGTTCACTTGGTCCCAGTCAAACTTTACCTACCTTGGTGTAGAAGTGACTAGTCGACCTGAGTAGCATGGTTTACTACAACCAGTATATCCCCACCCTCTCAAAAGGAACTCCCACCACTGGGAGGGGCACTCAAGGTGCCGCAGTCTTGGTACCACTTTTACCAGAGAGCTGGCAAGTGTGGCAGCTTCTACAATGTTTTTCAACATTTGCACCCATCTTGGGCCAGTTAAAGTACAATGAGTCTCTTTGGTCTTCTTGGAACTCAAGCGACCATCCAGAGGGATCTTGAGTGCTAGTTGTAGAAACCTTGGTCTTGTCTCCTGTGGTACTACCATTCTCCTGGAGTAGACTCGGTAGGGTCATTGTAGAGGAGTCCATTCTACCAGTAGTCTATGCTTCTGTGGCTCTTGCCCTTCCAGCTGTGAAGCTGTCTGCTGACGCATACCTTCTAGATAGGGGCACTCTTTGCCCTCTGCTGAAATCTGCCCTAGAGAGGGCCCACTCTCTGCAAGTAAAGTGTGCAGCTCAGGATGGTCTCTAGAATCCAGATCTTCTAAGCAGGGAAGGATCTCCTCCAGTTCTGTTTCACCAGTAGCTGGTTCATCAGGAGTCTGTTCAACCACCAACTCGGCCTCAGCTGGAGGTGGGGTCACTGGGACGGCCTGGGACTTTCCTCTGGGGGGCGGTGGGGAGACCTTTTCTTCAAAGCAGGTTTGTGCTTGAGGCCCTTTTTCTTTCCTGGGACTCTGGATCTCTCCTTGGTCTTTCTTTTTGTGCAAAGTGGAAGGATGGCCTAACTGTTGCTCATAGATATTGGATTGCTCTTTAATCACAAACGGAGGATATCTCAAGGTTGCCTCTCTGGCCTATCTTGTCACTTCCCATTTCAATTTACTGAGAGCCCTTGGGGTATTGGAGACCACTCGTACAGTTTTCAAATCATTACCCAACAGGACTCTCCCAGGCCCTTCAGATTGCGCACTAACATGAATTCTTAGTCATATTGTTGCACTGAATGAGAGTTAGCAAAATGGGCACCATTTAGATAGGGCCTCCAGCAAGCTTAGTGGGACCTTTGGGTGCCTTTTCTACATCCTCCGGTTGCCTTTTCTACATCCTCCGGTTTGAAAAAGCTTTCATCAACCACTTTGATTCTGGCCCCAGTGTCTCTAATGGCAGGAGTCTCCTGTCCATCTGAAAGTACACTGCCCTTGTAATATTCTTTGGTGTTGCCAGGGATTGTCGTATAAACATAATCTGTTGTTCCCACAGACCCAGGGACACTAAAACACTAGCTTGAACTCCAATGGGTTTGTCGGCTATTAAGTGAAAGTGAGCACCTGTCATTGGGGCTTCTTCCTCAGGGATGAAGGCTAAGAAAACAGAATGGACCCATGAAGGTTTACCCTTGCATCTGGGATCCCATTTCACATGGTCAACAGACCCACAAACCACGCATTTACCAAAGCTTTTTGGGAATGGGGTTTTCTGATGACCTCCATCTCTTTTGGCTCCAGAGGTTTCACTAGACCTGTATGGTTTCCCTTGGAATTTACCCTTATGGTGTTTGTGGCCCTCTTTGTATGATATGGCATTTGTAATGTGCCTATACACAAGTGTTTCAAGGCAAGGAAAGGGAGCGGGATCAGAGGGAATACAGAACGATTTTACTAGGCCAAGTGACATTGAGATCACTCAAGTGCAGGGGAGGAGAAACGTGCCAGGGGAAAGGGGAGGGGGCTTTGCTGTACATGGGATCAAAACAATGACAAGAAGTGCGGGTGGCAGGTGCAAGGGTAAGTGCAGACAGCAGGTGTCCAAAAGTGCAGATAGGGGGGGGCTATAGGGCTACAGATACATGCCCAAGTGCAAGGGTTGCCGGGAGACATTTCGGGTGTGCAACTAGGCGGGCAGGGACATGGGCCCGAAATCAGAGGGCAGCCAGGTGACCAGTGCAGTATCAGACAGGAAATCAACACGGGAGAGAAGGCAAAAGCAAAGAGATGGGTCTTGAGGTGCTTCCAGAACCGGAGATGTTTCTCCTCAGGTATCAGAGAGGTAGGGAGGCCCCTGCCGACGAGATCTACCACCAACTTGCTGCTTGTAGAAGGGACTGACCCTCGGGGAGTTGGAGGAGCGAAGAGCTAGAGTAGGAAGGTATTTACCAAGGGAGAGTTGGAGGTATTGAGGACCTAGGCCACAGAAGGCCTTGTGGACAATGCAGAGGGTCTTGAACTTAATCCTTGCAGCCATTGGTAGCCAATGCAGAGATTGCAGTGCTGGAGGGATACGATTCCTGGGCTTGAGGCTATGGAAAAGTCTCAGTCCTTTTCTGGATGAGTGAGTTGCAGAGGGCGGAGAGTAGAAGCAGGCAGATTTAGAAAGAGGCTCTTGCAGTAGTCCATCCTAGAGAGAACCAGAGCTCTAGAGACAGTGAACTTCTGGGGGAAGGAAAGGCAATGGCGAATACCTCTGAGTAGGTGCAGTTGGTAGTTTGACTTTTTAGAAATGCCAGAGATGTGAGGAGAAAAGGAGAGTGTGGAGTCTAAGATGAGCCCGAGGTTCTTAGCCTCACAAGTGGGAGCAGGAAGATGGCCAAGGAAGGCCGGCCAGAGAGTGAAAGGATAAGAGGGTGCAGGTGTGCCGATGAGGAGCATCTCGGGCTTACTGGCATTAAGGCAGTGGTAGTTGGCGGCACACCACTCCTAGATAGCAGACAGTCAGAGATGAGAGAAGAGGTGGCAGAGAGGAGCCTGAAAAGGAGCTGAATGGCATCCGCATATCACTGAAAGTTGGCGCAGAGAGCGGCAATGCGGTGGGCGAGAGGTGCCCGGTATTGGTGGAACAGCCAGGGAGAGAGGTTAGACCCCTGGGGGACACCACCAGTAGAGAGTGAGACCTGGGAGAGTCTGAGAGGAACAAGGTCAGCCAGGCCAGGGCCTGATCGATGATGCCCAGGTTCTCGGGGGGACGATTGTCGCAGAGACGGTTGAGCAAGATGGCATGGTTGACCGTGTCAAAGGCAGAAGAGAGATTGAGTAAGATGAGGACAGAGAGGAGATTAGAATCTAGGTTAGAGAGCAGGTCTTCACAGATGTTGAGGATAGCAGTTTCCGCGTTCTGGCTGCTCTGACGCCAGACTGGTCATGGTGACAACTAACAGATTCAGTGTGAAGCTTAAGCTGGGAGATGGCCAGCCTTTCCAAGAGTTTACCCAGGAAAGGAGTGATGGAGATCAGGTGATTGTTAGCTGGGCAGGAGGGGTCGGCTGAGGTTTTCTTGAGAAGATGGAAGATTAGAATTTTCTTTACCTTCTTTCTTGTGTTTTTTCCCCTTCTTCCTTCTTTTGAGTTTCCCCCTAGTCCTTGTGAGTCGCCCTGTTGGCTACCCACAAGTCAGCAGCTTGTGATAATCTCTTGGGATCAAGGAAGGGGTGACAGAAGGAGGACAAAACAAACTATTTTACTAGACCTCATCATTCAGATCACTCCAGTGCGAGGGGGTGGGAGAAGGAGATGTACTGGGGGAGAGGGGGGGCTTTGCAAGGGAGGGGGCGGGAGGGGGGAGTACAGTGTGCAATGGTGACGCGGTAAGTATTGCCAGGGAGGTGGCTCAAATAAGTGTAGGGAGGTAGGGCACTGTAGGGTTGCAGATAGTCCCTAAGTGGTTGGTAGGCCTGGAGGCAGTGCAAGGGCCGACTGGTTGTGCATGAGCCTGGTGCTTGTAAGGTTCAGTGGGCAGCCAGGTAACCAGTTGGCGCAGTTTACCGGAGCATCAGCAGGGGAGAGATAGAAAGCTGAAGCGAAAAGGAAGATCTTGAGTTGCTTCAGGAACCTTAGGTGGTCCTGCTAAAGTTTGAGAGAGGCAGGGAGGCTGTTCCAGACGGAGGTCCCAGCCAGTGACGGAGCTCTACCCCCCACTCTCTGCCTGGAGAAGCGTCAGATATGATAGGTTATTTATAACTCGCTTAATACCCAGAGGTTTCTAAGCGCGGACCCGGGGATCGAACCTCTGGTGCTCTGTGTCGTCTTGCTTCCAACGCGAGCACGTTGTCCCTGAGCTATCCTCCTGAGAGCGATCCTCCGAGTTGGTGGTGGATGAGCAGAGGGCTCGAAAGAAGATGCTTAGGAAGAGAGTTGGATGTATTGTGGTCCCTGGCCCCAGAAAGCCTTGTGGAAGATGCAGAGGGTCTTGAACTTGATTCTTGCAGCCACAGGGCGCCAATGGAGAGACTTCAGGGCTGGAGAGATATGATCCTTGGCCTTGAGACCAGGGACAAGTCTCGCAGTCCTGTTCTGGATTGGTTGTGAAGAGTAAAAGCAGGCAGATTTAGGAGGCTGTGGCAGTAATCCAGCCTAGAGACAACCAGGGCTCTGTGGACAGTGAGCCTCTGGTGGAAGTGAGAAAAGGAAGAATACCTTTTGAGGAGGTGCAGCTGATAGTGTGACTTCTTAGAGACATCGGAGATGTGAGTCAGCAAGGTGCATACTCGGCTCTGGGGAGCAGGCATCAAAAATACTTTCAAGTAAAACAAATTTCTCGTTCCTTCAAAAGAGCTCACATTGTTACCCTTCACCAAGCCATCTGTTTTTCAGACATTCACACACCCAGGTATCCCTAAGAGTCCCATCCTTTTTCTTATGGTCTCCAAACCCTCTAAGATATTGGGGAAGGAGTCTTCCCAAACCTGCATACAAAAGCCTGCTGGACTATTTCATAGTCTTTTCTGTCTTCAGCATTCAACACCATGACAACAAATCAGCCATTCTGGGGGAGCCTAGACATAACCCGTGGCACTAAATCATTCCCACTAATATCTTGCAAACTACAATGAAACTCAAATATACCCAACCAATCCAAACCATCAAGCTTTGAATCATGCACACTTGCCACTTCTTTTGAATTGGAAGACTTTTTGAGACCACCAGATTGAGAAGACCCTGAAAAGGAAGCGGAGTCAAGTGATATTTTCTTCATCTCATATTCATGTTGCATTTCCCTTTCCCTATGCCTTCTCTCTTGTTCTTTGTCCTCGCTGAATGGTCAGTTTCCTGAATTCAAGTTAAATTTTCATCTATTCAAGAGATGGATAATTTGGGCTTACATTGTGACCCAGCGGGGTCATGGTAGGGGGTAACTGAGGTATAGGGGTAGGCTGAAGTGCGGGTTTGGCAGACTCCCCCTCTCCACCTTCTGATTCATTAGGCAGGTTAGAACGAAGCTCCTCGGAATTCTTATATATCAATGTTGGGAATAGGGGGTGGGGGGGTTACAGGCCTACTCAGAGGATTTTGGTGATTTAACCACCTTTATGAATTCATTTTTTCTTCCCGTACAACTCTGGAACCTTTGTTTACACAATTCTTTCAGTTCTACTGTAAGTGAGGTAAGGGCTTGTTCATAAAAATTATCAATTTCCATTTGTTTATAAGTTACTTTTAGTAGATCTTGCCTTGTGGATGGATTTCTTGGACACAAGTATTGCCAATAGTTAATGTAATGCACTCTACATCAATCCCACCACCTGCCACCAGTGTTGGGTACGTTTTTCTAAAGTCCAACTGGTGTGGGTCTTCATAAGACTTATGTCTTGCTATTAAGGACCCAACTCTTAATATAGGCCTGTACTACACAAGTCGGCAGAGTGGCTGAGCAGTCAGACTAACCTTGGGAGGGGGTTATGTGAGCTGTAGAGCAGCACAGTGAAATCAGTACATACATGGACCCATGAAAACACTCAAAGTTTTATATTACCATTTTTATTTATGTATACTCAAGCTGCACATGCAAATCTAAAATGCAGCAACTAACATTGAATTAGAAATGGAATCCAACTATAGAAGGAACAATAAGGAAGGTGATTACATTTTTTTGCCATTTTATTGAGTTTTACCATTTTACAACCAACAATTCCCGTCGCCGCCCCTTCAATCCCCCTCATTCCCAGGATCGAACACTTAACATAACAAACTTGTGGACGAGTCGTTCTGTCTGCGAAATGCCCAGAATATGCAGTCTTTATGAACAGACTCTGTAATCCTCCTGTAAGAAAGTAAGTATCATCCCCCAGTCCCTGCTAAACTTCAAACTTTTCTCCCTGCAAGGGAGTAAGTCATCCATTCCGTCGAAACAAAATGCCATAAATTTGCAATCCAGTCTTGTTCTCCCTGGGGATCTGGCTGCTTCCATCTTTGGGCAATCACCAATAGAGCTGCTAGGGACAGTAGCGCATAGGCCCTCCTCTGGCATCATGCCATGACGTTCTGCTCCAGACCTCTAAAACCCAGAATACACTATTCCATGTCCCTATTCCATGGGAGTAGAAACAGCCACTCAAACCAGTTATTTACATCTCTCCAGAACTGAATGATTCTGGAGCAGGCCCACCAGATATGCACCAAGTCCCCTATCCCTCCACACCCCCCTGCAGCAGCGATTGGATGTCTTTGGGCAGAATTTATGCAGTTTGGCCGGGGGGTAGGCTCGGTGTAGCTCCACATCACTATCCTTTTCAGCTACATCTCCTGAATTTGAATTGTCCTCATAATATTTAGGATATCTACCCACAGTTGAGTTGCTCCCATTGTCCTGGGGTGATTGTACGGTCCAAGGCTACTTCCCACTGCCGCATGTATGGCCTAGAATGGAGTCTCGGGGTCTGAGGAGCACAGTTTATATATAGCCGTTACCAGTTTCTTGTCCCCCAAGTAAGTTGCAATATATTTTTCAAAAGGAGTCGTTGCAGCTTGACTCACCCCAGGTTGCAGCAGCCAATATCTCAGTTGACAGTATTGTTATCTCTGACTCCTGCACCCCAAAATCTAACTTCCATTGCTTAAATTGTTTTACTTCCTTCTACTGGTCATATCCCGCAGTCTCAGGCACCCCTTTCCCTCCCATTGTCTAAAAGCCCCAGGCTCCACCCCATGGGAAAATTGCGGTGTTAACGAGGATTGGTGTAAAGGGAGATGGGTATGAGGTTATCCCCTTCTTCCTGACCTCTTCGTCCCAAAGCGACTCCACCAGTGATGCGATAGCAATATTGTGTATGTTTTCCAGTTGATCAGCGCGTGGGAGCCATAGGACCTCGTCCAACGTTTTCCCCACTACCGCCCTTTTCATCCTGCACCATATTTAGTTTTTGCTGTTCCCTAACCATTCCTTAATTACCCTGAGTTGGGCCACCATGTAGTAAGTCGTCCAGTTTGAGAGGGCCATACGTCCCTATCCTTGGCCACCATCATTACCTTCGTGGAGATAACTGGTTTTTGTTATCGCCATATGAATGGCAATATTAATTTCTGGAGTGCTTTGAAAAATGACTGTGGGATCCTGACCGGGGTTGCTTGGAAAAAATACAGTAACTTTGGCAGTATCACCATCTTTATGGTGGCCATCCTACCCAACCATGACACCGCCTGGGTCTCTATTTGGACAAAAGTTGTTTGCCCCTCTCCAAAAGAGGGGCAAAGTTAGTTAAGTGCAGCGCCTGTATGCAGGTGGTGATATGGATGTCTAAATATGTTAGCCTGTCCTTAATCATCGTAAATGGGACTCTACTTTGTAGTGCGGTTAGCTGCAGGGCACTCGGTGACCAGTTCAGCCACTCACATCTTTTATTGTTGATTTTTCAGACCAGCCACCCTACCAAACCGGTCTAGTTCCCAGTAAATCCCTAAGAAGGAAGCCTCTGGATCCGTTACAGTGAGAATAGGGTCATCTGCAAACACCATCAACTTGTGCTCCTCCCCCACTCTTAGGGAGAATTCTCTGTTTAGGCTGAATTTCCTAATCCTAACCTATTGAGTCCCTCAGCAGCTTTGCTGGATTTTTGGGTTTTTTTTTTTCTCCTGCCAAGAGTGAGACTCTTTTACCCTCACTCTTGGACATGATTTGAGTGTGTTCCTTTGACTCTAGATGTGTTTAATGGGCTATGGGGTCTTTTACTCCATAGGGCTTCATGTGTTTTTGTGATGTGTTACACAGCACCCTCAGTGCAGTAACACAGGGGTGTCATAGTGACCTCCTAGTATAGACTCCATACCCTGGGACTGACTACTGTCTCCCAGGGCATGTAAAGTCACCATTGACTTTACTAGTCTTGAATTCTGAACAGAACCAGTACAAAGCATCATATTGTGGACGTACTGGCCGGGGCAGTTTGATTGCCCCGGGGTCTGTTAGTCGAGGGGGCACGTCTCCGTCCCCCCTGATCGAGTTTTGGCTGGTGGCAGTGGATACTACTTTTTATATTCAACCGCGAATATTTCTCTATGGGATTTTCCCATTGTTCGAGGCTACTATCTTTATTTAATTACGATAGCCTCGAACATACCGCCGGTTTATTTAATTATTATTAATTCTCCGGTTGGTATTTTTTGCCAAAACTCGGTTCTAAAATGGCATTTGTGTTCTCTTCTGTGACTCCAACCCAAGTCGGGCCCTTTGTTCCACTTTTTGGTGGGCTTCTCCACAGAAGCCCTCCAAAGTGGTGCCACTCTGTCTGGGGTACTTAGGAGGGGTGGAGGGGGATTTAGGCACCATGGACTGAGTTGCCTAGGCAACTCAAGTCGCACTCCGTCCTGATTGGCCCAAGTGGTGAGCCGGCCGGCTCACCACTTAGCATGTTTGAGTGAATGGGGGTTTTCTGCATAAAAGTAGGGCTTTAGGGACTGGAACTTCAGAAGTCGCCACAGGACCTAAGAATCCGACGAGGGAGAAGCTGAGCCGACCTGCCACGACGACACCACCGGTGGAGCCCTGCTGGACCGTCTCACCACTTTTCCCAACGACAGAGGAGATCTCCGGCCAGAGAGTCTTCTTCCTTTGACTGGTGGGGATAACCAGTTTCACCGTCTTTTCGCCTTCCCGACGCATCTCGTGGCCGCCTTGCCTGTGCCAAGCACCCCGGCAACCGGAATACCATGTTTTACCACGACCGTAAAATAAAGGGTAATACCTTTAACCGGAAAACTCTGCGGCTGGTTTCTTCCCTGGCAGTGCAACGACCTTCATCTTTCCTCCAAGTTGAGATCTTCTCTTCCTCTGGACGACGCCAAGCCTTGCACCCGCTGCCAGGAACAACTGCCACCGCTGGAGGATCCTTCCCACTTAGGTACCGTGTTCCGCCTGGCTTCCCTTGCCACTGACTGTACAGGGTAGATTTAGGCCCCGGCTTTCGAACCTGGGTTAACCCTGGCTAAACTTTTCTGAGCCTCTCTAAACTCTTTTCGAACTCTGCAAGACTTTCAAAGCCTAGTCTAACTTTGTGATCTTGGGCACATTTGTGCTCTGCTCTCTCTAAGAGTGGGCCTAGCCTATGGACTTTGGCTTACCAGTGACTTTTGCTCTTCTGCCTTGCTAAAAGTGTTCCTAAATCTTAGAGTGGTGTATCTTCACATATTCTGTCTTTTTCCCTCACTTTTTCATGAATTTATGGAGTGCCATCTATAGTTAAGCGCTCACCTCAGTCTGGAAATAAGTGGTGTTAACTAAGACTTGTCTGATAAGGAATAAGGGTTGTATATATCATAATAGTAACTGTGTTTAGAGTGTTTTACAATAAGAGTGCTGGAGTGTTTCAAACAGTGTGTTTTTAAATAAATAATTATATACTTTGATACCAAAGCTCTGGTCAGTGTTTGCTTGTATTATGGTGTATGAGTGCCTATTGTGTATACTTTGCATACTGCCTAACTCTTCTTGAGGGAAGTCTGACTGCTCAGCCACAGCTACCAGGTAAATCTGGGTGGTACAGACTGCTACCAAGTGGGTTTACTGCCAACACCTGTAGTCCTAAATCTTTTGCAGTGTTCCCAAAGGGAACTGCACAAGTTTCTGCCTAACACCTACCAAACTAGATTTCTTAAATTGTGTCTGACAATCGAATTAAGGTCCGCAGGGGTTCTAAATATATGGCATAGAGTAGCGGGGACAATGGGAAGACCAGTTTATTCCCTGTTCTAATTCGAATAGGTTGTGATAAGGACCCACTGATATGCAACCAGATCGTTGGGTTAACATAATTTGCCCTGATCCTACTCGTAAAACCTGGACCGATGCCCATGTGATCCACTGCCTGAAAGAGGAAGCTTTCCACTCGATCGAACACTTTCTCCACATCGAGTGCTAACATTGCTGCCGGGTAAGGTTTCTTGGAGACCTTTTCTACCAGGTTTCAGTCGCCTAATATTTGCCTGGGTCTGTCTATTTTTAATAAATCCCGACCGATTGGGCTCAGTCAGTTCAGGGAGACTGGAGTCTAACCTATTCGCTAAGATTTTAGTGTATTTTTTCATCTAGGTTAATCGAAGCAATAGGTCTTTACGACCCACAACCCACACTGCATAGAATCTTTATTTGGCTTTGTAAAAAGCACAATTTTTGCCCCTTTCATTGGTGAGATTTTTCCCCACTCCTCTAATTGGTTATACAAGGCCATCGGTGTGGGGTCTAGGATTGCCCTAATTCTTTTGGAGAAGACCGCTGAGAATCCGCCCGGGCCCGGTGCTTTCTTAAGTGCTAAGGACTTAATCACCTGGGACACCTCTTCCTCCGTAATGTCCACCTCCAGGCATTCTGTAGTTTGCGGAGTGATTTTATGGAGTGGGTAACGGGTGGAGATATGCCTCCTGATCTTCCCCATCCTGGGAGTCGAAGTATAGACCTGAATAGAAGCCCTCAAACTGCTTTATAATGTCGGGGCTAGAGGTGATTAGCTCGCCCTGTGAACCTTGAATCTGGCCCTTTACCCCCAAACCTATCTTGCCAGGCTGCGATCGATTTTATTTGCTCTTATATAATAGTTTTGCACGAAGTGCTCTTTCGGCCTTCTTGGTGTATAGCATATCTAACTGGCCTAAATAGTAGATAAAAGTAGATGACTTTCATCTTCTTATTTCGATCTATTTAGCTTACTATTCTTGGGAACTGTAGTTCACACAAGAACATGTATTTAAACATCAAGAGAAGTCCAACGGACTCCTCAGTGAGAGTGCAAATAGGGTTCTGGGTGTCACAAAGCAAAATGCAGATGCTTGTATTAAACATATGGAGCTTCCAGACACTATAAAACAGTAAGAATAAAAATTCACAATCAGAGAAAAAGAAGGGGTAAAGAGTTCAGTCACTCGGGAGATTAAAATTAAAAAAGTCCAGCATCAAGCAAACGTGCTGACGGTCCCTCAGGTTAAAGGGAATTGGCACAGAAATTGAAAACTCTCCCTAACTGCCTCGCAACGAAAGCCCCCTTCGCCCCCTGGGAGAAGTGTCTGAATAGCCCTGATTCATCACAGGAGCCAATGAACACATGACCTTGTGGGGGGCTGGAGGGGCAGTATTTGGTCACTATTGTTAGATATGAAGTAAATCTATAGCCGATTCAATCAGGAATGAGTTTTGAAGAGTGTACCCTGAGAACGACATCACTTTTGACTCACATTTTTCTAAATATTTGGTGACTGGCAGTTTAGTTGGGCACCATCAGATTAAATGAGTTGCCCTGGATCACACACTTCGATTAAGAGACGATTCTGGGATTTGGGCTCAGTTTTCATGTTCTGTCCATGAGCATATTGTTTCCAAGTTTTTGTGTTGGAGCAAGGTACAATTATTTGTGAGTGTTTGACTTTCATGAACTAAAACCAGTTACCATTTTGTGGACCTGACTTGGAAAGTAAGCAAATCATATAATAACTTATGACAATTTTGCCAGAATGCTAATTGATGTGAATTGTGGCAGGTCAGAAGGACACGGACACTGGGCTGCCATTTTCACTTGTTATTTATTAGATAATAAGCAAAAGGCCAAACTTTCCCTATTGCTATATGGGTGTTTACTGCATATATAAATAATTAAGGTGCTTGTCTATAATCAGTAAGTCATCAAAAGAAATGGTCCGCTGTCCAAAAAATGAATCCTTACTGACCCTACCACTATTCTACCAACATAAGGTCAGGAGAATGTCTCGCTTCTGGTTGAAGAAAAGGAGAAATCTTGCAAGAAAGGCAGACTTCTTAATAGGCTAACTTTCAGTAGTCTCTTGTCACCATCTATACAAGTTCTTGTAACTCTGTCACAAGCTCTTTGGTTTTTCCCTTCTTTTTAGGGATTTTCTTTCAGGACTCCCTTTTAACTCTGTTATATTTTTGCCTTTTGTACTTCTGGAACATATATTTTCTTCGATGGGATATGTGTGGAAATCTGGGTTCAGGTAGAATGACTCTGACATCATGGTATGGATGAGTGACTTCTTTATTATGTTTCCAAGCATAACATCCAGTTTCTAGAGTCATATTAATCAGATAGTAGATTCCAGTTCACATAGGCAAGCACCGGCATCCTCTCTCTCAGGCTTACATCTTCAACTCCCCTCCAGAGAACACCAGTCATACACAAACATTCCATCCAGTAACATTCCAATGTCACTCATAACACTCACTCCAGATTCCACTAGGATGCAGGAGAAGACAGATCCTTACATATCTCCCCTCCTTAGAGATAGCAAAAACACGACCAGCTAACTCAGCATGAAAAGCTATATAAAACACCCACACACACAGACACCTACACGTTTAATGCACATGCATCATCTCACCAAACAAAGACATTCTGCTAACAACTTCCCAACACCAATGAACGTCCTCACAGCCGTGGGACACACTTTAAAACAATGCCCCTTCCCCTTTCTGCTAAGTGAAGAAGAGCTACCTCCGACTACTGAAATACCATAACTAAACTTTCCACACATAGAGGCACCTAGACCTCTCATACCAATCCTAACTCCAACATCCCACAATAGAACACACACTTAACTCCCTTACACCCTACAATCACAAGACCCAGGTGTGCCTAAACACACACCACTTCCAACCAGGCTGAGTATATCTAATACTCGGGTAACTACTTCACAAACTCAGTGACCCCACTACCCCTCATTTGCCCGTTTTGAAAGTTCTCTTCACACAAAAACCTAACTCCGGGAGTACTACACTACATACATACCACTAGTGTATCACATATCACTTGAATCACTCAGGTTATACTCATTACCTAATCTTCACATATAATGGTCCTAACATTGCACTTAATAACAACATTGTACACACTACTTTAAAACTCTTAAAACTCTAGCATGTATAAAAAGATCCACCTGAAAAATTAAAATATTAGTCAAGTCATAGCATTTGAATTTAAAACATCAGTGTTTTCCACTCTCAACTAAAATGTCCATCCTGGAAAAGAAAATTATTAGTGCAGCAAACACGTGTCATATCAACTTGAGCCAGGTATCTCTAGCATCCTGGTCAATCAACACTGTAATTCACTTTTGAGACAATCTGTGTGAAAAACAATTTGTTATACACGCCAATGACCTAGAATCATCATTTTGCTAAATACCTATTAAAACCACAACGGCTACTACATGCACTCTACCTTCACTCCATTTACTCCAATTCATTCACACAGAAATGACCAGTTAATCAACAAGCCTCACATGACAATGACATATAAGTCAACAACTAAAATTGACTGCTTAAACCAAAATCATCAAAAGCAAAACTCAATTTTCTTCTTTTACTGTTCCTCGTGGCAGCATCTTTTAAAGTCAAAAGTACCTCTGGGGATCCTTGTATAACGCAGTTCCCAAAACAATAAGCACACAGTTCTCCAAACCATAGGCAAAGACACTGCCCCTCTGCTATCCAGCAAGAGACACCATGCCCCTCCTAGGCACATCACAAACTCCAAGCTCTCTTCAAGTCCAGTCAAAGCTCACAGGTGCTGAACCACGAATTCACAATGCCAGCAGAAGGTAGCAAACCCACTTGCACAGGCTCCCAGCCCCACAAGACGCTACTGTTGTGGGCTCCAACTCATTATGGTGTTGCTGCAAATGGGCTCCGAGCCCCTTTATAAGCCCAGTCACAGGCTTCAAACCCCTCCAAGCGCTGGAATGGCCATCAGGACCCTCCACTGCTCCAGGCGCCTTGCACATGAGCCACAAGTTTCTTCAGCTTCTTCATCCAACTTCTCTGTCACTTCTAGGCGCAGCTTAGGTTCCCAACCTCTTCTAATACTGCTGCCCTGGGCTCCAAGCCCCCAGCTGCGCAGCATGGCTTCCCATATTTCCAGGCCTAACTTAGACCCCAGGCCTCTTCACTTGCTACTGCCCTGGGCTCCAAGCCCTCCATGCCGCAGCTTGGTTTTCCAAACCCCTTAAAACTGTTTATGGGCCCTCAGCCCTGCCAACGTCTCTTGACTTTCTCTGTGCTTGACCTGTCCAACTGTTGACAGGCCAGCTGGCATCTGGCCCTGGTGCAGCTCCTTATTGCCTTCGCCTGTGCCCTTGGTGCTAGGCCCTTCTGCGCCTACTGCATTTGGCGCTCGCCTTACCTGAGAGAGAGGGTCTTCCTTGGTTTGGGGGGCGGTGCTTGTCTCTTCTTCTGTGCTGTCCCCCCAGCACAGCCAGCATCCTCGTCGCCAATGTGGAAATCTGGGTTCAGGTAGAATGACTCTGACATCATGGTATGGATGAGTGACTTCTTTATTATGTTTCCAAGCATAACATCCAGTTTCTAGAGTCATATTAATCAGATAGTAGATTCCAGTTCACATAGGCAAGCACCGGCATCCTCTCTCTCAGGCTTACATCTTCAACTCCCCTCCAGAGAACACCAGTCATACACAAACATTCCATCCAGTAACATTCCAATGTCACTCATAACACTCACTCCAGATTCCACTAGGATGCAGGAGAAGACAGATCCTTACAATATGCTTTCCTTTCCACAACCCCTTCACCTGTGGTGGTTGGTTATATGCTTCTCCTGTGGTGGTTGGTTATGATATGATAGGTTATTTAGTACGCACTTACTACCCAGAGGTTCCTAAGCGCGGAACCGGGGATCGAACATGTGTTGCTTCTTGTCGTCTTGCTTCCAAGGCGAGCATGTTGCCCCTGAGCTATCCTCCGAGACAAAGTTGTGTAGAACGTTTCACTTAAGGGTTTTGCTTGCCGTTACTTCATAGAATTCTCCTTTATGTATGTTACTGTGTCTGCTTTACTTGTGGTACTTCCCCTCTTACTGGAGTTTTTGTGCTCCGCTCTTAATGACCTCTTTCAGGTTTTCTCTGGGTTCTCTTTCACATTATTACAGTTCTGTTTCATCGACTTTATTGTCAATTTCACTGGGACGAGTTTCTCTTGTTGCATAACGATCGCCCGGAGGACTGTCTGGTCTCCCATTCTCCCTGTTAACTTGGAATCTGCAGGATAGCGTCTGTGGGGCTTCTGCTCGCTCACGTTATCTTCGGTTGTTCCAGTTCTTCGCCTTCTCATTTTCTACAGCGTTCTGTTTTTGGTTCTCTCTCTCTCTGCGAACCAGTAACACTGTGGTTAAGCGAACACTTCCCGGATTGATTTCTCAGCAAAGTGGTTTTGGCGTCGTTGGACGGGCACCCTAACCACAATGAAGTTGTGGTGGTCACACCACCACTGGAATCCAGGTTCCCTTCTCCTCTGTTTCTCTATCCATACCAACGCTGGGCTTTCCAGCATTTCGCTCTAACAGAGCTGTTCTGTCGCAAGTTCCTTGGCTTTGCCTCTCTCAGGTGTGATGACATCAGGGGGCTTCCCCTGCTTGTGCATGTGTCTCACGTCTCAGCGTGTGCTCTTTGTAGTCGCCACCTCCTGCTAAATGGAGGTCTCCTTTTAAAGAGACAGATCCTTTTTCTTGTTTTTAACCGTACATTTTAGTTTTGGCTTCAGCCAAGCCTCTGGATTTTATCCTGTTTCAGCTCTAATAGTCTCATGTAGGCCGCCATGGGGAATGGTTTAGGGAGTTCCTCACAGGAACGAGAGTCCTTGTCACGAAAGGGTTAGTCTCTCCCAATGATGTCCCACTTGCCTTGACACCCTAGTGAGCGTATTATGGTCCGGGCTCACCTCTGTAGCCGCAGTCCAGGTTCTGGCATTTTAATATTGATTTATTAAAATAAATAAAAGGCCTTACTATTCCTAACTCTATGGGTTTCCCTACCTAACAAAACGAATGTGCTTGTCGTCCATAGAAAAGTCCAAAGAGAAGGGACAAATACCTGCGATTCGGCATAGAACCCAACACATTTTATCAGAGTGTTTCTATTGAATTTCACATCTTTGACACTCAAACTAAGAAATTAGACAAAAAATAAATTGCCAAAAAAGCAGAAATGAAAATAAGTGAGCCCTAACCTTTTTTTCTCATCCATTTGCCATCCATTCCACTGAAATGGCCTATGTTCGGGGGGAAATAAAGGCCTGCACTGGGGTTAAGAACTCCACCAAAATGTGACTAGCCAAACCTTTTTACAGAAGACGGCACAACACTAGACAGTGAGATCAGATTTGTCCAGGTTCACCGAGGCATCCTGTGGCAAAACTGGGATATGGGTTTAAAACGTTGTTTCCGGAGTCTCAGATTTAGCTACCTGTTCCCTTCTACAGACTATCATTTTATGCTCTTCATTCTAAGTGGGTACCCGTTTTTACAAACCTCATTTGGATGAACTGAGATCTGGACCTGCACCGTACTGATATGTTTTTATAACACTGTAGATTTGCACAATCACCAAAGTATAAATACTCAATCCTCCAAGAGGGAAAAGGCTGTATCGACTCTGGTACTTAAACCAGGTGTATGATCTCTGAAACTAGTTTCAACAGTGCCGGGAGGATAGCCTAGGGGCAACGTGCTCGCCTTGGAAGGAAGACGACACAGAGAAACACATGTTTGATCCCCGGGTCTGCGCTTAGAAACCTCCTGGGTATTAAGCGCGTTATAAATAACACTGTGCTACCAGAGTGGCACCCTTTCATAAATAAGCATTTCAACTTTGCTTATTGCACGTAGTTGCTACAGTCACCACAGAGGTCAAAGATGTTCACAACTTGTGCTTTAACGAAAGAGCATACGCCAGGCAACAGGACGAGAGACTCAGCAGTGCACTAGAAAAAAAATAGAGATTTTTGTGGAAAAGCATGGGCCACTCACTTATTTGAAACATGCTGCAATGTTGTGGCTTCTCAAAGATGGGGGGGGGGGCCCTGGGCATGTGCCCCTTTTGCCCTCACATAGAGGCCACCACCCCATCGTCACGCCACAACACGATTTGTTGCTGGCTCACACAGTTCGTTAAGTGGGCTGCAAGATTAAGCTTGCACATGAACACAGAACACCGTAGACAGTGCTTCACACCCAGAGCTATGCATTGGCTGATTGGTTGGTCAAATAGGCCTTTGTCACCATTACAAATTCATAATTCAAAAAGAACAAGAGATGTACACCTCTTTTGTCAACTAAATTAGGCATCAATGGAAGACTTTGCAGGACGTTCTTTGTGTGCACTGTTGTGGCAACAGTTCAGCATGTGATCTATACCCGGTTTCAAGGCCTTGGCTCTCCATTGTATTTATGAATAATAAAAGGTTGTGCACAAATTAAAAATTCATTATTTTGAATTTGGCTTGGCAACCCTCCTTTGGTGGAGGCTGATCTATAAGTAATTTACTACTACCTTACTTTCCCATTGCCCCAGGTCTTGCTTATTGCCCACCGGTATTTGCATTGTTGCCCAAGACTGTGAAGCATGTCCATACCTCCATTTTATCAATGGTGAAATCAGGTCTGTATTTGAGATGCATGTTGTAGAAAACCTCTAAACAACCGGTCTGGCAAAATTGGTCAGGCCGTTCTATTCATTGTTGTATTGCACAGGAATCTAGATATTGAGTGAGTACTTTAATTATCTTGGCCATCATGTATAGGGAGCTGTAGGCCTGAATTTATATGGGCTCCTTGGATTATTTATTTTATTTGTAATGCGCATCGACAGGGCCCATAGGCATAAGAGCGCAAGGACATACAGATAAGGCGGACAGATCAGGTCGAGGAGGCAGGGCAGGTGTGGGCAGAAGTATCTAGCAGAAAATTAGTATCTTAAGTACCTGTTTGAATATCAGAAAGATGCTACAGGCCCTCGGGTCAGGAGGAAGATCATTCCATAGCCTGGGGCCTGTGTGGGCAAAGGCGTTCTGTGCAACCATGGCCAGTTTTGCCTTGGGAATGAACAGAATATTTGAGTTGTTTGATCTCAGGACCCTTCGCTGTGGCAGCCGAACCAATTTCTGAGCAAGATATCAAGGGACATCTCTGTGGAGGCATTGGTGTGTGATACAGAGCGTCCCTGAAAGATCACTCTTTTACACCCGGAGCCAATGGAGACCCTGTCTGGCAGTGGAGACGTGGTTAGATCACTCCACCACTCACTGCGTTATTCTGAATGACCTGGAGTCTTGCCATTTCCCCTTTTCCATCGCCCCGAAGAAGTCTGGAGCAGTAGTCCATGCAGGCCCAAATAATCGCTCTTGCAATCGCCGCTCTGTTGGATCTACTAATTGAAGGCCTAATTTGGGCCAACAATTTCAAGTAATAGCCTATACTAGAAACCAGACCACTGCGTTTTCATTGAAAGCTCCTTCAACATGCAAGTTGGACTTTGATGTGGTATATTGGGAAAGGTATTGATCTGCATTAAATTCTGTAAATAGTAATTTCTGGGTAGAAGACATTGCAGAGCGGAAATGGCCTTTGAGAACAGTGCACAGCTCTGCAATGGTGTTTAACTCAAATTCTGGCTCCTGCACATAGGCATCTTTCATGAGTACATTTGGTTATGGTTTTGATTGCTGCTAAATCAAATGTCCAAGTAAATATCATTTGACTTCCTGCGTCGTTTATTTGTGGTGTGGTGTTTCTCACTTTTTCCTAGGCTTCTATGAGGGTGTGATGCCGTGAACATTAAACCTTATCCATAAATAATACTTTTGTAAAACATAGGCATTTTTGCAATCCAATAAGAATGCTTAGCAAGTTATTTGGCAGTGTAAGCATGGCAAGTGATAGTTCATTTGCAGTCTTTGTACTCTTTTTTTTTTTTTTTTTTTTTTATTTATTTTTTTATTTTCTTTTTTTTTATTATTTTCCGGATCTGGGGAGTCTGCACGACAGACCTTCTGCCTGCGTCAGTCTCGGGCTACAATAATGAGTGTACAGAAATGTATATTATTTACATTGCTGTTGAGCATGGCTTGTTTTAGTTGCATGCATCGACACTGAACACAGTGAAAAGATCAGGTGGGTTGGGATTTACAAACTTTCACATGAAACATAAACCTCATTCTTGACAAAGTAAAAGATATGATTTCAAGGTGATCCCCATTATTTTTAACCTGGTGGGGACGTCTTGATTCCTACAATTCTTTACTATTTGTCTACGATACCTGTACTCATTCATGATTTATTTTCAAAAAAACATAAGAGTATTTTCTAAATTCCTTTGGAACAAAAACCACCAAGAATTGCTCCCGTCAACTATCCTCTTGGCCTAGTAATCCCATTAGGCCTTCTTGTATAAAAGTCACTGCTGTGCCAGTGGGGCTCCTCACTCACATGACCTCCAGCAGACAGTCTGCCAGAGCTACGCTGGTGGTGCTGTACAACATTGCTGCGTTCTGTGGCAGGTGTTGCTGTTCCTCTGCAGTATTGCGGCCACCATCCACCATGGTAAGCAGGGCTGGGACGTAGCCCACATGTTCCCAGACACCGGGGAGGGATGTTTGAGTCTGGCTCCCTCCTGTCTCCCCTTTGACAGCGCCATAATGCCAGGTTTTTAGTAATTTTAGTCCAGTGTTGAGTTTACCATTTAAACAATTCAAAGAAGCAATGCAATGTATTGAACTATAAAATATTACTTGTAAGGGGCAGCTGAGGACCTTTCAATCAGGTTCAGACCTAATCGTGGCACTGAGTGCACCTCTTCAGGTGATGGACAATACTATCTGCATTACTTACAATAGAGGTGCATGCCTACTCCTAGTGCTGGATCTCTCCAGTACTTTTGACACTGTGTACCATGGGACATTAATTTCCATTCTGGCCTGGCACTTGGATGTTGGGGAGGGAGGGAGCGGGAGCAGTACTAGAATGCTTTCGAAGTTCCTCTTTGAAAGATCAGATTGTTCACTTGGAGTCCTCCAGTCAGTTCAGCTCTCTTCCCAGTGTACTGTGATGTGCTCCCGTGGTCTAGCCTGTTGCCCATTACTTTTATTCTATACACATGTTCACTAGAAGATCTGGTTGCAGATTGTGCCATATCCGTTCATCAGTATGTGGTCGATATTCAACTGTTGCCTCAGAGTGATGTCCATTGCCTGAGATGTTGCCTCTTAGCGATTGTGTTGCATGGTATCTGTCCATTTTAAAATGTAATAACTGAAGAGTTTGTTATTTTGTCTTGAACAGCTCCCCAGGACAGATTAAACATGCCTAAATGGGCATGCACTGCGAGGGAATTCACCCTCCCTCCCTTCTACATCCTGGGATTTCTGACCAATACTAAAAGCTCTCTGTAATTACACACAGCATAAAAGCTCAAGTGGCGCATTAAGTTATTGCTGCGATGCAGGATATTGATATTTTATTTATATAGCGCCTATATCAATTTCTTTTTCCATCCAACCATTTTCAGTCGGTGTTACCCAAGATTGTATGCAGTACCCTCTGGGAGACTGCACCAGCTTTGACCTCTTGGCAGTAGTTAACCCAACCTTTGGTATAAGCATGTAATGCACAAGTGACTGAGCAGCCAGGCCTACCTCAAGAGGGGGGTCAATCTGAGCTGTAGGGTTATTACACAGATTCCCAGTGCCAAGTATCCAAGTGAACACTTACGCTCGAGGTTTCATGATTAAACAATTATTAATTTAAGTCAGTTGTATAAGCCTTCTTCCGAAGGGAGCTGTATGCATATAACAAAGTATACTTCAGAATACACACACTCAGCTTCTTTAAATCAGTAATTACCCATTTGGGATGGCACACAGGTTCTTCCTGCACCCAGAGGTGACTTAAATAACTAGGACACTGTGGACATTAATATATCACTGGTACATTTAGAGCAATACTGAGGTTGGTGTCAAAAGGAGAAGATGAGGGAATAAAATCGGGGAAAGGCAAAGCACAAAGTCGGAGGTAAGGGTCTTTTAGGGATCCAGGACAGCCAATGTTAGTTGAGCAAAAGTCCAGGTGAGCTGAAGCACTTCTTCCAGGTAGGGGTAAGTAAACAGTCTTGCACAGTGTTTTAGAAGTTTTTGTATAAAATGAAATCGCTGTAGGGCTACAAGCTGGGAGGCTTGTGAGGGGCAAAGCTGCAAGCAACTTTGCAAAAGCAACCAAGACCAGTCTCAACTGAGAACTAGTAAGGCTACACAACAAGAGGTAAGTCCCCTTAGTTTTACAGTACCTTTGGTTAGAAGAAATTGGTTCCAGCTTGATTCTGTTCCTCCTGTGTAGGTCTGCAGATCATGTTGTTCCTGGGCCTCAGTCGCGGGGACAAGAGGAAGGACACCTGGGGACTCCTGCACTATGAATTGAAGGTCAGCGGCAGCAATGGGCAAACTTCAGATCAGCGGCACTTCGCGGTTTCAGCTTCTCGCGACCCTTGCAAATAGCACCACTGTGGCTCTCGGATACCTTAATGGACTTTCCTTGCATCTGGGGTCCAGCACTCTGTTGAGGTGGCTTAAGCTTGGTCAGTCCTGCTTCGTGGGAGTCCGGAGGATCTTCCTGGAGCTCGGGTCCGATTTAAGGATACTCACTCGATTCTGGGGGTCCTCTCCCTGGCAATCGGTTCCTGCAGCAGCAGTGGAAGTACAGCCAGCTCAGAGAGGCTTTCCATATGAGCTCCTCTTGGGGTCGATTGATCCCACCAACCCAAGGGGAGAAGTCGTCCTTTGCAGTTCTTCTCTATTCGAGGCGAATTCAGAGCTTCAGCACAGCAACAGGGCTTTGCCGGGCAAACCAACAGTCCAGGAGTTGCAGCAGGCGTCTCTTCCAAGTTCTTCAGATTCCTTCATCCAGTGGTCGACTCTGCCTTCCAAGCAAAAAAGCTTTTCCTTTTTATACAGGTTTCTCCCATTAATTTGCAGCCTAGCTGTCACACATAGCAGGGTGGCTGTCCTCCGAGGACAGCCATGACAGCCCTCCAGGCATTCACCCCTGGGTGCATTCATGCAACCAAGGAGACTAAGCACAGGGAGTTTCGGGCACCTCCCTCGCTTCCTTCCCTGCCAGACACGACACACTGGACCCAGAGGCGGATTCACCAATAAATCCCACCAAAGACAAAAAGAAACAAAGGGACCAAACTTGGTTTGGCGCGCAGAGTAAATCTCAAGAAGGACCTTTCCAACACGAAATGGCAAAAGAAGCAGACCTGGGCCATTTGGACAAAATGGGCACCCATGGGTGCTTTACTGCAGCTGTATTTGCAGCTTGCGGTAGAAACGCGCAATGATAGTAAAAAGTAAACCGCTGCCACCAGCCATTACCTGTAGAAAGGGTAACATAAAAATGGTACATGAGAAACTAGACAAAGGGGATATTAAGTAACCCCTCCAGCACCCTATTGTAAAATGGTGTGTTAGGTCTAGAAAGTTAAAAAATGTAAGTAAAGTCAATTTAACTTCACTGCTCTTGGAAACCGTAGGTTCGCCAAGTGTAGGTATTTAAACCTTTGGGAAATCTAATGGACTTCCCTGTGCCATTGCACTGAAGGTGCTGTGTGTCCAAATCACAGAAAAATACACAAGAGTGGGGGGGAAAAGGGTCTCACTCTCACCAGGTTAGAAATGAAAAGTACTAAAGTCCATCAGAAAAAGCTGGGGGTCTGTAAGGTAGAGGTGAATTATATTTCTGAGAATTCTCCCTAACAGTCAGTCATTCTGTGCTTGGTCCTTTCTCATATAGATGGTGGCAACGCTTTGTTAGCATTAACCAAAACTGCTTAGAGATCCTTGAAAATGGTGCGTGGAGGATTGATGCGTTGATTCCTATTTTGAGATCTTTGCATTTGCTTCCTTGTGACGTTTGTATCTTATTTAAATTGGGTTGCATTTCTGATAAAGCTACTTGTCTGTCACCCATCTAACTTTACTTCGAAGCTATCTTCTCAGCAATAGAAATTCACTCAGTACAAATGTTATTGTTTAAATTCCTGGAATTCTTAAGGCTCAAACTTTTTTTTTTCCTTCTGCTGATCCTAATATTTAAAATGGCCTTCCTGTTACTTAATGATTGGCTTCCTTCTTGATGATCTTTTGGACACAATTAAGATCTATTCTTTATCCCAAATAATTTGGTTATGCCATACCATTTTATATGGAACTGATGTATTGTGATCCAAGAAGGGTTGGATGTGTAATATTGTATTGTTTTATTAATTTACATGAGCTGGTGGGTGGCACCATTATGTTTTTTTCTGGTTCTTCATTTCTTTTTTAATAGTCCAATGTTAAACACTGTGGAAATAATTTTTTCGTAACATATGTGCTCTATAAATGTTTTAAATAAAAAGAATGTATTTGCTGCTGGTACACAAATTATTTTTGATAGCAATACAACCGTTTCTTGTGTCAAATCATGATTTTAAGACGCTGTTTGTGAAACATTCAAGCTGCCAAAATAATGTCTATTTTTTTTTTCAGGAGAGCGTCAGAAGATTCTCAACTGGCTTTTGTCTTATAACCCTCTTTGGCTCCGTATTGGTTTGGAGGTAAAACGTATAATGCTTCTATGCTGCCAACGCTATTTTGATTGAAAAAGTGTTTATTTGCTGCTGCTTCACTCTGTTTGGCCTACTTTATTGAAATATACAAGCAAATTGCGGAAGCTTGTGGTCTGATCCAGTATCAAATGATTGCTTCAATATATTTTCATAGGTTGTGTTGTGTGAGTAACTTCTTACATGAATTGTATGAAAAGTTTTTACTGCAGTAGTGCCTTCTCTTGACCGGATCCATTCTTTTTTTTTTTTACTTGTTTATTTTAAATCAGTTGCACAGACGTAATAATCACATAGATGCAGAGAATGCAGCTTGACAGGGCATCACAGAGACATATGACTGAGTTGTATGTTGTGGATATAGTCTCTCCCCCTGTAGCCATCCCCTCCCGCCCCCAACCCCCAGCTCCAGTCTATTTCTCGTCCAGTGAGGCGGGATCATCCAGCGTTGGGCTGTAGGGTCAGCCGGGGCATGTGGGTTTGCGCTGAAAGTTCTGATAGTCTGAGTAGGCCCCCCAATATCTGCAAACCGATGCAAGAGACCTGCCTTTTTCTGCCACCAGGATGTCCCAGAGTTTAATCCACCATAGTCATTGAGGGGCCCTTGGAAGTCTTCCAGGTGCGGGCAATTGTGATCCTACCCGCCAGTAGTAGGTGTGTGAGGAGTTTGGCCGTTCTCCCTGATTTCGGGTAGGCCCCTGCGACCGGAGTGCCCAATAGGACCACCTCTGGCTCCCGGGGGACAGATACTTGCGTAATGTCCTTTATAGTCTCCAGGCATTGGCTCCAAAAGGTTTGCACAGTGGGGCAAGTCCACCTCATGTGTATATACGAGCCAGGTTGTCTACAGTTGCGCCAGCACTGAGGGTCGAGGGATTGATTGATTGAAGTGGTGGAGGCTAGTCGGGGTGGGGAGGTGCGCAAGAGTAGTTTGAGCGAACTCTTGGTTGGTGATACAAAAAGAGGATGAATGGGCTCGGGGCCATATGTCCACCCATGGTTGATCTTCCAGAGAATGACTCCGATCCGCCTCCCAGCGCGCCTTATGTGGCGGTCTCATGGAAAGCGGGCTTTCTTGGAGTAACTTACACAGGCTGGAGAGTTCCCCCTCAACGGCAGGTCTTGGAGTGTGAGTTCTAAAGGGCAGAGAGTTCTCGTAGCCTCTCGTATTTGCGGATTAGAGCACCAGTGCCGGAGTTGTGCAAAGGAGAACCTATTGCTTTGAAGGCAGTTTTACACAGTTCAGAGGAGCGGGGCTGGCCGTTCTCAAATAGTTGCCCCAGGGATTCCAGTCCTCCTGCAATCCAGTTTTTAAAGTTGGTGGGCTGTGAACCAGGAGAAAAGGCTGGGTTGTAGAAAATTGGGGAGTGCGGGCCCTAGCCACGTGAGACCCCCTTACATTTCAGTGCCCAGTCCCGTATGCTAAGGGTGTTTTTAGTGGATGCCCGGATCCCTGCCCAGGACTTCTGCAGCAGGATGGGGGGTGGGGCGAGGATGTGTGGAAGAAAGTAGAGGGGGAATGAGACATGATTGCTCCAGTTCCACCCTCCTCAGGGACCCCTCTCCCATGCAGCAAGCCGGGAAACGTGCCAGTTGTGATGCTACTTGATATTTCCGAAGGTCGGGGACCCGTGAGCCTCCCAGGCCGGGGTGGCCCATCACCTTCTGAGATATTCTTGCCTTCCTGCCTCTACATATGAAACGCAGCATTTTCTTCTGCATGTGCATTAGTGGGGCTAGTGGAATTGTGGTGGGCAGGCAGGCAGAAACATAGAGGAAACATGGAAGGAGATTCATTTTGCAGGCGTTAATTCGCCCAGTCCGAGATTTTTCCTGTGTGGTCCATCATTCCAAGTTCTTCTCCAGCTCTTTAAAGAGTGGGGGGAAATTCAAAGAATACACATTGGGAATCGGACAGATTATGGTTAACCTGGAGCAAGGTTTTAGCAGAACGATAATTGGCCAGGACCATCTTGCTAAAGTTCGGGCCAAAGTGGAAGGCTTCTAGAATCACCTGTAGGAACGTCCAGTCAACCTTGTCAAAGGCCTTGGATGCATCTAACGCTAGGAGGGCCAGTTTATGTGAGTCTTGGGTTGCTATGTCCACCGGGTTCAGGGCTCTCAGGATATTATCCCAGATATTATCCCCGGTGTATCTATTCATTATGAATCCAGTTTGATCCGGGTCAACCAAGCTGGGGAGAATGGTTGCCAAGCAGGTTTGCCAGGATTTTTGAATAGATATTGGCATCAATATTGTGGGGAGATGGGTCTATATGAGCTGTTTTCACTGGCTTTACTGGGCTTAAGCAAGGAAGATGGTTATGGATTCTTGCATGGATGGACCGGATCCAGTCTTATGACTTTCTCAGACTGAGAACAGACTGGGATTCCCATATGTGAAACAGCCTGCATTTGTGATGAGGGAAATGGCACAGGCTACTTTCAGTACTATTTTCCATGCTACTCTTTGTACTATCAAGCAGAGTTGCAAAGTTTAACTATATTAGCAGTGTGGCCCCAAATATGAAACGTTAAGGTTGAGAAAGCAGTGATGAAATGTTGGGCTGTTTGGTGGGTTGACCACCACATGTCATTCTGCTATTTTGCTTAAATAAGACAGACAAGATTTATTCTGCTGAGCAATTGATGGAGCCACTCGTTTTAACTGGCTGGTCTCTGATGGGAGAGCACAGGTAACTGAAAGATGTAACTGGCATTGTGGACTTGGACTGGAGCAATTGTAGCTTGAGGGTATTATAAAGTAGATACTGTAGTTGTGTGGGGGCACCATTGCAATTTTGCAAACATTTTATGATTTCCTAAATTGAAAGAGAAGCTGTTTGTTTCCACCTCCAGACTATTTCTTGAAATTGGACCATAGGTTTGCATTGTACTAACAACATACTCCTACAGGTTCCTAACTTTTCAAAATCACATTAATTGCGATTGCCTGCAAATTTCCCCTCCAAAATGCAGTTACCACAACTAAACGTTCTGCTGGATAAAACAAAAAAAAATCTAGAAGGTTTATACCAATGTCTATTTTCTATTCAAGCTACTGAAAATCCTACTTGAATAATCTTAGATGGTGAAATTAACAGGCGAATAGTCTGTAGTAAAGCACTGGTGTGCAACCTACAGTAAAGATGATTTGTATTTTGTTTATTTGTATAGCGTGCCTGGCCCAAAGGCATCTGGGCGCATATCTTAGGTTACAGTGACATAGTATACAACAAGTGACAATCTACAGAATGAACATGCAGTCAACAAGAACATCAGGATATTTACAATGCATTTACAATCAAGTTGTTTGCCGGACAAGGCATTGATACTGGTGCAGGGTTGTTCCATGGAGGATTATGGCCTAGGTGGCAGGTGAAAGATTTGGGAGTCTTGAGCGATCAGCCACGATTTTGCCTTGCTCTTAAAGGAGTGGAAGGAAGATTCTGATCTGAGTGGGTTCGGCAGTGAGTTCCTCATGTTAAGTGGCAAGGACCGGGATTCTCGCCCCGCCTGCTTTCTGCAATTTGTACTAGGTAAGGCCAGACGGTGAGCTTGAGCTGCTCTCGGAGGACGGGTCGAGGTGTGATGAGTGAAGCGGATTGCCAGATAGATGGGAGCCTGGTTGCCCAGACATTAGTGCGTAAGGGCGAGCGTTTTGAGGGAGACTCTTTGGGCTACTGAAAGCCAACGCAGGCTGCGTCTGGTGTCTGAGATGTGCTGATACCTAGGGATAATTAGAGCTGTCCTGATGGCTTTATTTTGGGTGACCTGAAGCTTGCATAGATTACGTTGGCTTGTCCCTAGATACAGGGCATTACAATAATCAAGTTTTTACATAATCGGGGTTCTGGCAAGGATAGTGCAGTTAGCAGTAGTAAGGAAGGGACGGCAAGCTGTGATAAGTTTGCACATGTGGGCGGATGCTGAGATTACACCATTGGTTTGTCTGGAGAGCAAAAGAGTAGAATCGAGGTAGATGCCTAGGGTTTTAGTATTGTTTGACACCTGATCATTGCATTTGCCTGTTGGTACTAACTCACTGAATTGCAGAGTCTGCTAAGGCATGTGACCAAACATGGATCACTGTAATGCCCCTGTCACTTTTCAGGAACCTCCATTAATGCTTGTGTGCCCTCAGCTGCGACTCTGATGTACGGCTATGATGTCTTGCATTTCTTGTAGATATTCAGGACTTGTTTTCCCCAGATGATGCTCAAATGGTTATGGGGATTTTTATGCAAATGATGGACGAGAAAGCTCTTCGCCACTGGCCAATTACCACATCTCCCAAACCAATGATACACCTACTAGGTGCAAACTCTTTGCAGTGTGTACATTGCAATTCAGAGCCTTGGTTTCAGTCTGAAAATCCTTGTGCAACACTCACTCCAAGTGTTAGAATCAGTTTCTGGGGCACAAAGAAAAGTCGGTTTACTCGTCCATTGTAGCACTAGAGATGTTGCTGCAAGGTTTCCATACCTCATCCCTAAATAGCAACTGCTCTCTTAGCCACGTGGCTGGTTATGCATCTTTCAATCGGGCCAAATAACGCAGTGCTCCGGCGGGTTTTCTAATGCTCATCACACTCCTTCCAGCTAAACACCATTTCCCCAGGCGTATCCAGATCGCCATGTCCATTTCCAGACATCCCGCCCTCCTTTTTCTGTCCTTACTGCAACCGAAATAACCCTGCAACATAATTTGCCTCCCTTCCATGATACTTGCCTCCCCCTCGACCCCAATCAGTCCCTCCCCCAAACTTTCCACATTTATCCGGTTTACCTTCACACATCACTTTCTCCTTCGTGTTTTCTCCCCATCTTCACCATCCTAACCACTCATATCCTTTTTTTACTTCCCCACTGTCTTCACCCCTCTCCTTCAGTGCATGCATACTCCCCACCATATCCTCCCAATACCTATTCTGTTCTGTCTCTTCTCAACACACCAAATCCTATTCAATCCCCTCCCCAATTTGAAAATCCAACCTCCACTTTTCCTTTGCATCCTATGATTCACCCTGCTGTCCACCAAACTCCTGACTCTGCCACCAGTGCCACATCCAACACTGATCCTACGGCCAGTGCCAAAACCTCAATTTGTTCCTCACCAAACTTCCCTTTGTAGCGACAACGTTATATGATCACCTTACCGCCTTGTTTTGTACTGTTGACCTTCCATTCTACTCGCAACAGCCAACAATTAATTTAACTCACCCTGTCGCTTTATTTTACACCCACCCAAGACATTGCTGGAATACCGCAGAGTCGCACACTCGCTGCATGCCAGTTTTCCAATAACATGCGCCATTTGTGAAGCCATACAGGTCTGTCCTAATTTCCGAGCACTATTAGGGCAGTATTCCAGTTTTAGGTTTTCTGCGGTCTCATTTTAGGGGATTCCTAAACCTTTTGCTTTCATCCCCTTAAGTTTTTAGGATCTCAGACATTTTGTGTTTCGAGAGACTACTGAAGACCCCCTGCCACTACAACCATTTTTAAGTATGTGGTCCCATAATCGCACAAATGACTCCTAGAACAGAGGTGCTTCTTAACCTCTCCCTATCCACCACATGTTAGACAGAAGGTGATTTTATTTTTTGTTTTCACTTTACATTGATTTTGGGGAGTAGGCTGGTGGCAGATGTAATTTAGTTTGGCTTCACCAGGAGCACAGTCGATATACTAAATTAGTGGTCTAATGTATCTTAATGATAGTAATTTGGGTAGTTTTGTAATTTTTTAAGTCCTGCTCTCTGCCGTTTTGTTTGAATGCTTTGCTTTCATTTAGGGAAACTACAAGCTGGGGCCAAAATAGCTGTTGTGCACACATGAGCTCACTGAGCCCTGCCCTGCACCCTCTATTGCTGTTTGGGCCATTTTGGACTGGTCCCTTGCCTTTGATAGACCACTACACCTCTTGTGTGGGTTGATCTAGGTCCGGGGTCTGCAACCTCTGGCTCTCCAGATGTTTTGGACTGCAACTCCTATGATCCCTCACCATTGAAGTATGCTGATCTAGGTGTTTCACAGTTTCTAGGGCCAGCCTGCTTGGCTGATCGTTTAAACCTTTGTGCGAGTGTCCGTGTGTCTGACTATCATGCAACTCAACCTGTAATAGATCTCTTAATCACCGTTTCTTGTTTCGCTATACTTGAGGCATGTTTTCAGGCACTGTCACTAGTACTCACCCCTGGGACCTGTTTAGGTGGGTTATTCTCGATAATTAACGTCAGGGGGTCCCTCTGTGTTTGTGGGTTTGTACAGGTCCCGTTCTACTGTGGTTTGATATTGACGCCAATTGTTATAAATCCTGCTCTACCTCTCTGCTTCTTTGGGCTGTTGGATTTCGAACCTGGCACTGGAGCTTTAAGTGGCTCATGTGGCTGGTTGCGGTCTCCTCTGCACCTGTGCGGTAAAGCCCACTTATTTGACTTTACCCCATAACCATGGCTCTGCCTACGGACTGTAGCATTGATTTCTATGGGCTTCTTTACCTTCTCTGAAAACTTCTATGAACTGACATTCTTAGGTACTCGCCTGAACATTGACATTTTTTCTGGATCCCTGGAGTTTTATACTAACACTTGGATTTCTAGCTACTAGCTCTGGTTAAATCCTTGCATTACACTCCGCCCCATTGACAAGTGCTAAGTTATTGTGTATCATTATTGGTTACTTTTCCGTCTATTTCTTGGAGTGCAAACGGACCATATGGGCCTGGGTGGTAGGAGACTAGCTGTATCCCTCATTTGGTGACTATTTGTTTGGCTGTTAACGTATTAACTCCTTTACCTTCCTCCAGGAGCTGTATGACTGTGTAATGTACATTTGTAATGGTTGCTACTAAGTGGTTGAGGTTTAGGAATTACTGTGATTTGTGGGAAACCTGAAGGTGTCCCGACCGCTAGTCCCCTGGAAGGGGGGATGGTGGGAATCTGTCATCCAGATGGCCAGGACACAACCATCGCTTTTGGATCCAGTTCCTGGGGGTGGACCAGTGCGGGAGGATGACGTGGGTAAGGGGTCATCTCGGGAGTGGGACAGCTGACTATGAAAGAAAATGGACTAACGCCCGAGCCGTACACCTGACATGTCCCAATACAATGGTCAGGCAATTACTGACAATTCCACACACCTGACTTCCATTACACTTCCCCACACGGATAAAAGGCGACGCACGAGAGCACACTGAGCGAGGCAAAGCCCACGAGAAAGCAGCAGTTCCAAAGTGGCAGTTTAATACAAAGCGGAAGACGGCAAAACCGAAGGGGATAATAAGGAAGTGCCCTTGACCTTTTTGACGAGGAACCGTTACTTTCACAAACCTTTGAGAATAGAAAGTGTAAGACCAGGAAACAAGGCTAAAGAATCCTGCACTGTGCGTGGGAGGTACCCGGGGCTCGCTTGCTGCTGTGATACTGTCCTTGGCTCCAACAAAGCCGCGCCAGTTAAGTCAGCACAGCTGGTGAGTTGGGGAGACTGATACCAGACCGTTCTGTGTTGAAGCCAAGGTCGCAAGCAGCAACATTGTATAGTGGAAGCTGAAGCGAACATTGTATGAAGTAACGCGAGTAAAATTGACCTACTGTTGAGGGATTGAAGCCAAGATACAATACCTTAGAGTGGTCCAGCACTGCTTGTGTGCTAATTTGAAAGTGTCTGGAAGGTATCCAACTGAAAAATGGCAAAAGAGAAAAAGTGGCAAAGAATTGTGAAATTGAAATGGTCCTGCAACGGTCAAGCAAAGTCCTGTGCATGATCGAAAGTCTTCGGTGTTAATAGCGTAAAGAAAGTTGATGACAAAGTAGATTAAGTTGGTCAGAGCCCGGCGGAAGGGTATCTCGGGTGAATCGTGAATTGCCTGAGAAGAACAAGTTACTTACCAACTGTAATGTTCATTCGACTGGATGTTCCTCACATGCATTCCTTATCTTTGATAAATCCATTTCCAGTTGCTGCCCTCAGAATTTTTTTTTTTCAGTAGAGGGCAGTGTTCCTCGAAGGCCTCCGTATCGGCGCTGACGTCACCATAGGTATAAATGTTCTCACGCAGCGTCCATTACTCAGTTCCGTTTTGAGGTCCTCTGTTTGACCAGGATGAGCTGGCTTGTCCCCTTGAAGGAGCGTAGGCTGTAATTACAATTGAAGATTTACTGCGGGGAAGGATGGGAGTGGCGATAGATAGAATCCCAAAGCAGTAATGAAAATTGGAGGTGAGAGTAAAATGTATATGGTCTAAGTGTGCACAGAGTGCAATAAAGCTTTCCCAAATTTAGTCTCCTGGCTAGTGGAGGAATCTAGACTGTAGAATTTGGTAAAGGTATGTGCAGATGACCATGTGGCAGCCGCACAGATGTCTTTTATTGGAACTCCTCTCTGGAGAGCTGACAAGGCTGCGATACTCCTGGTTGAATGATCCCTGAGGTGTTGAGTGTCTTTTCCTGGCAATTTATTGGACTCTAGGATAGTTAGAATTATCGATCTTGAGGGTCTGTTTGGTGATGGCTAGGCCTAGTTTATGTCCTGCATACCCCACAAACAACTTGTCTGCTTGCCTAATTCTTGCAAGTCTGCTGATGTAAAAACTCAAAGCACGCTTTTGATCCAGCCTGTGCAATCTCTCTTCCTCTTTCCCTGGATGAGGAGGAGGATAAAATGAAGGCAAGGTTATTTTTGCGTGATATGGAATTCAGAGACAACCTTTGGGAGGAAATTAGGCTTGACTTGAAGAACTACTTTATACTTGTGGAAAATAGTATCTGGAGGTTGGCGAGATAAAGATTGTAGCTCGCTCACGCTTCTGGCAGAAGTTGTAGCCACTAGGAAAACTGTTGTGAGAGTGAGAAACCTAAATGGACAGGAATGGAGAGGCCCAAAGCGAGTGCCCATTAGAAATTTTACAACTAGATTTAAATCCCACAGGGGAAGTTGAAAAGGAGTCGGATGGTAGACATTAGTAAACCCTTTCAGAAACGGAATGACTAGAGGCATTTTAAAATATGAAGGTTCCGTGCGTTTGAAGATTGATAGCGCGGCAAGGTAACCCTTGATTATGCCTAAATTTGCTAAGTATAGCAGGAAAGATAACACCATTGGTGTATTGCATGAAAAAGGGTCAATATTCTTATCTCTACACCAACTGCAGGATTGGTTCCAACGGCAGCGGTATGATTTGGTTGCTGGTCTTCTGGCCGAAAGCAACACCTCCATTACGTCATCCCGTAGGTCCCAATCTTTGTATCTCAACCTCTCAGAAACCATGCGTAAAGGTTGAGAGTCCTGATGTTACGGATGGAGAACCTATCCCTCCTCTTGCGGAAAACGAATCGGAGGACAGATGGACATGTCTAGAAGATCCGGGACAATTGGAATCATGGATTTCCGGAATCTTCTCAGCCTCCTTATTACGTGAGGAATAACGGGGTCTGGAGAAAAAGCATATAGAAGTGGAAACTCCCAGTCCACCACAAACTCTTCTCCTAGAGCTCCTCTCGGGGGAAATTCCCCTGAGCAGTATCGTTCGCATTTCTTGACACTCGTTGCGAACAGATCCACCTGAGGGGTTCCCCAAAGGGTGAAGATCTCTTGAAGGACTTCCTGAGCTAGTTCTTACTCGTGGGAGACTGAGGTCTGCCTGCTCAGAGTGTCCGTCGCTTTGTTATTATCTCCGGCTAGGTGAACTGCCGATAGATTCCTTCCTGTATTGCCTAGAACCAGAGCTGCATTGCCTCTCTGCACAGTGGCAGTGATCCTACGACGCCTCCTTTGTAGAGGTAGTGCATGGCCACTGTTGTCCGTCATTATCAGACATTTTTTTTCCCTGTACTGATGGCAGAAAAGCTTTCAGTGCTAGCCTGATTGCTCTCAGCTCCAATAGGTTGATGTGTAGTCTGGACTCCGATGGATACCAACGACCACTGATGGTTAAGTCGTTGGTATGGGCTCCCCACCCCGTGAGTGTGGCGTCCGTCACTACTGTTATCTCCGGACATGGTTGGCAAAACAGTTTCCCTTTCAAGTCAGGCCCACCACTGGAAGTCTTGCACTACTCTGTTTGGTATTTGTAGGAAATCTGACATCTTCCCTGAGAATTGCGACCATTGGGTCCTTGGAGCCCACTAAAGTGATCTAATTCTCAGGCAAGCCGATAGCACTAGAAAAATGCAGGAGGCCACGAGGCCGAGCGAACTCAAAAAGTCGAAATGCTGGTAGACGCTGGGCATTTTTTTTATAATCTGGTCACCATCTGAAGAATAACTTGAGCCCTCACCTCTGGTGGCAAGGCTTTTCCCAGGGATGTGTCCAGGACTGCTCCAATGAACTGTAGTTTCTGTGATGGTATCATATGGGACTTCTTTAAGTTAAGGGAGAAGCCCAACTTGTGGAGGAAGTGGTGAACATAATCTAGATGAATCTCAGCTTGTTCTGGGGACACTGCTCTGATCATGCAGTCGTCCAGGTAGGGGTAGACATGAACCCCTACCCTCATTGTTCTTGCTGCCACAACCACCATTAGCCTGGTGAAGCCCCTCGGGCGGACGTCAGCCCAAATGGCAGAACTCGAAATTGATATTGCGAACTACCAATGATGAACCTCAGGTACTTTCTGTGCTTGAGATGGATAGGCTCTTGAAAGTAAGCATCCTGAAGGTCCAGAGATGCCAACCAATCCTGAAACTGGAGGGCCTGAAGGATCTGAGAAAGGGTTACCACTTTGAACTTGTCTTTCCTGAGGAATTTGTTCAATTACTGTAAGTCCAAGATGGGTCTCATTCCTCCATCCTTTTTTGGTATTAGGAAGTATGGGGAGTACTAACCCTTGTTCCTATCTATAGCACCTTTCTCTAGCAGTTCTAAAATCTCGTGCATAAGGAGCGGATCTGGAAACCTCAGTTGTTTTCCCGGTGGATGACTCTGAGTGTATAGGAAAGGCAGGAAGTAACCTTGGGCAATTGTCTCCAATGCCCAAGCAACTGAAGTAATAGCCTGCCATTCTGTCAGATGTTGAGTTAACCTGCCTCCTACTGGTGTTTTGTGTGATGAGACCTCAGAGGGGTTTTGGAGCGGCTGACGCAGATGCTGAAGGTAAGGCAGCACCTGCCAATGCAGACTTGGTACCTTTTCCCCGTCCACTACGGGTGAATCCTCTCTGGCCCCTTTGAGCTGGCTGCCCTCTGCCTTTTCCGAATGCGGATTAAAATCAAAAAGGCTTTCCACTCCAGGACGTACCTGTGGGGCGGATTGGAGTTTGACAAATTGCAGCTCCAAGAGAATTGGCCGCCGCTTTGGAGGTTTGCTATTTCTCCAAACTTTCATCAGCTTTTTTGCCACATAGAGAGGTGCCGTCAAAAGGCATATTTAGAAGTCTGGCTTGCACATCGGGAGCAAAGCCAGATTCCCGCAACCACGCAAACCTGTGGATTGTGGTACTGGCCGCCATGACTCTGCTGATGCTGTCAGCAGAGTCGAGACCTGTTTGGAGGGACTCGCACATCGCATCCTTCCCGTCCTTGATATTCAAGAATGCGTCTTGTTCCTCCCTTTCTGGGAGACGGTGAGCCGCCGTTGAAGCGCACTCCCATAGGGTGTGGCTGAATCTCCCAGCATGCAAGTGGCGTTAGCTGACTTAAGAGCCATGCTGCATGCCAAGAAGACATTTTTGGCCGGCTATGGCATCCAATTTCTTGTCGTCTCGATCCTGCGGTATTGTGGGGTATGCCGGTTGCCTGATGAAGTCGCAGCCTGGACTACTAAACTCTCTGGGGTTGGATGCTTTGATAAATACGGAGGTTCTAAAACCGACGTTCTGTATTTCGCAGAGTTTTTTTAATAACTGCAGGAATTACTTCCGGAGTCCACCGGTTTACAGGGACTTTTTTCTGTAATGCTGCATGGAAAGGAACTATAGGGTCTTCCTGAGGTCCCATATTTAAGATGTCTGTCAAGTCATCCTGGTGAGAAGTGGGTGTAGGTGTTGACCACCCCATGAACTCCATTATTCTACACAAACGTGACCTATAAGAAACCTCTGCATGGTCACCAGGGTCTGGTTTGCTGAAATCTAGCTATGGAGAGGAATCTATGCCACTGGCCTCCTGCAAAGACTCTTGCAGCTCTTTCTGACCTCGTCTGATATCAGCTCTTCTGGTAGACCTGGTCTTGTGAGTTGTAAACCAAAAGTTCTTTCTGAATCGGAGTCTTCCGCTTCGTCATAAATAGAAGATAAAGCTCTAAAATAATCGGAGTGTGGGAGACGTGTGAAACCCATTTCAAGTGATGAAGGGGCCATATTGGTGGTCACTGCTTGAGAAAGAGTCGGAGTTGTTGATGTAGACATGGGTCTCGACATAATCGCAAAGGGCGTCGGTATACTCAAGGATGGTCTCGATGTTGTCGAGGGAATTGGTTTTTAACTCGGTCATCGATCAAGTCCATGCCGTCTTTGAAGTCAATGACGCAGTCTTTGGTTTCGAAGGTGTAGTTGACGTCTTGTGCGTAGAAGAGGCCTTGTCTCTACTTAAGAGTTTGTGACGCTTGCAAGGATTTTGCCTTGCCAAGGTCAACGACTCACAGCGCTTATTTTTATCAGGCTTTTCACCTGGGGTATCACCTCTAGGCGTCTCCGAGGGGGGCAAGGCCGTGTTCTTGAAGACCCTTTTTTTTTCCAAGCGAAATTCTTCCCACTTAGCCGGAGAGCTGTGTTTCGTGGGGCAGGTGACTCTTTCTGGCGAATTGGAGGATGAAGAGTAGGGAGATCTGCCTCTTCCTGCTGTGTCCCGATTAGATGAGTGGTGAGAACCACTACGAGATCTCAAGCGGAAATGTTTTCTCCTTCGACGAGACAAATCTCGTCAGAGGACAATTTCGAATGGGTAGAAGATTAAATGGTCTTACCTTTTTACAGCTCCCCCTACGCTCCCTCAAGGCTTTCGCTGTCAGACATGCATTCCTCACACTCCTAGCACGGGTGCTCTGCGGCCAGGCACCAAAGGCAGACCCTGTGAGGATCAGTCAAAGACATCTTTTTACCACAATCCTGGCATGTTTTTAAACCGGATCTGGGCATCTATGAATCTGATGAAGATACCATCGTAGATTTTCTTCACAGAAATTCAAAGTTTTTTAGATTCTCTGAGGAACCGAGCATTATCCCCGAGGCTTACGAAGCATGGAAAAACGGAACTGAGCAACATACGCTATACCTATGGTGACGCCGGTGCTGATACGGAGGCCTTCGAGGGACACCGACTCGTGGGACGTCAATGCGCAGCGCCTTCTACTGAAAATAAATGTCAGAGGGCAGCATGCTGGAAATGGATTTATCAAAGATGAGGAATACGTGTGAGAACGCAATCCATTCGAAATTGAGTTCTTGTTAAATCTCAACAGTTTGTTTGTCGCATCAGGCCCTCTGAAAGAAGATACTTTGAAAGTCAGAGACTTGGGCACGCAAGGCCCTGATGTTAATAATTGAACTGTATCATCGTGCCAGAGAAGCCAGAGTCCGTGCTAAGCTAGAGTGTACCGCTTTGTCCCTTGCTGAAAACGTGGGGAAGGGAGGCCAACTGCCTGAACATTCTGACGTATATCATTTTGTGAACACTTCTTTATTTTTCATAAGTTTCCCACACTATTTGTATTTAGAGGTAAGGATTGGCAACCGGTTTATTAGTATAGGCCCTTTTATTTTGACAAGACACCACTAGGACTGCGTTATTATTTGATGGTCATGGCTTGCTCCCATCTGTAAATTTATGATTAGATGGGTGTTTTTCAACTCCTATTTGAAGTTCAATAAACAGCCTTGAACTTTGATAGGCATTTTGCAATGATGCACACATTATGAAAATGTTCCCAAAGGAAGCTGCATGCGATCCTTAAAAGTAGGTAAACTAAACACTGCAATGTAAATGCTGTTACAGAGGCATACTTTAGCTCATTATTTGATGATAAACCAATCTGTTAGAGTTGGTAAAAACTGGCCTGACATTATGTATGTCATGTCGGTGTGTAGTTGGCTGCAAACACTATGGCAAGGAGCTGATCTGCACTATCAGCCTATATGATTGTCTATCTTTGTGAAGCTGCTCTTTTCAGACGAACTGCCTGAAATCCCACCTGGCAGCATCTACTTGCTGTTGATGCTACACACTTGATTACTGGGAACTATTGGATAGCATGCAGTGTCAGCCTTCACACTGAATGTCCTGATTGGTTTCTTACATTCCGATATGCTTGGCAATTCTTAGGAGACAGCTACTAATACAAAATAATGAAATAAAGATGTTTTGGAATATCTTAAATGCATATGTTATTCATTTTTAATATAAAGAGCAAACCAACGACCCCCCAAAAAAATACTTGTATAAATTCTCATAATACATGGACATCACCACCCCAGTAGTTCCCGCGAATTGGCCATTAGTAGCTCTTGCCAATGTGAAGGTTGGAAACCCCTGGACCAGAGAAAATCTGCTAGTCCCCATGTCGGAGACATAAAGGGAAGGAAGGAGTTGGGAACCCTAAATGTAGCAAACTTCTCAAAGCCAAGGTCCAGAACATCCAGACCCAGAAAACTAAGATGCCGAAATTCCCTATACAGACCTAACGCACCCGTTTGTCCTTTACTAAAAACAAGGGAGGATGGAGGGACTGAGGTTTGGCAGGCAAGTGGATCACCCAGGAGGATGGATTAGCCAATCCCAAATCCACAGCTGGACAGTGAGGCGTCCTCAGAAAAGTTGTATACTGGCAGCCAATACCCATCCCATCTTACACAACTGAATCTCATTCCAAAACAGGGAGGGGTCAAAGCACTTTGAAACATCAATGGCTCAGCCAGTAGGTGGTGGAGGTAGGTGCAACAGTGTTAGAGAATTCTCATTTCTGTGATAATTCCCTTCTACCTTGGAGACCTCCAGCTCTTTTGCTGGACTTTTGGACTCTTTAATTTTCATCCTGGACTGAGACCTTTTTTCCTCACGCTCTCGTGATTTGGACTTTGTGTTTTTTGATTTTGGAGTCTGACAGACTCCATAGGCATCATCTTTTTGTATTGTGATACACAGCACCCTCAGTGCAGTATCACAGAGAAGACCTTTGGATTTCCCTTAAGGTTTAAATACCTTCTTAGATAAACTACTGTTTCCAAGAGTAGTAAATTGAAATTGACTTTACTTACCTTTTTTTCTTTGTAGACCCAGCTCATACCATTTTATGTAGACTGCTGGGGGGTTACTTAGTATCCCCTTTGTCTACCTCTTATGTTAAGTTTTTTATGTTACCCTTACTACAATTAATGGCTGGTGGCAGTGGTTTAATTGTCTTACTATTGTGTGTGTTTACTGCAGACTGAATCCTCAGCTGAAGTATTGCACCCATGGGTGCTCATTTTGTCAAAATGATTCTGGTCATCTTTTTTTCACCATTTCTTGTTTGTAACAGTAACGCTCTTCTTGAGATTTATTCTGCTTGCCAAACCAGGTTTGGTTTGCCTTTGGCGGGATTCACGGGTGAAGCCCGCCTTTGGCTCCAGCGTGACAGCTTGGCTGCAAATGAATGGGAGAGACTTGAATAAAAGGCGAAGTCTTTTGCAAGGAAGGCAGAGACGACCACTGGACGAAGGAACCGAAGAAGAAACTTCAAGAGAAGCTTGCTGCACCCTCCTGGGCTGTTGGTTTGCTGGTGAAGCACTGCTGCAGTGTTGAAGCTCCACATTTTGAATTGACTAGAGAAGCCTGGAAAGGACGACTTCTTCTCTTGGGTTGGTGGGACCAACTGACCCCCAGACGAACTGCTGAGCCCACAAGGTGTCCAAGAACCGCAGTGGTGCTATTTGCGAGTAGCTGAAATTGCAAAGTGCCACTGATCTGGAGTAAGTCTATTGCTGCCGCCGAAACTCAAACCGTAGTGCAGGGCTCCTCTCTTGTCCCCACGACTGTGGCCCAGGAACAGGATCTGCAGGTTTACAACAGGAACAGAAGCCAGCTGTACCTTTTTCTTCAGACTCGAGGTACTGTGCAACTAGGAGTACTTGCCTCTTGTTGTGTGTTATTTGCTTGCTCTCACTGGAGACTTGCATTTTCTGCCCTTTGCAGAGTTGTTTGTATCTTTGCTTTTCACAAGCCTCCCAGCTTGTGGCCCAACAGTGATTCTTTTTACAACAAAACTCTCTTTAAACATTGTACAAGACTTTTGTGCCTCCGCTCCCCTAGACTTTGCTCAATTGACATTGGCTGTACTGGCTCCTTGAAGACTTTTCTTACCCTCTGACTTTGTGTTTATCTGTCCCTCAAAAAGTCATACATAAGTTACTTGTGTAGCTGGGAATGGGTTAACCTATATTTCATTGGGTGATTGTATAGTGCTTACCTGCTTGAAGAAACTGGTTAACCTTTGTTTCCCCCCTTAACCTATTCCTTTTCCCACAAACTCAGTATTGCATTACATGTTCTAGTGATATATCCATGTGCAGTGTCCTAGCAATTGAAGTCACCACAGGGTGTAGGAGTTGTGTGTGTGTGTGTGTGTGACCTCCCAAAAGGGTATCTACTTACTTAACTGAAACTGGAGTGTATTTCTGAAGTGTGTTTTATTGTTGCAGATTGCCCTTTCTAAAGGAAGCTTATTTTAAAACTGTTAACTTAATACATTATTATTGGAATAAACCTTGAGTAGAAGTGTTATTTGAATACCTTTCACTGTGAATCTCTATTGCACCTCTACAGCTCACATTGACCCCTCTTAAGACACTCCTGGCTGCTCAGTCACTCTACCAACTTGTCTAGTACAGGCCTATACCAAAGTTTGGGTTACTTATTGCTAAGAGGACAAGGCTGGTGTGGTCTCCCACAGGCTTACTACATACACTCTTGCTTAACACGAGCTTTTTCGGTGCTGGCTGGAGAGAGGAAGAGAAGAAGCTGGAAACCAGACTGGAGCAGAGCCTCTGTGGGGAGCCATCGAGCTCGTCCCAAAGAGGCTCCGGGGCTCTTGAGTATACTCGAGATACTTCCTCGTCAGAAAGAATACAGGAGGATGGCGCCCCATCCTGGACCTGCGTCGACGAAACAGATACATCAAGGCACAGAAGTTCCGGATGGTCACCCTCCAGCACGTGCTGGGCCAGCTGGAGGAAGGCGACTTCCTATCGTCGTCGGATTTGGAGGATGCATACTTTCACATCCCCATACTAAAAGGACGCCGAAAGTTTCTCATGTTCGTGGTCCAGGGACGGCACTACCAGTTCAAGGCCCTCTCATTCGGATTGAAGTTGGCACCCAGGGTGTTCACCAAGTGCCTAGCGCCAGTGGTGGCGCGGCTGCTCCAGCAGGGGATCCACGTCTACCCCTACCTGGACGATTGGCTCATCCGAACAAGGGAGCTCACCGTCGAACACACAGTGAAGACTGTCCGGCTGCTCACGGACCTGGGATTCTCCATCTTCCCCAAATCCCACCTGGCTCCGTTGCAGGTCGCACTGTTTCTGGGAGCCAGGCTCGATACAGTAGCGCGATTGGCCTTGCCATTGGAGGAAAGGACGAAGGCCACCCTGGGCAAGGTGCAGCGTCTGCTGGCCACGGACGTGGCCAGGGTGAGATCCATCAAGTCCCTTCTCGGGATGATGTCCTCCTGCATCTACCTGGTGCGCCTGTGCAGGCTTCGGATGCGCCCTCTGCAGGAGTTCCTCGACGCCCGTTGGACGCAAGCGAAGGGCAGCTTCAAGGACAAGATCTCACTCAACGAGGTATTCCGCCAAGTGATTCAGTGGTGGGGAACACACGTGCATCTCGCGGCGGGTACAGACTTTCAGACCCCAGTACACCAGGTGACGGTGACGACGGATGCTTCCCTGGAGGGGTGGGGAGCGCATACCGGAGATCTTCACGCGAGAGGCCTCTGGCTACCGGAGGAGAGGGCGCTCCACATCAACATACTGGAACTATGAGCGGTGTTCTGGGCCCTCAGGTCGTTTCTCCAGTCCCTCAAGGGCAAGGTAGTGAGGATCTTCACCGACAACACCACCACGATGTTATACATCCGGAAGCAGGGAGGAACAAGATCCCCAGCCCTGTCCAAGGAAGCCCAGGATCTGTGGCACTGGGCCGTTGCCCAGGGGATGTTTCTGGTACCCTTTCATCTGGCAGGGACAAACAACACAATCGCTGACTCGCTCAGCATGGAGCTGCGCTCGTGCCATGAGTGGGAACTGCGGCAGGATCAAGTGGATCGACTTTTTCAAAGTTGGGGCAAACCCAGATCGACCTGTTCGCGACGGCAATGAACTCCAAGTGCCAGAGGTTCACCAGCAGGTTTCCCCAGCCGAGGAGCATGGGCTATGCTTTCTCATTCCCCTGGGACGGCCTGTTCCTGTAGGCGTTCCCTCCGTTGCTCAAGCGGTCCCGGTGCAGGATGATCCTTGTTGCACCGGCGTGGCCGAGGCAGATCTGGTTCCCGGACCTTCTGGACTTGTCAGGGTACCCACCAGTCAAACTGTCCACGGACGCAGATCTTCTCTCCAGAGAAGGAGGCGCGATCCTTCATCATAACCCGGAGTCGCTTAACTTGCAGGCCTGGCTCCTGCAGCACTAGAGTTTGGAGGGTACGATATCCCGGCAGACTGCAGAGAGGTTCTTGCAAAGGCCAGGGTGTCCTCAACTCTCGTGCTACGGACACAAGTAGAAGAGGTTCTCTGTCTGGTTCCGTGCACAGAAGATTAACCCTCTGCGGATTACGGCCCCTCAAGTTCTACCGTACTGTCGCTGGCCAAAGCTGGACTAGTTCATGCTTCCATCAATATGCACCTGGCAGCGATTTCATGATACACCAGAAATGCAGGACGGTCATCCCTGTGGGCTCATCGCCTGGTGAAGGAGTTTATGAAAGGACTGTTCCGATCGTTCCCGCCGGTGAAGGCTCCTGCCCCGGCGTGGGAGCTCAACGTGGTGCTGACCAGGCTCATGGGCCCGCCATTCAAGCCTTTGCTTTCGACTCTGTTGAAGTTCTTGTCGTGGAAGACAGCGTTCTTTGTGGCCATCACCTCCGCACAACGCGTGGGAGAGATTCAGGCCCTATCCTGCAAGCCTCCATACTTGACTTCACGATACGAGGGTGGTGCTGAGGACGCAACCCTCCTTCATGCCTAAGGTGCCGTCAGACTTCCATCTCAACAAGCCCTTGGTCTTACCAGTTTTCTTCCCGTCGCTGGCCGAGAGGACTTTGCACTCGCTGGATGTACCTAGAGCGCTGAAGTTCTACGTGGACCGAACAAAGAGTTTTTGGAAGACATCACAGCTGTTTGTGAACTTTGGACCTGTGAACCAAGGGAAGGCTCTCTCGAAGGCTTCCATTTCCAGATGGCTCTCCAGCTGCATCATGCACTGTCAACGGTTGGCAAACCGACCGTTGCCCGGCCATGCGAGAGCCCATTCGACCAGAGCGATCGCTGATACCACGGCGTTCTTGTCTGGTGTACCCCTGCCAGACATCTGCAGGGCTGCTACGTGGAGGTCGATGCACACCTTCACGAGATTCTACTGCGTCGACCGGGATTCCAGGGAGGAGGCCAGAGTCGGCCAGGCAGTGCTGCGCAACGTGTTCGCCTGAAGGTGGGCCTGGTGAGGAGGTAAGAGTTGCTTAATGTTGAGCCTTTGCCACCTCCCATGGTTTTGCATGTGTGTACTGCTATGTATTCTTATATTCATGAGCATGTGAATCCATGCCAGACCCCATTCTGGAGAAGGAACAAGTTACTTACCTGTAACTGTTGTTCTCCAGCATGGGTCTGGCATGGATTCACATGCGAACCCTCCCACCTACCCCTCTGCGGCGCTTCACTTGGTCATACTGCCACTTTACGTGCTACCAAATCTGAGGATGGCTGCCAGGGGCGAGGTTTAGGGAGCGGGCAGTCATTGGTTGGGGGCAGTATGATCCAGAGACCAGTGATTGGTTACTACTAAGAAAGACAGATCAGAAACGAAACTGATACTGACTTTTTTTCTTTACCGAGGATTCCCAGCCTGACGACGGGGAATATTCATGAGCATGTGAATCCATGCCAGACCCATGCTGGAGAACAGTTACAGGTAAGTAACTTGTTCCTTATGCCCCAACTAACTCCACAAAGAAAATATGAATTTTCTGGTTGTTCTATCTAACACTTAAATTACTTTTTCAAGTACATATGTTCTTGCCAAAATTAACACCACCAAAATCGAGTGGATGCTATACACTGACGATTTTGTGCTCCTAGATCTAACAGAGATTGGTTTACAACGTAAACTAACGGCCCTGCAGTCATACATCAAAGAGAATGACATGGTTATTAACGGCACAAAAACTGTGATAATTGAATTAAAGAAACTGCATGGTCAAAAAAGAATTCGGAAAGTAAATTTTCAATGGAAGATCGGATCAAATACCTTGTTAGGAAGAATTCTCTGTTTAGGCTGAATTTCCTAACCTAGTGAGTCCCCCAGCAGCTTTGCTGGATTTGTGGGGTTTATTTTTTTCTCCTGCCAAGAGTGAGACTCTCTTACCCTCACTCTTGGACATGACTTGAGAGTGTTACTGTGACTTGCTATGTGCTTATGGGCTAGGGGGTCATTTTCCCCATAGGCCATCATTGGTTTTTGAATGTGTGTTACACAGCACCCTCAGTGCAGTAGCACAGGGGTGTCTTAGAGACCCCCAAACATAGACTCCACACCCTGGGACTGACTACTGTCTCCTGGGTTAGTAAAGTTACCATTGACTTTACTAGTCTTAACTTAGGAACTTAACCAGTACAAACCATCTTACTGTGGAAGTACTGGTAGGGGCAATTAGATTGCCCCTGGGTCTGTTGTCGAGGGGGTACTGCCCCGTCCCCCCTCGCCGAGTTCTGGCTGGTGGCAGTGGATACCACGGAAATATTCCACCGGAATATTTCCCAATGGGATTTCCCATTGGTTTTTGATGCACCACTTTTTGGTGCAATGTTAAAGATACCGCCGGTTTATTTAATTAATATAAATTCACCGGTTGGGATTTTTTGCCGGAACTCGCCGCCAAAATGGCGTCTAGGTTCACTTCAGTAACCCTGAACCCGAGTCGAGCCTTTGTTCCACTTTTGGCGGGCTTCTGCACAGAAGCCCTCCAAAGTGGTGCCATTCTGTCTGGGTACCACAGGGGGTGTTGGAGGGGGTTTAGGCACCCTGGACCGAGTTGCCTTGCCAACTCAGGTCGCACTCTAGTGTGATTGGCCCAAGTGGTGAGCCACCCCGCTCACCACTTAGCATGTTTGAGTGACAGCTAGGCTGTATGAATGGGGGTTTGCTGCATAAAAGCAGGGTTTTTGGGACTGGTTCTTCAGAAGTCGCCACAGGACCTAAGAAGCCAAAGAGGGAGAAGCCGAGCCGACCTGCCAAGACACCACCGGTGAAGCCCTGCAGAATCGTCTCACCACTTTTCCCGACGACAGAGGAGATCTCCCGCCGGAGAGTCTTCTTCCCTTAACTGGTGGGGACAACCAGTTGCTGCCTTCTTTTCACCGTCCCGAAGCATCTAGTGGCCGCCTTGCCCGTGCCAAGCACCCCGGCAACCGGGATACCACTTTTTACCTCAACCGCGAAAGAGGGGTAAAAATCCTTTGTGACCGGAGAACTCCACGGCTGGCCTCATCCCTGGTAGTGCAACGACCTGCAGCCTTCCTCCCCGACGAGACCGCCTCTTCCTCGGGACAACGCCGCGACTTGCACCCACTACCAGGAACGACTACCACCGCTGGAGGATCCTCTCCACTTTTTAAGGTACTGTGTTCCGCCCGGCCTCCCTTGCCACCGATTGTACGGGGTAGATTTAGCCCTCGGCTCTCGAACCTGGGTAGGTCTGGGACACCCTAACTAAACTTTCCAGAACCATAGTAAAACCGTTTTCTACTCACCTGCAAAGACTTGTGACATGGTGTGATCTTGGGCACATTTTCGCCTGGCTCCCTCTAACGTGGGCCCCGAACTAATTCCCCTTGTTCCACTATTGACTGTCTTTGCTAACCTTATGTGAAAAGTGTTTTACCTTACTGCTCTCTTTAATCTTTACCTTTTCCCTCCCTTTTGGTAATACTTGTTGGAGTACCATCTAACGTTAAGCGCTCACCTCTGGTTGGAAATAAGTGGTGTTAACTTAGAATTGTCCAACAAATGCTTAGGGATGTACATAGGAGTAATAGTAACTGTTTGACTTTCTTACCTTTTCTAATGTGCTAGTGTAATTTATGAGTGTACCTTTTAATAAATAAGTTTATACTTTTACACCTAGCTCTGGTCAGTGTTTGCTTGTACTACTGTGCCTCTGTACCTAATATGTATCCTCTGTATACTGCCTAACTCTTCTTGAGGGAAGTCTGACTGCTCAGCCACAGCTACCACAGTGAATCTGTGTGGTACAGACTGCTACCAAGTGGGTTTACTGCCAACACCTGTAGACTTAAATCTTTTGCAGTGGTCCCAGAGGGAACTGCACAGGTTTCTGCCTAACATACCTTTTAAAAAGAGCAACTGAAATAAGATACCTTGGTGCCATAATAAGTGCAAACATTAATGATGAACCGATGGCACGAATGATAACGGCAAGAAGCAAACCACTAACATCGCAAGGATTGCGCCTTAATAAAAAATATGGAAAATTTAGCCTAAAGCTGGTTATTGACTTCTATAAACTTAAGGTGGTACCAGCCCTAATACATGGTGCGGAGAATGCTTTTGGTTGCTCACACAAGGTGTGGGAAGTATGTGAACATCTATTTTGGAAATAAATCCTACACCTGGGAGATGGAATGCCAAAATCTTGCATAATGTATGAGCTGGGACTAATATCGATCAAAGCGAAGATCGTATGGCATTCATTGTCGCTCTATAGCAAAAATGGAACTCCATTCCACAATTCCGAATACTCAAAATGAACCATGGAACTGATGACCAATCAATTCAAAAACTCTGGGTAAGAAATTGCAAGACGGTGCTTGAAATCCTTAACACACCTGAACATACATTATGGAGCAATCCGAATAAGGTTAAGTTAAAACTATGGCAATGGGACTGGCTAGAAACTTGCCAGCAAAGGTCCCTGCCTAAATGCATGCAACTTGTACAGATAGAAGCTAGAGCCTCCAATAAGCTTGCAAATTCCATTATAAAGTGCCCAGATAGAAGCTATCAGGATTTCTTTCTAAGGTTCAGGTTAAATCAATTTGAAACCCAGGAGATTTTAAGACAAAGGAACAAAATATCAGCAAATGATCGAACTTGTAGGCTATTAAAAAATGAAATAGACACTTTGAAACATCCGGTGGCTTTCTGTCCTGCTTTACGAGAAAGATCATCGTAACTTTTGGAAGCGAAATTGAAAACCTAGCAACATGGAACTGTGAAGATTGGTGGTCAGCCCTTTTTGAGGGAGCGAATAATAAACTGACATTTGTATTTGTATTTTGTTTATTTGTATAGCGCACAAGGCCCGAGGGCAACCTGGCGCGTTATTTAGTTAGTCAGCTTACATAGAAGTATTTACATTTAGAATATACAAAATATACATGTGACCTAATCAAAGGTATACAATTTACAATATACAAGTGACATAAACGAAGGTATACAATTTACAGGATAGGGCAGAATGCAATAGCTAAACATAAAAAATAGCCTGTGGTCCCTTAGTCGAGGGTGGACAGCCAAGCTTTGGCATTACGCTTGAAGGCAGTAAAGGAAGGTTCAGCTCTGAGTGGGTTGGGTAGTGTGTTCCACAGCTTGGCTGCTAGGACAGGGAAACTGCGGCCTCCAGATTTTTGGAGGTTGAACCGTGGGATGACAAGGCAATTAGTGTGTGCGCTTCTGAGAGGTCTTGCAGCTGAGTGCGAGGTGAACCTGTTGGAAAGGTAACTGGAGGCTAGGTTAGCGATACTTTTATGTGCGAGTGCCAAGGCTTTAAGAGAGACTCTTTGGGTAACTGAGAGCCAGCGAAGGCTCCGTCTGTATTCAGAGATATGTGCAGTTCTAGGAATGTTCAGGACCGCTCTAATAGCATTGTTTTGGATGATTTGAAGTTTTCTGATATTGCATTGGTTAGTTCCCAGATGGAGGGCATTGCAGTAATCGATTTTGGAGAGGACGAGAGTCCTGGCTAGAGTTGTGCAATTGGCAGGAGACAGAAAAGGGCGGCAAGCAGTGATAAGCTTGCATGTGTACGATGCGGCTGAGGAGACTGCTTTCGTTTGTCTGGATAGGGAGAGGGTGGAGTCAAGATAAATACCTAATGTCTTGGTGTCCTTGACCACTTTGATGGAGTTACCATCGATGCTGAAAGACTTGAATGAGGAGTCAAGTTTACTGAGTTTTTGGGGTGAACCTAAGATGAGGAGCTCAGTCTTCTCGTCATTTAAACACAGTTCATGCTGCGCCATCCAGGCCTGGATGACTTGATAAATGGCGTTGATAGCTAGGGAGTCAATTTTGTGGTCACCCGTGATGGGAATAAGTATTTGGGTATCGTCAGCGTAGTTGGTGTACGTGACGCCCATACAGTCCAGTATGTCAAACGGAGGTTTTGTGAAAACGTTGTGTCGGGGACACACATGACCTTTGGGGGACACCACATGTGACAGGGGAAGGGTCAGCAGTGGCAGAGGGGTAGAAGACCCTCATAGATCTATTGTCCAGGAATGATGTAATCCAAGCTGTGGCTTTCTCCGAGAAGTTAGCCGCTGATTTAAGGTGGTGGTAGAGTATTTGATGATTGGCTAAATCGAATGCTGCGGAGAGGTCTAGAAGGAGTAAGAGAGACAGTTTTCTCTTATCTTTTAAGTCTTCTATTTGTGTTTTTAAATCTAGTAACGCAGTTTGTGCCATGGCGAGGGCGGAAGCCCGATTGCCTAAGACCCAGAAGGTTGTTGGATTCAAGATAATCTTGGATCTGCAGGTATGCCGCTCGATTGAGAATTTTTAAAAGAAATGGCACCGTGGTGATCGGTCTGTAGTTGGTAGGAGTGTTAGCGTCCAAGGTAGGTTTTTTCAGTAGGGGAATAACCCAGGCGTCCTTGAGGTTGTCAGGGACGATTCCCGACATGGAGGAGATTGAGTGATGTAAGGCGCAAGGTGCTGTGAGGCCTCCTTGATAATAGTGGCAGGGCAGGAGTCACCCTGACAGAGGGTTTAAGACTGTTAATGATGTGTTCAACTTCAGAAATAGAGAGGGGTGAGAAGCAGAAGGGTTGCTGAGGTGCAGTATTCGGTTTGTAGTTAGCCTGAGGGGCAAGCTGTGCTATAAAGGAGTGTAGACTGTTTTTTTTCTCATTGATTTTGGTTTGGAGCATAGTAATTTTTCCCAGGAGAGCCTCTTGGATGTTTGTGCACCAAGCGCTGTCGTTGGCGCAGGTGTCTGGAGAAGTAGCAGGGGATTCCAGTTCCTTTAATATTTTGAATAGCTCCTTGGTGTTGGATTGGGCCTATTCAATACGTTTATTGTATGTTTCTTTTTTCGCAGCCAGTATGGCTTCTTTGTAATTTAAAGTGACTAGAGCCATGCTTGCTTTATTGGATTCCGTGGGGTGGCTTCTCCCGCGAACTTCAAGGGTCCTTTTTTCCTTACGTAGGGTTCTCAGCTGAGGCGTGAACCAGGTGTTAAGGTGAGCCCGGGGTTTAGGTTTCCGTAGTTTTGAGGGAGCGATAAGATCAAGTGCTGTTAGCATAGTCTGCTTCTAAGTGTCGGCCAGGACAGTAGGGTCCGAACATTCAGAGGCAAGATCATTGTGGGCGGGGAGGATGAGTGGGATAAGTTTAGCACACGTGATGTTGCGCTTGTTCCTAGTGGACGTGGCAGGTGCTATGTTAGGGATGGGGTGAGTGATTTTAGTGGGGATGCTAAATGTGATAAGGTGATGGTCTGTCCAGGCACATGGTAATTTGGAGTTGACCTTAGAATCAGTTAAGGTCAGCTATCCAATCTAGGATTCTGCCCTTGGAGTGAGTAGGTGCAGTGACACGTTGTGTGAAGCAAAGATTGAGTAGTAAGCTGTTTACCTCGTGGGCCGATGCATCGTTAGGGTCAAAGAGGCTTAAATTGAAATCACCTAGTACGATGATTTGTGAGGTAGTCTTAGTGTTTTCAGACGGGGTGTGGGCGAGATCCTCAGTAAAGGTAGATATGGGGCCAGGGGGCCTGTATATGATGTGGACGGTGATGGTCTGGTTAGGAGAGATGGCGAGCTTCGCTGTGAGGGATTCTGCTGATTTTGAATTGGCAGGAGTGGAGAGCCGGAGATTTAGTGTGGTTTTGTGGATAATGGCTATACCTCCGCCTTTAGTTTGAGCAGTGTTACGGTCATTTCTGATGATTGTGTATCATTCAGGGAGTGCAAGGGATAGAAGGGGTCCTGAGGCCGCATGGAGCCAAGTTTTAGTAACAGCTATGAGGTTGAGGTCCTGAGTAGTGATGAGATCCGCAATGTCAGGGGCATGGGCTGTGAGAGACCTGGAATTGATCAATGCTGCCTTAATGCATGTTGAGGGTTGTATATTAACCGGTGAGGTGCATGCATCAGCGGTGGGTACTAGCGAAGGTGTATTCGAGGAAGGGATGTCCATGGAGGGGATAGGCGTATGGTGATAGGTAACTGCTGTATGCTTGATGTCAGATAGTTTGGCAGGTTGGGCCCTGCTGGAGTGGTGGTAAAAGGTGTGGGGAAATCTGGACCCTAGTCTAGAATTTCTCAGAGACAGAGCAAGGTTGGTTGGGTGTAGGTTTCCTGGCGAAGCCATGTAGCCAAAGAGCTGGGTCGTTGAGGTAAGGGTTGGTCAGAGGGCCATCCATAGTTGAGTGAAAAGGAAGTTGTTGGTGTAAGTTGGCAATGGTACCCCTAGGGTGTTGTATGTGCATAGTAGGGTACGTGTACAATATGTGTTGGGAGACACAGAGAAGGGTGACAAAAGGACGTGTGTGTGTGTGTGTGTGTGTGTGTGTGTGTGTGTGTGTGTGTGTGTGTAGTTCTGTAGTGGTGCTGCTATGGGGGGTGTTGCAGCTGGGTAATACTGAGTCTGTATGTGCAGTAATAGTGAACAAGAGGCAAAAAGCAAATTGGCAGAGAATAAATGCTGCACTATGGGGATGCATAATAGCAGGGGAGAGGGCAAGAGGGTTATCAGTTACTCAGTGCACGTGCACCCGGGAAATAAAGCGTGCAGTGCCGTGTCAGTTTCAAAAAGACAATGTAATGGGCACATAGCAGTTCAGGGCAGCCTGATAGGAGAGCGTGGCATCATAATTGAATATGTACTCGCGGCGCGCAAATGATTATAAGGCTAAAGTAACAGGTTTGCAATTGGAAAAGACATTATCGGAAGGGAGTCTTACTGTCTGAAGATCGATTTGCAGGTCGTGACTGTGTTGGTTCCGTGCTTCGTGGGTGAAGTGTAGAGACATGTCAAGGAGAATTGGGCATAAGGACCTGGCGAACGGCGAGGAAGGCTGGGAGAGCTAGGGACAGGAAGCCTTTGTGGTCCTTCCTTCGTGGGAGTGCTGGCTTTCGCCTCCCGGTTTCTATTGGCCCTTACAAGCAGGGCAGCAGCGAATCAGTGGCCGCATGGAGCTCAGCACAGGAGCAAAGGTGCTGGTTCTCAGAGACGTCGGCGGGCGGCCTTCTTAGAATCTATTTCTTAGCTCATGTGAGAGATGCTCTCCAAATCATAAATCACTGAACATCGAACTCAAAATGCAACAAACTGATGCTGAGTACTTTTTGCTCTTGGGATTAATTTATGTGAACATTGAAGAAGCAATCTAACACAGTATATGGAAGTTATTAATGAAGGATAAGTACTGAATTTTGATGAGATGATGAGGAAATTAGTTGAAATGAAGTTGAGTTCACTTTTCATTTTCATATGATCTTTTTTCTCGGTTCATTCTAATTCTGTTTCTTTTCTTTTTAAAGTTTGTAATAAGCTGGAAAAAAAAATAGAGATATTTGCTCTGATGTCGATGGTCACTGTAATCATGTCGCATTACATATGCTTTTATCTTTGATCAATTCAAAGTTAAGAATGCTTGCAATTCAAACTGGAAATTGAAATGTTTAGTACTTGTGACTTTTGAGCTCGAAGTCTACATTGACTTGTATCTAATATGTAAGATTTCTGTCTTTAATCAGACCATATTTGGGGAGCTCATTTCTTTGGAGAGTAACAGCGATGTGATGGGCTTGGCGTTGTTTATTCTAAATCGCTTGCTTTGGAATCCTGATATAGCTGCAGAGTACAGACACCCTTCCGTGCCACACCTATACAGAGATGGTATTTGTTTTAATTTTTATCCTTTGATTGTTCACCTTTTTAATGAAATGCCCATTGCAGAAGGGTCTTGATGTTCTCTTTTTATTTTTTTATTTTTTAGGTCACGAAGAAGCCTTATCAAAGTTCACACTGAAAAAGCTACTCTTGTTGGTGTTCTTTCTTGATCATGCTAAACTGAGTAGACTTATAGATCATGATCCTTGTCTCTTCTGTAAGGATTCAGACTTCAAGGTACTGCAACTAAGTAAATTTGTTTTGTAGTTCAATAAATGAAAACCACATTTACAAAGTATGTATTTAATCAACGAATATGTTTGCAATTCCGCTTTTTTTTTTTTAAACGGTGCTTACACCCATTTTAGCTTTGGAGGTCTTTGGCTAAAGATAACCAGACTCATTCTGTCCTGCTTTTCCTATACAATGGTGGTTGATGTGGTTTCTATGTTTTGTGGTGTTAATAGAAAAAAATGCTAGCGTGCGAAACTTGTTTAAATTGAAGTCCGATTTATTTTTTTAATTTAATTGTTTTCCTTTTAAGCCCCAAATATTAGGTTTGAAGTCCATTTCTTTTAGAAATGTTAGGTTTGATTGCCTGTTCAGTTTAATTTTGATTTTAATTGTCCTTTCTTAAAAGTATTTTATTGACAAAGGTGTGGTCGTAGGCAAAGTAATGTGGATTACCTTCATTTTTCCATGACATTTAAAAAGAATCAATCCTGGGTATTTGAATTAATTCAATAAACCAATGTGTCCTTTTGTCATTGTTCGGTTCTGCAACTCTTAACTGACTCAATTCTTGGTTGGCAGTGATCATGGCAAAAAAGAAACCAACAATGCCATTTTCAGTTTTTGGCCAGATCAGCCCCAGAGGTGTCTCCTACTTGACCAGGTTGGAAGTGCCTTTGAGAGGTGCTCCGGGTGATAGAAAATGATATCCGAATGGGTCATCCAGCACAGGCTTCTTGGGAGATGGGTTGCCTGGCTTCACTAGCTCCAAATGGAGGCTTCCATTTGAGGGAAGGTGGAGTGCAGTCTTGCATAGGCTTCGGAACCATTCGCCTTGATCTGTGTTGCTGATCGCCCCCATCCCAGTTCACTCGCCTGGTCTCGGGTCCTGGATCTGCACAGAAACTGGCTGACCTGTTTTCCAGTCCTCTACTGCAAGCCCTTCCTCGCACTAAATTCGTTTTTTCCCCACTCGTGTATATCTGATGGGGGTCACCAACAGCACCGAAATGCTACAGCAAGCAATAGGTGTCTAGCCTGAGACCCAATAATGAGGCTCAGCCTCACCTGTGTACAATTGATTTATGACAGAGGCTCCTCCAATCTGAACCATAACAAAAAATCTGGATTGTGCACATCACCCATCTGTTCCCAACTTGCTTTCAAGGGGATAGCTATGTGCTACCAGTCCACGATGTGCCTTGACCGAATGTCTGAGATTTCCAAACACAGGAATTAACCTTTTTTCTGGAGGGTCAGAGCCCAGACAAACCAATCCCTGTGGGATCTTCCCCAATGTTGGAAAAGGGTGTGCTGACCAAAGGTGCCATTGTGTTTCTCAACTAGTCTCATCTGACTCATTCCAAAGAGCACAGTGGCTACTGGGGGTTTTCTCATCTCAGCTTTTGGGGCGACGACACCTGATCCTCTGCTGCCCATGGATCGTCCTTTACAGAGTGCTATCTTGTAACATGGCTGAAGAGGTACACTTGCAGAGCTCCAGAGGTCTTACACAATGGGGATGGAACGGGTAATGTCAAGAGGTGCGTTAGGAAGGTGTCCTCAAGTGCTCCTCTTCCACCAATGACCTTGCCTCACAGGACATCAGGTTTCGTCCAGCATCTCTAGCTCCCTCCTCTGAATCAATGTTGACCCATCCCTTCTGGGTCAAACGACGGTCTTCTTAAACCTGGGGAGGGGTAATTAATCAGACTGTGAGGTCGGCGCCTCCTAGATCGGTGCAATCTACACTTTTCGGTTGTCCCGGTTAGAATGACCACAAAAGGTTGCATCCATTTGGGTCACATATTAATCGGCTTGATGAACATCAACATGTCCATTTCAACTTACTACCAACCCATGCCTTTATATAAGCTCATGCTGCATTTACAAGTGAACAGTAAGCATTTGCAGCTATTTACAATGTACATGTTCCACCTATTTGATAGGGTGTATCTTCGCTGCTGACTTGGTTATAGTGAATTTGAATCCACTGTTAGGATTTGCTAACTTTCTATTTGCATTATTGCCAAGAAGGGCTGGAAAATGGGTGCCTTCATTTGTTTGCTTGTCTGTCTTTCAATAAGCGGTGTCCACGTTCAGCATAGAGGCTTGGCTTGAGGCTAGTCATCCCAGGAGTTTGCTGAATTTTCTTGACCATGCATGTTAACTTCCTAGCACTTAATCCCTGGGGATTTCTGCTGATCATTTCCACAAGGAATCTCAGCCAGATCCCCATAAAAGCATTTAGGCCTTTGGTGGGTGTTCTGGTTGGCGCCATTACGGGATCCATCCACACCAAGTAGCTCCTGCCATGTTCCAAACACCATACCTTTCCACAAAACATTGTTCTCTAACCGCCCCTTTGTACCAGAGCTTTAGTGTATAGTTCATTTCAGCCAGGAGATGGAGCTCTCCTGCTTTTTCCCCTGACTCTTTCACTTGATGAAAGCTTTGGATGGAGCATTATAACCTAGTGACTTTGTAGGTTACCTACGCTAGGGAATCTTTATGCCCCTTAGTCCATTTTCATTGGTGCAGTTTACAAAGGAAGCAAACTAGCCTGTAGGGAAATTGAAAGGCACTGATCTGTAGCGAAATCTCAAAGTCCAACTTTATTGCATACACTGACTGGTCTGCTAAGAAATGGCCCCTGTGTCCCTGCATGATGGTCCCCTTTTGTCTTCAAAATAAACTTTGTATAATGCGAAGGCATGTCAGTATAATTGAATGCCATTGTAATGCAAGATTATATGAAGTATTTGTTTTCAGAATCTGTTTAATTATTCTGTGAAAGGTTGTTTTCAATAAGAATATTTCATATTTGCTATGCTATTTGTCTACGCTGAGGAAGATAGTTTTTTTACAACATGCATACCAAGTGTGCAACAACAACCTTTGTTACATTTGTTCAATCTCCTTTAACCTAACATGAATTCCCTTTTGGATTTTCCTTTAGGCTAGCAAAGATGTACTACTAGCATTTTCAAGAGATTTCCTAAGTGGGGAAGGTGATCTCTCGCGCCATCTTGCCTTCCTTGGCCTGCCTGTTAGCCATGTTCAAACTCCACTGGATGAATTTGAGTTTGCGGTCACTAATTTAGCTGTTGACTTGCAATGTGGTGTTCGCCTTGTGTAAGTATAAGACACTGTTTTTATTTACCTATTTTTGTTTGAATGACCTTTGGCAGTGTGTGGACTGTGAAATGTGAATTTCTTGTCAACAGGAGAGCAATGGAACTTCTCACACAGAACTGGACTCTTTCAAAAAAGTTACGAGTGCCTGCAATCAGTCGCCTTCAGAAGATGCACAACACAGAACTAGCTCTCAATGTGTTGAAAGAACGCAATGTTCCACTGAAAGATGAGCATGGTGAGAAAACAATTTACAAGTGATCTAAAAATATATGAATCACTTAGTTTTCAGCTTTTTTAAATTCTGTTTAATTTATATTGTAGGTTCTGCAATCGACTCCCGTGACATAGTAGACCGTCACCGAGAACGAACCTTGGCACTACTTTGGCGAATTGTCTGTGCTTTCCAGGTCTTTACTCTTCTTTCCTTTTCACTTTTATGCAGTCATTTATACAGTGGTGTTTGATGAAATGTGTGGATTATTTACAAAGGAACATTCTAAATGATAATTCCAGACCATCAGGGCATTTATAGAAGTCTTGATTTTAATTACTTTAAATGCAACCTAGTGTGATGAACAGACCTCTGCCCTGCAGGAGTACAGGGATGAGCAGAGGCTATAGTGCCTACATAGCCCTCACACTTCTACAAACCAAGTACCCATACAATCATAAAGGTAAAACAGGCAGAGTTAAGAGATCTCCTTCGCCTTTTGTGGTGACGTGGGCCTATTGAAGGGTGAACCTGTGGCTCAGTAGCAACCCAAACAGCGAACAATAACAGTCCAAAATAAAGGAATGTCCAATTAAGGTTCTATAAAAATAGATGTACTTTAATTAAACACACCATGTACTATAATAACTAACTAGAAAACACTGTAAAAACCCACCTTTGTAAAAGAAACACAGAAAATGCAAAGATAGAATACATGCAGCACTAACAAAACAACCACGCTAGTAATGTAATGCCGAAAAAAGAAGGGAGGCCCCAAGTTTGTACTTGGGTGCCCCTATTGTGCATTACCGAGGATATGGACATTGCCTGCAGTACAAAAACTTCACAATAGTTTGTAGAACACATACACTGCCACCAGCCATAACTAGGAGATTGTCTATGTGACTGAAAAGTCACAGGAGCAGAGAGAAGGGGGATACTAGGTATTCTCTTGGCACTCCACGTGAGGTGGTGTGGGCCATCTCTCAGGCTATAGAGTTTTGGGAGAGATACTAAGTACCTCTATCTTTACAAACAGGAATGGTTACTTAAGGATATAGAAACATAATTGTAAAGGAGTACCATAAGGGTCCCTCAGCAACAATTCCCAATAAGGAGTTGTGTGCTGCAAAAGAAAAATACAAATGCCTTTAAGAGTTATGGACCAGACAGACTCCACAGTACAGGTAGAATACAAAGAATAAAGTTCCAAAAGAATGAATGAGTGGAAAAATGTTTCACTCATTCAGGATTGAATGTAAAAGGTCCAGAAGTCCTACAACAAGTGCTGGGGGGGGTCTCACTAGTAGAGGGGATGAAGCATAAAAATGATAAATCTCCCTAACAGTGAGACCCCTTCTTTTAAAGGAAAACATTCACAGGTGATTTGACTAAAGCTAGCCTGCCTTTGTGGTCCAATCACTGTTCTTGAAAGAAGTGGACTTGGCCCTTCTTACATAATACCCAAAGTGCATTCGTCTAGATGAAGTGGAGGGGGAAAGGAAGGAGGGGAAGAGAGCGGCAGATAAATAAGATGCTGGATGCACCCCAATCCCCCACTGACAGATATCCAGTCTACACTAACCCTGCTCCTTCCATTCTCACTGGAATCAAAGGGCTTTAGAAATGTAGCAGCTTAGTGTGTGGCTACTCCACCTGTTTTGCTGCGGTTTCTGGAGGAGGGTGTTACCCACTCTCCAAAGAGATCAAAGAAGTCCTGGCCATTCAGGTTCCTGTCCTTTCATCTGGCTGGCTCTGCCTGTCTGGCCAGAATACAAATCACCTTCCACAGCTGAGCTGGCTCTCTGGAGCAGACAAATGTGAGATCAAATTTGGATGTGGCTGCAATGATTACACGTAGTGCCATGCATCATGCCTTAACCTAGGCTTAGCTTATCGAGTGTACCCTGTCACCAGCATGGGCTACTTATGATCGTGCTAGTTTTGGTACAGGGGTGTGTGGTACAGACTTATACCAAAGGTTGGTTTTTGCTTACACCTGTAGTCCTAATTGTGTGTGGTGCTCCCAGAGGGTACTGCATGCAATTCTGCCTAACAACTGGCCATTGAACAAGTTTAGTGTATGCCTGGTGTTGGGGAGTTCTCCTAAAGTCCCACTTGGAGGTATGACGTTAGCTATCCCAATGGTTTGTAGATCCCCAACTCTTAATATCAGTCTGTACTATTGCTGGAACCTTGATAGAGTGGCAGAGCAGTCCGGCTTATCTAAAGAGAAAGATGTGTGCTTTAGGTAAGTTCAATGAACCTAGCTAGTAATGCAATTTCAAAGAAACGCACATAAATGTATATTAAAATATATATTTATTATATTTAGAAGAGAATCATTTTTAAATACTTGGCACATAGAACCAAAACACTTAGGAATACTTTACAATAATCTTCAAGGGTCACTGCTTAGTTGACAGTAATGCCCGTTCAAAGGGATTTTGCCCTCCGACGTATTCCTTATCTTTGATATCATCCATTCCAGCTTGCTGGCCTCAGATTTTTTTTTCAGTAGTGGGCGTTGCGCGTCGATGTCCCTCGAGTCGGTGTCCCTCGACAGCCTCTGTATCGACGCCGACGTCATCATGTGTATAAATAGACTCGCGCAGCGTCTGTTGCTCAGTTCTGTTTTTCTGCGCTTCGTGGGCCTCTGAAATGTAACGCTCCGTTCCTTTCTTCAGAAAAACCTTCTTATTCTTCGATGATTATTTCTATTATACGATGGCTTCTTCATCCGAACCATCGACCCGTCGGTCCGGTTTCAAGAAATTTCGTGACTGTCTGAAGAAAATGTCTTAAACGGATCCTCACAGGATCTGTCTGTGGTGCCTGGGATCGGAGCATCACTGTTAGGAATGTGAGGACTGCATGTCCATGACGGCGAAAGCCTTGAAGGAGCGTAAGGGGAAGTTAGAGGTAAGGGTTTTAAAACCTCTGCTCCCTCGAAAGTTTCTTCGGATGAGTCGAGACATTCGTCTCCTCGTCGAAAAAAGAAACATTCCCGTTCAAGATCTCGAAGCGGTTCCCATCAGTCTTCGAGATCAAAACATTACAAGAAGAGGCGTCGTAGATCTCCCTCTCCCTCTTCTTCTTCTTACTTCACTTCGCCGGAAAGTGTCACCTGCCCCATGAAACATAGCTCTCCGGCTAAGTGGGAAAAATTCCGTAAAAAGATGCTTAGCGTCTTCGAGAAAGCGGCCTCCACCCCCTCTGAGACATCTAAAGGTGATACCCTGGGTGAAAGACCCGAAAAATCAAAACGCTGCGAGTCGTTGAACCCGGCGAGAGAAGGTACTCGAGAGCGTCATGAACCCTCGAGTAAAACCAATAAAACCGTGTCATCGACTCCGTCGTCGAAGGGCCCTTCGACGCATAAATCAATTTCTTAGATGCTGTCTTCGACGCCACTGTCGACCCCGATGAAAGACAAACCTACAACTGTCACTATGTCACAGGCAGTTGAGGTGTCGAATGCCCCGACCACGATGTTGAGGATACCATCGACCACCTCGACGATGCGGAGTAGGATTCCGATCCTCTCTAGTGTATCGAGGTCTTTTTCAAACTTTTTCAATGCCTTTTTCAGGATCGTCGAAGCCTATGACGTCCACGTCGACAACCTTGATGTTTTCTCAGGCAGTGACAACGAATTTAGCTCCTTCTTCCCTAGAAATGGGTTTTAAACCATATCCTAGGTCTGACTACTTTAGAGCCTCGTCCTCTATATATGAGGAAGGGGAGGATTCCGACAGAGAGACTTTTTGGTCTGCAAAGGACTACAATACCCATGCCAGAGGAGTTAATCTCTGAGGAGAACAGGTTAAAAGATCTCCAAGTGTCTCTACATGAGGTAAGTGGTTTAGATACTTCTCCAGAAGTAGAGTTTGCTAAACAAGATCCTGGAGAGCATGCTGAGACTCCTTATAGAATTCTGATGGCCAGAATAATTGAATTTATGGGGTGGACTACACCTACACCTTCTTTTTAGCAGGATGAGCTTACTGATATTTTAGATAAAGGTCCACAGGAAGATCCTGTTCCTTTACATAATGCTCTGCAAAGAAAAATATCTGCTAATTGGGAAACTCCTGAAGTTATCCCTGCAGTAAATAAAAGACTTTCTGCTAAATACAGAGTATCGGCTTCAGATCCTGAATATCTGAGTAAGCATCCAACTCCAGAGAGTTTAGTTGTACAAGCAGCGACTTCATCTAACAGTAAGTCGGCATACCCTACTATTCCACAGGATAGAGTTGATAAAAGATTTGATGCCATGTCAAAAAAAGTCTTTTCAGCATGTAGCATGGCGGTTAAGTCTATCAACGCCACTTGCGCGCTAGCAAGATTCAGTCACACACTTTGGGAGTGTGCTTCATCTGCGGCTGACTATCTCCCAGAAGGAGAAGAACGGGATGCATTCTTAAACATCGCCAGGGATGGAAAGGATGCAATGTGCGAGTCCCTCCAAACAGGCATTGATTCTGCTGACAGCATCAGCAGAGCCATGGCGCAAGTACCATAATCTGCAGATTTGGGTGGTTGCGGAAGTCTGTGTTTGCTCCAGATGTGCAAGCCATACTTCTGACTATGCCCTTTGACGGCACTTCCCTATTTGTAAAGAAAGCTGATGACAGCCTGGAGAAATTGCAAACATCCAAAGCAGCAGCGAAATCCCTTGGGGCTGAAATCCGGCAAACTCCAAATCGTCCCACAGGTACATCCTGGAGGGGGGGTAGGTCCTTTCGCTTTTACTCCGCATTCCGAAGAGGCAGAGGACAGCCAGCTCAAAGGGGCCAGAGACGATTCATCCGTGGTGGATGGGTCAAAGGTACAAAAGCCACAGCAGCAGGTGCCACTTTACCCTCAGCATCTGCGTCAGCCGCTTCTAAACCCCTTTGAGGTCTCCCCTCACAAGATACCAGTAGGAGGCAGGTTAGCTCAACATCTGGCAGAATGGCAGGCTATTACGTCAAATGCACAGGCATTGGAGACAGTTGCCCAAGGTTACTGCCTGCCCTTCCTACACACTCCTCAGAGTCCTCCACCGGGGAGCAACTCTTTGAAGCTTCCAGACCCGCTCCTTATGCAGGAGGTTTTAGACCTGCTAGAGATGGGTGCCATAGAACCGGTACCCATAGTGGAGAGGAACAAGGGATGGTAGTCCCCCTACTTCCTAGTACCAAAGAAGGACAGAGGACTGAGACCCATCTTGGACTTGCGAGAATTGAACTAATTCCTCAAAAAAGACAAGTTCAAGATGGTAACCCTTTCTCAGATCCTTCAGGCCCTCCAGCTTCAGGACTGTTTGGTATCTCTAGACCTTCAGGATGCTTAGTTCCATGTGCCAATCCATCTCGAGCACAGGAAATACCTGAGGTTCGCAATTGGAAACTCTCATTATCAATTTCGAGTTCTGTCATTTGGGCTGACCTCCGCCCCGAGGGTCTTTACCAAGCTAATGTCGATGGTGGCTGCAAGTCTAAGGAGAGAAGGGATCCATGTCTACCCCCACCTGGACGACTGGTTGATCAGAGCGGTCTCTCCGTAACAAGCTCAGATCCAGCTAGATTATGTCTGCCACTTCCTTCACAAGCTGGGCTTCTTCCTCAACTTAAAGAAGTCACAGTTGATTCCATCACAGAGACTCCAGTTTATTGGAGCAGTCCTGGACACTTCCCTGGGAAAAGCCTTGCCACCAGAGGTGAGGGCTCAAGATATTCTACAGATGGTCACCAAGTTTCAAAATGCCCAACATCTACCAGCCTTCGACTTTGAGGTTGCTAGGCCTCATGGCATCCTGCATCTTCCTAGTGCCAGAGGCTCACCTGAGAATGAGATCCCTCCAGTGGGCACTAAAAACCCAGTGGTCGCCAATTCTCAGGAAGAATGTCAGATCTCCTACGAGTCCCGGACAGAGTAGCTCGAGACCTTTTGTGGTGGGCCTGTCGGGAGAACATCTTGAAAGGAGAACAGTTTTGGCAACCATGGCCGGGGATAACCATAGTCACGGATGCCTCACTCACGGGGTCGGGAAGGTCATGCCAACGACTTGACCATCAGCGGTCGTTGGTCTCTATCTGAGTCCAGACTACACATCAACCTGTTGGAGCTGAGAGCAATCGGACTAGCGCTGAAAGCTTTTCTGCCATCAGTACAGGGAAAGAATGTCCTGATAATGACGGACAACAGAGTGGCCATGCACTACCTCAACAAGAGGGGGCGTAGGGTCACTGCCACTGTGCAGAGAGGCAATGCAGCTCTGGGTTTGGGCAATTCAAGAAGGAATCTCTCTATCTGCAGCTCACCTAGCCGGAGAGAAGAACTTGACGGCGGACGCTCTGTGCAGGCAGAGCAGAGTCTCCCACGAGTGGGAGCTAGCTCAGGAAGTCCTTCAAGAGATCTTCACCCTTTGGGGTACCCCTCAAGTGGATCTGTTCGCCACCAGCATCAGAAGGAAGTGCGATCAGTTTTTTTCAAGGGAATTTCCCCCAAGAGGAGCTCTAGGGGACATGTTCGTAGTGGACTGGGAGTTTCCACTTCTGTACGCGTTTCCTCCAGTCCCCGTCATTCCTCAAATGATCAGGAGGTTGAGAAGGTTCCGGAAAGCCATGATCCTAATTACCCCGAATTGGGCCAGGAGAACCTGGTACCCAGACCTTCCAGACATTTCCATCTGTCCTCCGATTCGTGTTCCGCAAAGAGAGGATCTTCTCTCACAGAAGGGAGGTCATGTTCTCCATCCAGACATCAGAACCCTCAACCTTCACGCTTGGTTTCTGAAAGGTTGAGATACAAGGATTGGGATCTCTGGATGACGTCATGGAGGTGTTGCTTTTAGCTAGAAGGCCAGCAACAAAGACTTTATACCGCTGCTGTTGGAATGAATTTTGCAGCTGGTGTAAGGAAAAGAATATTGAACCCTTTTCATGTAATACACCAATGGCGTGATCTTTCTGGCTTTACTTGGCAAACTCAGGTCTCCAAATTGGTACGGTCAAGGGCTACCTTGCACCGCTGTCTTATCTTTAAGCATACTGCTGAGGAGCCTTCATATTTCAAACTACCAATAGTAATCCAATTTCTGAAAGGATTAACAAATGTCTATCCACCAAATACCTTTTCAGGTTCCTTTGTGGGACTTAAATCTAGTATGAAAGTTTCTGATGGGTACTTCTTTTGAACCACTTTATTCTTGTTCACTAAAGTTTCTCACTCTTAAAACAGTCTTTTGAGTGGATTGTGTCATCCAACATATTCCTCATCTTTGATGTATTCCATCCAGCTTCAGCTGCTTCTGAAAAAAAATTCGGCAGAGGGCGCCGTGCGTCGATGTCGTCGAGTTGATAGTCTCTCGAAGGCCTCCGTCGAGGGTGATGTCATCGGGTGTATAAGTAGCATGCGCAGCGCCCGTTGGCCTCAGTTCCATTTTTCCGCAGTGTACGTTGTTTTGGAGATTCGGCGCCCCACGTGTTCTGTGAAGAAAGAATAAATAACGAAATATGTCTCATCGACGCCGACAACGACCCCGAATTCGGGTTTCAAAAAATGCAAATCGTGCGGCTCAAAAATGTTGATTACCGATCTGCACCGAGAGTGCTTATGGTGCCTTGGAGAAGGCCACGACATGGAGGCCTGTATGAAGTGTCAAGCGATGACGGGGAAAGCCTTGCGAGAGAGGAGGGGAAAACTGCAGGTAGGTCGTAAATCCGACCGTAAAGCTTTTAGCGTCGAGTCGAAGTCCCTTGAGGAGAAATCTCCTTGACGCGAAAGGCATCAGTCTAGGTCCCGAAGTGATTCCCATCGCTCGTCTTTGACGAAAAAATTGAAGAAACGACGCCACAGATCCCCCTCCACTTCGTCTTCGGACGAATCCCCACAAAAGAATAAAATGTCTCTCAAAACATTCATCATCCAAAGAATGGGAAGCATTTAGAGTAAAAATGATGGAGGTGTTCGAAAAAGCGAAGCCTCGGTCCGGGCCTTCCTCGGAAGCCGGTCGGGAGCGTTATCGCTCTAACACTCGCGCGCCCTCGAGCCCGGGTGATCGAAGGAGGAAGGATAGAGAAACTTCTATGACGTCGAGTGAAAAAGATAGCTCGAGTCGACCGCTCGAGGTCACCAACACCTTCCGAGACCGAACCTACCTCGAAGGGCAAGTCTTCGAAGAGTGCCTCGACGCCCTCGATGCCGTCGAAGTCGGGTACTACATCGATGTTATCGACGCCTTTGTCGACGCCGAAGCCCTCGACGCCGAAGCTTCCAGCTAGACGAGATCAGCTAGGAAAAGAGAAAGAAAAGGCTAAAATATCTGGGTTACATTCAAGACCAATTAGCACTCCTCCTGAACCTCCTCCAGAGAAGGTTTTCAAGCCTCTGCCTAGGAAGGAGTTTTTCAAATCCCTGACCTCAGTTTTTGAGGAACAAGAAAGATCTGATGAGGAAAATGTACCTTTTGGGTTTTGAATTTGGTACTCCAAAGGTTCCCGAATGCCTGATTTCAGAGGAAAGCAGGATGAAGGATTTGGTTGAATCATTGCACAATGCAAGTGGGATTGATACATCACCAGAAAATTAATTTGGTAGACCAGAGCCAGGTGACAATGCCAATCCATCATACCGTCAGTTAAAGACTAAGGTAGTAGATTATTTGGGCTGGGCCAGGCCAGGCCTACAGTCCAATTTGTCCAAGATGATCTTACAGATATACTGGACCATGGTCCTACTGAAGACCCAATTCTACCTTTCCATGTGGCCTTACAAAATAGGGTGGCCAAAAATTGGGAGACGCTGGATTCTATTCCTCCAATGAATAAGTCCCTTACTTCAAAATACTGCCCTGCCAGTAGCGACCCCGGCTATCTGTCTAAACATCCCACTCCCGAAAGTCTGGTTATACAGGCAGTCACAGATTCTAACAAACTTGCGTACCCGTCTATCCCTCCAGACGGGGACGATAAGCGCGTGGATGGCTGGGCACGGAAGGTATTTTCAGCTGGGAGCATGGCATTAAAATCAGCCAACTCCACTTGTGCCTTGGCAAAGTTTACGTACACTCTTTGGGAGTGCATTGCAATGGCGGCAGAGCACATACCAGAAGGGGAAGAAAGGGAAGGATTCCTAGCCATTGTTAGAGATGGAAAGGAAGCTATGCAGGAATCCCTTGAATCTGGTTTGGACACTGTTGATAGTGTGAGCAGGTCCATGGCCACTAGCACAGTAATGTGTAGATTTGCATGGTTACGGAAGTCGGGTTTTGCACCGGACGTACAGAACCGTCTTCTGAACATGTCCTTTAACGGGTCTCACCTTTTGGGCAGCAAGGTTGACAAGAGCCTTGAGAGGTTGCAGACCTCAAAGGCAGCTGTCAATTCGTTGGGATCTGCTATCGGGCAACCTCAGCGCCCTTTCATGCGACAAATCAATCTTGGAGGCGACGATCCTATCGTTACTACTCCTCATATGGAAGAACGAGAGGAATGGCCAGTCAAAGAGGCCAAAGAAAGGCCACTCGCGGTGGACGAGCAAAACGTGCAAAGCCAGCTACAGCCTCTTTGCCATCAGCGGCTGCAGCAACCGCCACAAAACCACTTTGAGGACTTGCATCATAAAACACTTGTAGGAGGCAGGCTGCCACAGCATCTGCAAGAATGGCGAGCCATTACTTCAGATGTTTGGGCTCTACAAATAATAGCCCAAGGTTACTGCCTTCTTTTTCTAATGCAACCTCAAAGCAATCCACCAGGGGGGACACCCTTTGAAGTTTTCGGACCCGCTCCTACAGCAGGAAGTTCTAACCCTGCTGGAGAAAGGTGCTATAGAACTGGTTGTAAGAGGATTCAATTCAACACTACAGCTAAGTCAATGCCTAGTCTGGGATACTGAATGGAAACCCTTATTGATATATCTTTGTCCAGTTCATGCGTTCTGGATGACTACCCCTATATAACACCCCTCTCTTGGAATCCCCCTGACCCCACTGAGCCAAGAAGTAGTTCTGTTTTGCAAGTTTAAAGGTTTATTTGATAATTTAAACAATATATATATATATATATCACGCTTTATAATAAATTAATAATTGAATATCACACTGAATCTGAGCAGTAATCAATAATGGATAGTCTGGCACTAGCACACTTGTGAATAGGAACAGAAGACTAAGGTGGTAGAGAATGCTTTATATAAGTTCAGATGGATGTAATGTTGAATGAAAATGCAATACAGAAAATACTCAATATGATTTCAATAAAACAATGTAATCACTTTTTTCTGGCAATCCCCTCCCCCCCCTTATGCAATGCAAGGAAATGGAAGGAAAGCACACAGTTCTCAGAAATGCAATCAAATGTAATTCAGTTTACCACAGCAAGCTTAGACTACAGAAGTTTGAAACACAGGCCCAAAATGCTTTTACATGTGCTGGCAATTAAGTGAAAAATATGCTTAAATGCTTTTAATTCCCTCTAGAGGTTCAGGGTGAGTGGTATCTAGTTAATATTAGTCCAGGCTCACTCTAGCAATGATTCAGGGATGGTTCTTAAAAGGCAAACGAATTTTTAGCAAGGACAGCAAGGAAGCTGCTGTTTTCACACGTGGAGAAATTTGCAAATCGCGGTAAAATTCGCGAGTGCGTTTTTCGCGATTGCGGCGAAAGTATAGAGGGTAGGAATGCGGTTCTAGGTTCGTTGAAAAGGCAAGATTCCCAGCTTTCAGAGGAAAGTTACTGCAAGTCTCTAAGACAAACGGTCACGGAGATATGAGGGATATGGTAAAGGTCGTTTTTCAGATTTGAAATTTTAAAGTTCAAAAAGACAAGTGACAGCTAGCAACTAGAAAATGACAGGTGACCGCTTTGCAAATGACAGGTGACAGGAGGCAGTTCTGGTTAGATTAAAATAGATTGAATTATATTATTTTAACTAAGAGATTGGTTCTGCACAGTTCTGCTAGGTACTCACAATATATTTTTGAAATAAATGGGCCTCGCCACGGATCTGGTCAGGTTTTCTTCACTCGCCACGGACGGTCTCTGCGCACAGCGTCTGGGTCAGCTCTCTAGTTCTGCTAACAACGGTCTGGGTCAGCTCTGCTTTCTCTGGGTACAGCACTGCTTCTGGATCTTTCTGCACAGCTTTCTCTGGACCCAGCGCTGATCTGCACGGCTCCTGGATGCTGCTCTCGCTGTTAGGTTTGCTGGATGCTGAGGCCCACTGAGAAGAGTTCTCAGTTTGTGGGTTTAGGCCCTTGCTTTGAGTTCTGAATCAAGTTCTTTGGAGTTTTAAAGTCTAAGTGTGGAATCTAGTATCTTCTGGATGTTGTGTGGTCCGGCAGAGCCCGTTGCAGCAAATGGAATTGACTGTCCCTATCTGTCCTGACTGTCTGCTTTTATGTGTTTTGAAAATGGGTGGAGAGGCTAGCTTCCTAGGCCCTACCCCTCTCCACTTGTCATTGGCCACTTCATCCTCTTCCCCTTGATTGGGGGAATGAAATGAAGTGTCGTCATGATGAGGTCTGTTTATGGTACAGAGAACCCACCCCTGTCAAATTACACACAATCTATATTTTGACCCAAAAGACATATTTGCACAGGTACACATTTGTTTAAAATTACATGCACCCATCACATATCACAGGAGGTATACCCTGTCCAAATCTGCTCTTCCTGGGAGCTTGCATTCAGAAATGGCAACATTTGCACTTTTTAACTGGTTTCGTAATATCGGACATTACCCCAAATTTATACACATGTGCGCAAGGAGTATGGACATTACTTGATGAAGTGTCAGATTTTTAACATGCATACATTTTAAGTAATACCCTCTTAACTGCTAGCTTGCCCCAGATCATACCACCGGTTCTAAAAACCTCTTAAAATGTGGGCAGAAAAATCACAAGAATTATGGTATCATTTAAATAATTTTCACAAGTCTGCTCTATGAATGATCCATCTTTTTAGAGTTATGTTCTGGCCCCAAAGGGGTGTGGTTTCCCCCCAGCACAAGGTTGAATTTCTGGTTTTTCCAGTTCTGCCAAGCCAGCTTGCTCTCACAGGCAGTGCTCCTCCCCTTTCCTTCCAGGAGGAAGCCACTTTTACGGCCCCCATAATAAAACATTTGCCTGAGTCAGGACAGGGCTTTGTTCAATTTCCTGCAGAGCCCAGGTAATTCAATCAGAGAAGTGTCATATCCCTTTTGGTGGGAGTAGCAAAAGGCAGCTAGGCCTGGGAACACAGCTGTTGTGCAAGTCTCATCTCCTGTCGGGGGTAGCTGGTGGGCAGAATTCAGTTCCTTCAGCCAGGCCCCAGCTAATGTCACTTTTAGTTACCCAGTTTTCTGCATTCAAATAAACTAACCATTTTTTACATATGCAGCTAAAATGCTGATTCTAAGTTTAAAACTATGACATTTAAACAATTGCAACCTATGTGACACTCAAAAGTAGGTCACTCATTTCTTTTAAACATTTAGATTTTTAGTGTCTTTCAGTCCAAATTTACTTAAACTGCTGAAATCCACAGCTCAGCCAGTCTTGTTATAAACCTTCAAGTCACTTCAGAATATAACTTTACATTGTATCCACCCCTCAGTAAGTCTTTCTTTGGCATGCTTTGGGTTCATTTATTCAGTTTTACACACAAAAAAAAGTCTGGTGTTTTAAAACGCCAGCTTTCTGATAGTGGTGAGTACTGGTAATGCACCCATTTTTGGGATTTAAGAAAATGAATTGCCCTACAATTCAAGGTTGCTTTTGGCAATCAGCATTGCCATTCCCAATGGTTTCAGACTACTGTGTGGGTAGTCCAATGGTGGTTTTAGGCAGTGCCCTTCTGTGCCCATAACATCGGCAAAAATGAGTGGCAGCCTATTCTTCATGCATTTCCCTGTGCATTTTCTGGGAAGCTCTGGCCATCATGATGTTTTCCATGTCAGTACTGCACAGTTTTGAGGTAGGGCTCGGATGCATGGATAAAAACATCCCACAAGCCCCCCTCTTGCGATGGCCATTCTGTTTCACTGATGGGACTCGCAAGACCTGGGAGGTTTCCTCATCTTCTTCCAATAGATGGCACAGTTCAGCATCCTTTCCTCCATCCGGTCGGATTGATCGGTTCTCCTCGCCGGTCCTGATGGGAGTATTGGGCGGTACACTGGGCCCCTTGCGTCTCTGCTCCTGGTCTCCGGATCGTCCTCCTTGGCACGTCTCCAGGTTTTCTTTCTCCTAGGACGACAAAGGAAGAGCGGCAATACCTATTCATGGACTTTTCTCCCCCACCATTGATGTAGTGGGGTGGCATATAAATTTATAGTCAAAACATATGAACATGCACATTTCTTTTTGCACTCAAAAACAAAAACACCCACATTGAGAAACTCAGAATTTGATAGGCGATAAGTAGGATATTTTAAGTTAGAACTGAATTAATCTGAGACAGTACCCTCTAGGATTCCAGAGGATTCCTCCAGTTGTTGCAGAGTGTGCCTGGGATGGCAACACTTCAACTGGTTAATGTGGACCCACTTGTCTTCCCCCTCTGCCAAACCGCCTTTGGGGATGCGGATCTTGTAGGCCACAGGGGAGATTTCGTCTATAATCTCAAAGGGTCCCTTCCATGTAGGCAAACATTTTCGCTGTTTGGCCTGGTTCCTTTGGAAATTGTATAGATAGACCCGGTCCCCCACCTGATATTCCTTCCTGGAAGTCTTCAGGTCATAGTGGGTCTTCATGCTATCAGCTGATCTTTCTAGATTCCGCTGAGCATAAGCAAAAGCATGTTGAAGGTGTTTCCTTAAATTCTCCACATACTCATGAGTTGTGGAGGCATTTATCAGTGTCTGCTCTTGTGTCCTGTAGAGCAAATGCTGAGGAAGCACCATCTTGCGCCCAGTCATCAACTCAAATGGTGACATTTTGGTTGCAGATGAAGGGGTAGATCTGATGGCCATTAGGACCACAGGTAATCGGATATCCCAACTTGGCCCAGAATCTGCCACAAACTTCTTTAATATGCTCACAATGGTTCGGTTACATCTCTCTACTGCCCCAGAAGAAGCTGGCCTGTAAGCAATATGTAACTTCCTTTTGACCCCCAGTATCTCCCACATCTTTGTCATTACTTCACTGGTGAAGTGGCTACCCCTGTCTGACTCAATCCTTTGAGGTAGACCGAAACAGGAAAAGATGTGGTTAATCATCAGGGCAGCTGCGGTTTCTGCCTTGCAATTTGGGGCTGGGAGACATTCCACCCACTTGGTAAACAGGCATGTCACAGTCAACATGTACTTATTACCCCTAGCAGAGCGATTCACGGGGCCTACAAAGTCGATTTGCAAATCTGACCATGGCAGTGTCATCCCCCGCTTTTGGAGAGGCGCGCGGTGTGTTAGGGACGTCGGCTGAAATTGCGCACACACAAGACACCCCTTCAAGTATTGGTCGAGGTCCTGCCCCATGTGTGGCCAGTATGCAACCTCTCTTAAGATTTCCAATGTTGTGTGAAACCCCCTATGACCGGCGGTGGCCGCATCATGGGCGTGACTTAACATCAGGCTTCGGAATGAGGTAGGAACCACCCACTGATCGTGGCCAGCTTTGGATTTCCTTACCAGCAAACCGTCTTGGATTCGGAACATTTTTGGACATTTCATCAACACTCTTAGGTCCTCTTTCCCAATGTAATCGGTATCCGTCAGGGGAAAGTTCTGAGGGTCCTCAATGTGCTGGTAAAATTTACCAATTATTGGATCCCCCTTCTGAGCGGTAATCAAATCAGCATCAGGGGTCTCCTTGCTCCATTGTGCAATTGAAAGGTCGTTGTGAGCATTTGTCTGGGACCTAGTGATAGCAGTGACCTGGATTTCCCCCAACAGGGACTCCATCTCAATTAGATCCCCTTGGATGGCCCCGGTTTTGGCCAGCTGATCAGCTAAGTAATTTCCAGTTTTGTCTGGTCCCTCTACTTTGGAATGACACTTGATCTTCTTCCAATAAATGGTCATCTTATTCGAGGTGACTGGATCATCAATGTTTTGGATCAACTTCCCATGTTTCAAGGGTTTGTTGTTAGCACATAACATGCCTCTGGTTTTCCAATTAACCAGGTGCTCCACGAACCCGTTCCGTACATAATCCGAATCTGTGATTATGACCAGTTCGTGGAGCTGATACTGGACAGCAGTGAGGATGGCCTGATGCACAGCCATCAATTCTGCCACCTGACTACTTCGGGGACCAATTTTGTATCCAGCGGAGGGTTCTGGGGACTCATTCACCCATGCATTCCCTACGCCGGCCACCAGTTCTTTCTCCCCGTTGTTGTCAACATGGTAAGAGCATCCATCCACATAGACAGTGGGCATTCCCTCACACTTGTCTTCTTCAAAGACTTTGTGTGGGGAATTAAGGTATGCCTCCGTGTTGTCGATGATTTTTAGACTTTCGTTCTCGAGACAGTTTTCTCTGGCACAATAATGCAAGTTAGCCAGACCTTGCGCGAGGGGACTCTTCTTGTTTTGGCCATATCTGACCTCCACAGAAAAGCCTTGCATTGACAGAATCCAGGAAGTAATTCGGGAATTACTCACATTTCCGGCCCGGATTCTATCACTTTGGAGATATTGCAGAGGCTGGTGTGGAGTCTCCACTATGATGTGTTCCCCCTGGATAAACGGGCGGTAATTCTTCAATTCCCACACCGTCGCCAGGAGTGCCTTCTCACAATCGTTGAATTTTTCCTCCAAAGAGGATAAAGTTTTGCTCGCATAGGAGATTACTTTATTGACCTTGTGATGCTTTTGGTATAATACTGCCGTCAAGCACGTATTAGAAAACCCCGTCTCCAGGAAGAACTCCTTGTTTCTGACAGGGTAAGCTAGGCAGGGCGTTTGTGAGAGGCTTCTTTTGAGTTGTCTTACTGCCTCGGCTTGTTCTGGACCCCATTCCCACTTGACCCCACCCCCCTTCAGGAGATGAATCAGGGGTCTGGTGATCTCTGCGTAGCCCTCAATGAACTTTCTGCTGTAATTTGTCAGTCCAAGGAGGCTCCTTAGTTCCCACAGAGTTGTGGGGTCTTTCAGTTTCTGAAGTGCTTCCACTTTCTTTTCCTGGGGACAGAGACCCTGAGGAGTAATCTCATGCCCCAAGAAATTAACACGGGTTCTACACCACTGTGCTTTCTGAAAGGAAAGTTTTGCTCCGGCGGCCCTCAACTGTGTCAGAACATAACGGATCTCCGCTATGTGTTCCTCAACAGTTGAGCTTTTGATGAGGACATCATCTACATAAGCCAGGTTACCCCTCGCACCCAGGTCGGGCGTGGCCTTATGTAGGAAAATGTTGAACTCATTAACGGAGTTAAGGTATCCGAAGGGAGTCCGGGTCCATGTGTACTGCTGGCCCCCAAAGGTAAAAGCCAGTTTGTATTGGTCCTCCCTGCTGACAGGCACGGTCCAGTATCCATTGGTCAGGTCTATTGCAGTGAATACCTGTGACCCCTGAATCTGGGCCAGCCCTTGGTCAATGTAGGGAAGAGGCCATCGGGAAGTATGTACCCGTTTGAGCTCCCTAAGGTCAGCGCAGAGTCTCCACTGGCCGTTTGGCTTTAATATTCCCAGCACCGGATTGTTGAAGATGCTGTGGATGGGACGGATTATTCCCCTGGACTCAAGGTTCTTAATTATTTCAGTAAGGGACTCCATTGATGCAAGAGGCAAGCGATATTGCTTCACAAACACTGGAGTCATGCCAGGGTCCGTGGTGATTGTTGTTGTGTGAATGTCGGTGCGACCACAGTCATATGAGTCTACCGCAAAGAGATCTTGGAAATCCAAGAAAACTTGTTTCAACTTTTGCTTTTGTTCCAGAGTCACACAGGCATCAGCTAGGTTGACTCTCTCTTCCACTATCTGCCTGAAGCCTGGAAAGACTTCTGGTTTGGCTATCTCAGCGGCCTCCTCCAGCTGGGTGGAGAAGTCCCTGGTCAGAGTGCTGATTTGCACTGGAGGCTTCAGGTGGGAAAGGCAGCCCTCATGGACCTGGAAAATCACCTCATCCCTCCTGAAGTCACAAGTCACATCTTCCTTACCATAAGGGCACGAAGTGTACACCAGGAAGTTCCCCCCATGCCGGGTAAAAATCCTGTCTGGTGTTGTATTGTCATCACTGTCACTGTCAAAGCAGTCCTTGGGGATTGGCCCTAACAGTTCATTACCTAAATCTATGGAAAAATGTCGGTCATCAACCGCCATTCCAATAATGGTGCCTGCGGCTAGAGTAATACTCTTTAAGTCGCTGTTATCCACCTCTATTGGAATGGTGTCATGTTCTATGTTGACTAATGGAGTTGGGTTTAACCCTAACCCTTGCTGTTGGAGAGAAGCGTTTAGATGTATGTAAGCATCAGGGTTTTGCAGATATTGTCCTCTTAACTTTCACTTCCAGGGAGAATTGTCGGGTCCTTTCTGGGATGGTGACTTCCTCTTTGATCTGAATTTCAACTGCATAAGGTAGCAATTGAGCTGACCTAAATGCTTTTTCCGGATCATCAAAGCCCATGGGATTATCCGCTAATCTGGACCAAGCTTTGAAGTTTATTAGGTCCAAACTAATGGCAAAGCGATTGAGAATGTCACTGCCTAAGTAAAAGGCGGCAGTGACGTCTCGCACGACCCAACAATTATGGACTATGCTCTTGTTGCCAATGGAGATTTTGAGCATACACCTGCTTGGCAGGAGCTGTTTGGAATTAGGTGCTTCCAGGTCCATTTCCCATTTGTCTATCAGTTTGAATGTGGGAATGGCTGGATCTTTTGGGAGTTGGCGGAACATGGCTTCGCTGATGAAGCTCTTACCGTTGTTCACACACACTCGAGCGAGAACAGAGTCCTTCCCATCATTTAATTGGACAGGGATGGACAACTGCTCTCCAATTTGCTGAATGTCAGCCAGGCTCTGAGCTGATTTCACATCTTTCTGGACTATAGGAGTGGGAGTTTCTGATTGTGGATTAGTATAGAATCTCAGTGTTTCCTTCCAGTGTGGAGTACCACTTTAGACTGGAGGGAAGGTTGATTTTCAGAAATAGAGAGGACCCCCCATCACCAGTCTGTTGTCCTACTGCTATTACTGTCACGTCTGGAATTTGGCTATTCTGGAAGTGAAATTCTACTTGGTCAGATTTTTGTTCAGCCATGTGGCAGGTGCCGTTAAACATGGTTGACACTCTGTTTTAATTTTATTGGTCGGCTAGTCTGGGTCCAGAGGACCTTGTTTACGCAATCTATTAAGGGTGACGACCTCCTCAGGAGGTCATTCCCAATAAACAAGGGGTGCCCTCTGCAGTCACTACTATGACCGGGTGTTTCAACTTGTGTCGCCCAATTTTAATGTCCAAATCTGCCGTCCCTCGACGGGAATTTCCTTCCCGTCAAAGTTCTGGAGTTGTCCAGGAAGTGAGGTGAGAGGAATTTGGTAATTCCCTCCCCTTCCTGCATTCAGTTCATCAAAGGCCCTTCGGGACAGAAGGGTAGCTTGAGATCCCGTGTCCACCAGCGCCAAAATTGTACCCTGCCCCTGTACTTGGACCGGGGCATAGTATCTTCCCTCCTTCTCCTCAAGGGGGCACAGATAATGCACATTTTTGGACAACTGGTGGGCTAATTTTCTGGTTTTGGACATTGCAAGAGAAGAAATTTGGGCAGACTTCTGTGGAGAGCCTTGGGAATCTGAAAGAAAAAGTTGGCAACTGGAGATCAGAGCCATTGTGGGTTCCCCTGGTTCCGGTTCTGGGCCGCCCCCCCCCCCCTTTTTGGAGGCAGTCATCAGGATGGGTTTGAACCAGGGGATTTTGGTGCTGTTGGTTCTGGGATGAGATGGTGGGCGGCGGTAGCTCAGTCTCCACATCTCCCCAGTCTGGATTGGAATCCCTAGGGACCCATTTTTCCTTGGGAGGAGTTCCCCCATCTCTGAAGGAGAAGATCCTTTTCCCAGGATCTTCTGAGGATCCCTCTCCCTCAAATTGGAAGACCTGTACCTCCTCCTCAAACTGAGTCTGTTTGGGTCTTTTGTTTCTCCTACCCCCTTCTGCTCCTTAGGAGGCAGACTTACAGGGGCAAGAGATTTTGTTTCCGGTTCCTGGGTTTCCAGGGGCTGTTTACAAGTGAGGAAGGAAGCTTCCTCCAAGGCTTTACACCCCCCTTCCCCTTGTGCCTCCTCCCTGGGAACCGGTGAGTTATCGGGGTGCTGCCCCCGTCATTGTTCTGGAGCACTAGGTCCAGAATTGGGTGCGTTCTGCGCCGGCATGCCGATCTGAGGGTTCTGCTGAGCCCTCAGTATGTGACCCAGATCCCGCGCCATGTTTTGAACCTGGCGCTCTAACTGGGAAACCCGCTCAGGCTGATACGGGGCCCTGTTTTCTCCCCTGGGCTGATCCCGGGAAGGTTAGCTATCCCTTCTTTGGTAGTACCCCTGGTTGGGAAGATTTGGATACCCCTCCACCCTTGGCCTCCCCTCTCCCGGATTCGGTTGTCTGGGCTCAGGTAATTGGGGAAAGAAGGGTGGAGGATTTTGGGGCTGGAAGTTGGGTGGATACCTGGGGAAGAAGTTCTGCCCAGGGTTTGGTGAGTTTCTGCCCTCCTGTGAGAAGTTGGGAGGGAAGTTCTCTGGGTTAGGTGCTTGGCTGGATCCCCCCCCCCCCTTGGGCTGGAGGAGTCCACACATAACCCAGGATGGGTCTGTTTCCCTTGTACCGGGGGCTTACATAATCAGGAGAGCGAGGGACCCCATTTGTGGGGCTGCCTCCCTGGCTCCCTGTCTGTGACTGGCCCGAGGACTTTCTGGGCCTAGCATTATTAGGTGCAGGTAGGTTTTTAGGCCCCCCCATCTCCAACTCTAAAACGGGGGTGACCTTTACCTCTGCCACCTTGGCAGCAGCAGGGGTGTTGTTGGCTTTGGGGTTTTTTGGCGCATTATTTTTATTTTCTATTGGCTTCTGCACCTCATAGATCGGGGTCGCCTGTTCAATGACCCAGTCTAAAGATCTTTTCTCATGAAAATCCCTCACGAGCTGGGTCATTATGTATTTGGGCAAGGCATGGAAAAACGTATTAATAAATTCTCTGCTATCCGTGCGCACCCTTCTTGTGGTCTGTGCAAAAGCACGCTTTAACTCCTGCACAAATTCTTGTGGGGCCTGATCCTCCCCACATTGTAAATTGTAGGCTGCCTTGCGAGCCTCTTGAGGATTTCTATGAGTAGAAAAATGTTTCAAGATGGCCGCCTTATAGGTGGACCATCTTAAATGATTTTGGTCCTCCAGCCCCGCAAAGAAACTGGAGTATTCCGGGGAGAAGGTCCACTTTACATATTGAATACAGCTTTGGCTGTCCTTCAAATGGAAAGTCTCCATCATTTGCTCAAACAACTCTAAGTGCTCCCAAACAGAATACTTGGCGTTCTTATGATAAGGCGTGATGACGCTCTTGATTGCCTTAATCTGCTTTAAGGGGTCCTTAAGCAAGGCCCTTTTTGTCTTATTGGCCCTTTTGGTCCGGGTAACCCTGGTCCATTCATCTTCTGACTCAGAGGCACTGCTCCCAGAGGTTCCTGTCTGTTCTTCCAGGTTTTCCCGGATTCTGCGAGCCTGGGAATGGCTGGCAGAATGTGGGGACCTGGTCTCCTGTGTCCTGTACCGCTCAGAGGAGTCTTCAGATACCTCCTTGCTGCCAGGATTTGATGGGTACCCCATCCACTGACCTAACTGGGCAGAGGTTTTCAGGATGCCCTTAATGGGCCTACTCTCCCGGGGTTCCCCATTAAATTGCACTGTGCTTGGGTGCCCATACCCAGATGCCCGCCCCTCCATTCCTGGGTGGTACTGGCCTATGAGCCCCATGCTTCTGGCTGGATAGTAATCTGCCATCCCTGTGGCCCTGTGCTCATGTGCGCCAGGGGACATGGGGGTGGCAGAGTCCAGGGACAGAGAGAGATAAAGGCCTCTGGTACTAGGGCTCCTGGGGTTATGCTCAGGAGTTTCTCTTTCCCAGCGAACCTCATCTCTATCCGCCCCTGCTCCCTGTTGCAATGCAAGAGCCTGCGCCTTCAGTTCCTCAGTTAAGGCCTTACTAGACTCTATCAGTCTCTCCTGCATCGCTACCTGTTGTTGGAGTCTATCATTGTGCTGGCAGAGAGCCTCATTCTTTCTCTGTGCCTCCTGATTGGTCCTGGAGCACTGGGCCAGTCTTTGCTGCAGGAGGGTTACCTCCTGAGCTGTGTCCCTATTGGCCTGCTCCTTTCTTGCCAGAGCATCCTCCAGCCTCCTGGTGTGTTCTAACAAGTTCTGGTGTTCTTTTTGGAGGTCACCCAGCCCCTAGAGGGCCAAGTGATTTTCTTCTTTTTTTTCTTTTTAAATGGCAGACTTCCTGGCCTAAGGCGTCTCTTTCCTGGCTAAGAGCCTGCATTTGTGCCGCCAGGTCGTCCCTCTGCCTTTGAAAGGCACCAGCTTTCTGCCGTTCTTCATCAAACTCTGCCTGGGTATCCAGGTCTTTCAAAATCAGCTTGTTGGTCTCTGCCTTCACTCTATCTAGATGACTTTGCAGGGTGGCTACCTGCTCCGTGCATGCCCTGTTAAAGTCTAATTGTTGCTCCAGCTTTTTCTGGCTCTGCAGTAAGGAGTCCAAACTGTCTTGGTGCTCCTTCTGCAGGGCCAGAAATCTAGTATCCTGGTCAGCCTTTTCCTGTTGCAGTATATCCATGTCCTCCTTTATTTTAATGATATACTGCCTACTATCATTTTCTGACTCCTGGCTCCTCTGCAGCCTCTGCTCAGAAGAGTCCAGATCAGATTGGGCCTTCTGTAATGCCAGCAGTTGCCTACTCGCCAGATCTTGGCCTTCAGCACATTTGTCCTGCATGGCTCCCATATGTAAATATAAATATGCCGCTACCATGGCAATCTTGTTGTGCTCATCCTTGGCCTTAGAGGACATATATAGTTCACTCAGGGCCACATGTAACGGACCCTGGTCTCTCCATATATCTGACCCTGTTTCCGTGATCTGGGGTGTGATTGCTTGCAACCAGACCGTCTGGTCCTGATGGGTCCACTCACCTCTCACAAATAGCTTATGTAAGAAGTGCTCTCTGGCTATTTTCATGTCTACTAAGGTCGTCATTCTGGAATTTGAGTTCCTTCCTGACTTACAGAAGTTTGTATTTTATTTTTGCAAAACAGACCTTTTCCTTAGAGCGTTCCTTTGAGGAGTGCTTTACAGCATAACACAGCGTGGTGATCCGACCGGATATGTGTATCTGGTCAGCTGGCACGCTGTATTAATCTGCACAAATGGTAGATCTAACCCAAACGTCCCGCTCGAGCCCCCAATTTGTAAGAGGATTCAATTCAACACTACAGCTAAGCCAATGCCTAGTCTGGGATACTGAATGGAAACCCTTATTGATATATCTTTATGTCCAGTTCATGCGTTCTGGATGACTACCCCTATATAACACCCCTCTCTTGGAATCCCCCTGACCCCACTGAGCCAAGAAGTAGTTCTGTTTTGCAAGTTTAAAGGTTTATTTGATCATTTAAACAATATATATATATATATATATATCACGCTTTATAATAAATTAATAATTGAATATCACACTGAATCTGAGCAGTAATCAATAATGGATAGTCTGGCACTAGCACACTTGTGAATAGGAACAGAAGAATAAGGTGGTAGAGAATGCTTTATATAAGTTCAGATGGATGTAATGTTGAATGAAAATGCAATACAGAAAATACTCAATATGATTTCAACAAAACAATGTAATCACTTTTTTCTGGCAATCCACTCCCCCCCCCCCCCTTATGCAATGCAATGCAAGGAAATGGAAGGAAAGCACACAGTTCTCAGAAATGCAATCAAATGTAATTCAGTTCACCCCAGCAAGCTTAGACTACAGAAGTTTGAAACACAGGCCCAAAATGATTTTACATGTGCTTGCAATGAAGTGAAAAATATGCTAAAATGCTTTTAATTCCCTCTAGAGGTTCAGGGTGAGTGGTATTTAGTTAATATTAGTCCAGGCTCACTCTAGCAATGATTCAGGGATGGTTCTTAAGAGGCAAACAAATTTTTAGCAAGGACAGCAAGGAACCTGCTGTTTTCACACGTGGAGAAATTTGCAAATCGCGGTAAAATTCGCAAGTGCGATTTTCGCGATTGCGGCGAAAGTATAGAGGGTAGGAATGCGGTTCTAGGTTAGTTGAAAAGCCAAGATTCCCAGCTTTCAGAGGAAAGTTACTGCAAGTCTCTAAGACAAACGGTCACGGAGATATGAGCGATATGGTAAAGGTCGTTTTTCAGATTTGAAATTTTAAAGTTCAAAAAGACAAGTGACAGCTAGCAACTAGAAAATGACAGGTGACAGCTTTGCAAATGACAGGTGACAGTTAGGACGCAGTTCTGGTTAGATTAAAATAGATTGAATTATATTATTTTAACTAAGAGATTGGTTCTGCACAGTTCTGCTAGGTACTCACAATATATTTTTGAAATAAATGGGCCTCGCCACGGATCTGGTCAGGTTTTCTTCACTCGCCATGGATGGTCTCTGCGCACAGCGTCTGGGTCAGCTCTCTAGTTCTGCTAACAACGGTCTGGGTCAGCTCTGCTTTCTCTGGGTACAGCACTGCTTCTGGATCTTTCTGCACAGCTTTCTCTGGACCCAGCGCTGATCTGCACGGCTCCTGGATGCTGCTCTCGCTGTTAGGTTTGCTGGATGCTGAGGCCCACTGAGAAGAGTTCTCAGTTTGTGGGTTTAGGCCCTTGCTTTGAGTTCTGAATCAAGTTCTTTGGAGTTTTAAAGTCTAAGTGTGGAATCTAGTATCTTCTGGATGTTGTGTGGTCCGGCAGAGCGCGTTGCAACAAATGGAATTGACTGTACCTATCTGTCCTGACTGTCTGCTTTTATGTGTTTTGAAAATGGGTGGAGAGGCTAGCTTCCTAGGCCCTACCCCTCTCCACTTGTCATTGGCCACTTCATCCTCTTCCCCTTGATTGGGGGAATGAAATGAAGTGTCATCATGATGAGGTCTGTTTATGGTACAGAGACCCCACCCCTGTCAAATTACACACAATCTATATTTTGACCCAAAAGACATATTTGCACAGGTACACATTTGTTTAAAATTACATGCACCCATCACATATCACAGGAGGTATACCCTGTCCAAATCTGCTCTTCCTGGGAGCTTGCATTCAGAAATGGCAACATTTGCACTTTTTAACTGGTTTCGTAATATCGGACATTACCCCAAATTTATACACATGTGCGCAAGGAGTATGGACATTACTTGATGAAGTGTCAGATTTTTAACATGCATACATTTTAAGTAATACCCTCTTAACTGCTAGCTTGCCCCCAGATCATACCACCGGTTCTAAAAACCTCTTAAAATGTGGGCAGAAAAATCACAAGAATTATGGTATCATTTAAATAATTTTCACAAGTCCGCTCTATGAATGATCCATCTTTTTAGAGTTATGTTCTGGCCCCAAAGGGGTGTGGTTCCCCCCAGCACAAGGTTGAATTTCTGGTTTTTCCAGTTCTCCCAAGCCAGCTTGCTCTCACAGGCAGTGCTCCTCCCCTTTCCTTCCAGGAGGAAGCCACTTTTACGGCCCCCATAATAAAACATTTGCTTGAGTCAGGACAGGGCTTTGTTCAATTTCCTGCAGAGCCCAGGTAATTCAATCAGAGAAGTGTCATATCCCTTTTGGTGGGAGTAGCAAAAGGCAGCTAGGCCTGGGAACACAGCTGTTGTGCAAGTCTCATCTCCTGTCGGGGGTAGCTGGTGGGCAGAATTCAGTTCCTTCAGCCAGGCCCCAGCTAATGTCACTTTTAGTTACCCAGTTTTCTGCATTCAAATAAACTAACCATTTTTTACATATGCAGCTAAAATGCTGATTCTAAGTTTAAAACTATGACATTTAAACAATTGCAACCTATGTGACACTCAAACGTAGGTCACTCATTTCTTTTAAACATTTAGATTTTTAGTGTCTTTCAGTCCAAATTTACTTAAACTGCTGAAATCCACAGCTCAGCCAGTCTTGTTATAAACCTTCAAGTCACTTCAGAATATAACTTTACATTGTATCCACCCCTCAGTAAGTCTTTCTTTGGCATGCTTTGGGTTCATTTATTCAGTTTTACACAAAAAAAAAGTCTGGTGTTGTTTTAAAACGCCGGCTTTCTGATAGTGGCGAGTACTGGTAATGCACCCATTTTTGGGATTTAAGAAAATGAATTCCCCACAATTCTAGGTTGCTTTTGGCAATCAGCATTGCCATTCCCAATGGTTTCAGACTACTGTGTGGGCAGTCCAATGGTGGTTTTAGGCAGTGCCCTTCTGTGCCCATAACATCGGCAAAAATGAGTGGCAGCCTATTCTTCATGCATTTCCCTGTGCATTTTCTGGGAAGCTCTGGCCATCATGATGTTTTCCATGTCAGTACTGCACAGTTTTGAGGTAGGGCTCGGATGCATGGATAAAAACATCCCACATGGTACCTGCAGCGGAGAGGAACATGGGATGGTACTCCCCATATTTTTTGATCCCCAAAAAGGACGGAGGACTGAGACCCATCCTGGACTTAAGAAACTTAAACAATTTCCTCAGGAAGGACAGTTTCAAGATGGTCACTCTTTCTCAGATCCTTCAGGCCCTTCAGCTTCAGGACTGGGTGGTGTCATTCGACCTCCAGGATGCTTATTTTCATGTGCCGATTCATCTGAAGCACAGAAAATACCTCAGGTTCATGGTTGGCGACTCACTTTATCAGTTTCGAGTCCTTCCATTCGGATTGACCTCCGCCCCGAGGGTCTTCACCAAATTGATGGTAGTAGTGGCAGCACACCTCTGGAGAGGGGGGAATTCATGTCTACCCCTATCTGGACGATTGGTTGATCAGAGCACGATCTGCCGAACAGGCACTGGATCACCTGAAAGTCACCTGCCATTTCCTGTACAGTCTGGGCTTCTCCCTCAATTTCAAGAAGTCACAAATGACCCCTTCTTAACGGCTCCAAAATATAGGAACTGTGTTAGACACATCCCTGGGAAAGAGCTTGCCTCCCAGGTCGAGTGCTCAAGACATTCTTCAGATGGTTTCCAAATTCCAAAACGCCCAAAATCTTCAGGCTTATGACTTCTTAAGGTTGCTCGGCCTCATGGCATCCTGCATCTTTCTGGTGCCAGAGGCACGTCTGAGAATGAGATCCCTTCAATGGGCTCTAAAGACTCAATGGTCCCAGTTCTCAGGTCGAATGACTGATCTTCTCCAGATTCCGAACAAGGTTCGTCAGGATCTTCTATGGTGGACTTGTTCAGAGAATATTCTGAAAGGAGAACCCTTTTGCCAACCATGGCCGGAGATTACAGTAGTGACTGACGCCTCACTCGAGGGGTGGGGAGCTCATGCCAACAATCTAACAATCAGCGGTCGTTGGTCTCCATCGGAGTCCAAACTACACATCAACCATCTGGAGCTGAGAGCAATCAGACTAGCGCTGAAGGCTTTCCTGCCATCTGTCAGAGGGAAGAATTGTCATGATGCCTACCTCCAAGGAGCCAGGTCCGACCCAGCAACCGCAGAGGCAGGCATCATTTCCCCCAGGGAAGTGCCTGCGGGCCCAAGCTGGGGCCCTTTGGACACAGTCCTGGCGCCTTAGGTGCCAGGCTCATAAAGCTAGACATGTGTTCAAGTGTTTTAATGTGCACTTACCTGATGCAGACCATGCTGCTACATCCAGGCCCTCTTGAGGCCTGAATGGAACTACTTTACCTGTGGGACTACTTTCCCTGGGTTTGGTCGGGGAAGGATACATACCTGATCGGTGGAAGGATACATACCTGGAACTTCTTCCAAAGCTATTTAAACCACACCCGATCAGCTACTCACGCTTCGCGTTGTTCTGCTCCTCGCAGCTGGACGCTCACCGTGTAAGCTCCTGCTTCTGGAGTTCAGCAACGCCTGTCAGCATCCTGGGTCACCTGCTAAGAGAGAATTGGAGAGAAAGAAGACCTTACCTGCTAAAGCAGCATCACGGAGACATCACACCGACAATCCTGAAAGGGAAGACATCATTTTAAAAGCATTTCGCTTAGATCGCTGCAGCGCTGCATTTCACTCACCTTTCCTGGGCACCTCCATCTTCAGCAGCGATCATCCAGATCCGCAGCCACTTCCCAGAGCCTAGAGAGAAGAAGACAAGAACACAAGGTGAGAGAAGGAAGGGAATAGGAAAAGCTCAGTTTCCTTCTAAGACTTACCTGTTGGGTAATTCCCATTTCATTTCGGGTCCTGCCGCTTCCTGGCATTCCGGACCCCGGCCCCTATGGGGAAAAAGACATAAGCGTTAGCGCTTGCTGCAATAAGACAATGAACATTATTATTAAGCTTGAACTTTTGAACTTGCTACAGAACTCTTACAGCACCCTACCTGAATAGTCGAGCTTATTTGAACTCCCATCAAACCTCAATCCAGTGAAGTAACTGGGTTTCAACGCGCCCCTGCATCAGAAGCAGGATGGAGAGCTCATCCTTCCTGACCCTAAGGTGAGACTTCACGGGGAATCGAGGAAGGGTATCGTGGAGGGTTGGAAGGGAGTGGGAGGCTTGAGCATTATTCCGTCAGTAGGTAATACTCCCTTTTCACGCACAGGGGAATATTCCTGCGAGCCAGTGAGTCCATCTTCAGAGTCCTGCGCTTCACCATTGAAGAAGCATCAGCACTCGAAGCCAGACCTGCGCCTCCGTGGGAATCAGGTGAGCGTGACAAGAATGTCCTGATAATGACGGACAACACAGTGGCCATGTATTATCTAAACAAAAGAGGAGGTGTAGGGGTCCCTACCTCTGCAGAGAGGCAATGCAGCTCTGGTATTGGGCAATTCAAGAAGGAATCACTTTAACGGCAGTTCACCTAGCCAGGGAAGAGAATATGACGGCAGATACTCTGAGCAGGCAGAGCACAGTGTCCCACGAATGGGAACTGGCTCAGGAAGTCATTCTAGAGATCTTCGCCCTTTGGGGAACCCCTCAGGTAGACCTATTTGCGACCGGTATCAACCGAAAGTGCGAAAGGTATTGCTCAAGGGAATTTCCCCCGAGAGGAGCCCTGTGGCACGCGTTCGTGGTGGAGTGGAATTTCCCACTATTGTATGCGTTCCCTCCGATTCCCGTCATTCCTCAGGTCATCAGGAGACTGAGACGGTTCGGGAGCCGCATGATCCTAATTGCCCTGGATTGGGCCAGGAGAACGTGGTACCCGGACCTTCTAAACATGTCCATCTGTCCTCCAGTACGTCTTCCTCAGAGAGAGAACCTTCTCTCTCAAATGGAGGGTCAAGTTCTCCATCCAGAGGTCAAAACGCTCAACCTTCATGCTTGGTATCTGAAAGGCTGAGATACAGGGACTGGACCCTTCCAGATGACTTTATGGAGGTGTTGCTTTCGGCAAGAAGACCAGCAACAAAGTCTCTATACCGTTGCTGTTGGAAAAATATTTGCAACTGGTGCAGAGTAAAGAATATCGATCCTTTTCTATGTTCTATTCCGGAAGTACTCTTTTCTTCTGACCCTAGCACATAGAGGTCTGAATGTTGGAACCATTAAAGATGATCTTGCGGTGCTTTCCATCTTCAAGCGCTCGTGGGAAGAATGCTCCTACTTCAAAATTCCTTTGATAGTACAATTCTTAAAAGGACTCACTAATGTGTTTCCTCCTCACCCATTTTAAGTAACGATTTGGGATCTCAATTTGGTCCTAAAATTCTTAAGCGTGCTCCTTTTGAGCCTTTGCACACGTGTCCATTAAGATTACTGACATGGAAAACTGCTTTCCTAGTTGCTTTAACATCTGCAAAAAGAGTGAGCGAATTGCAGGCACTGTATTCTGGGCCAACCTATACTGTGTTCCATAAGGACAGAGTTGTGTTGAAGGTTTAACCCTAATTTTTACCAAAAGTGGTATCTGAGTTTCACTTAAATCAAAAAATGGTTACATGTATTCTATCCTCCACCCCATCCTAGTAAGGCGGAGGAAAGATTACACAGGTTGGATCCAAAAAGAGCTTTAAGCTTTTATATCGCTAGGCTTTCTAGGTTTAGATTGGACAACCAACTGTTTATTGGCTACACAGGAAAAAGATTGGGTCAATCAGTAACAAAACAGACAATATCACGCTGGATTGTGCTTTGCCTTTCGGAATGCTACAGACTGGCGGGAAAAGACCCACCAGAAGGTTTAAGGGCTCATTCCACCAGGGGCATCGCTTCGTCTACAGCCCTGCAAAGAGGTGTTCCTATAAGGTCCATTTGTGATGCAGCGACTTGGTCATCGCTGCATACTTTTTCAAAATTCTACAACCTATATGCTTCCCAATCTAAGGAGCTAAATTTTAGTAGAGCAGTCCTGTACTCGGCCATCTGAAGATATAAAAAAAAGAAAAAAAAATCTAATCCCTCCTCCATAAGAATTATCCTTACTGCTTTGGGAGTCTATCAAAGATGAGGAATACGTTGGAGGACACAATCCACTCGAAGAACAAGTTACTTACCAACTGGTAACGTTCTTTCGATTGGATGTTCCTCCAACGTATTCCTCATCGCCCTCCCAACCTACCCCTCTGTAGATTTTTCCCAGGCTGTTGCCACTTCAACTCTCGCAAAGCAAAATACCTGTCTACTGGCACAGTCTGCACAGTGGAAAATCGATAATGAAAGGGGGAAAAACAGAACTGAGGCCAACGGGCGCCGCGTGTGTTACTTATACACCCGATGACGTCACCCTCGACTGAGGCCTTAGAGAGAACATCGACATCGACGCACAGCGCCCTCTGCCGAAATTTTTTTCGAAGCAGCTGAAGCTGGATGGAATACATCAAAGATGAGGAATACCTTGGAGGAACATCCAATCGAAAGAACGTTACCAGTTGGTAAGTAACTTGTTCTTCTAGTGGCCTTAACTTCTGCTAGAAGAGTGAGTGAATTACAAGCTCTATCTTGCAAACCTCTTCATACAATCTTTCATAAAGACAAAGTTGTCTTACAAGTGAAGCCAAATTTTCTCCCAAAGGTGGTTTCTGAATTCCATATTACTCAGAAAATAATCTTACCTTCGTTCTATCCTCCTCCCCATCCAGGGAAATGGGAAGAAAGATTACACAGGCTGGATCCAAGGCGTGTATTGAATTTTTATATTAGCAGGCTTGCTAGGATAAGACAATCGTATCAATTGTTTGTAGGATATGCATGGCACAAATTAGGATTGTCAATCACAAAACAGACCATTTCAAGATGGATCATTTTGACCATTTTAGAAGGCTAATTGGCAGGAAAAGAGGCCCCCCAACATCTTAGGGCTCATTCAACCAGTGGTATCAGAGCCTGTTCGGCTCTCCAAAGAGGGTCCCAATTAAATATACATGTCCGGCTGCCACATGGTCGTCTGCACATAACTTTACCTCATTTTACAGCCTAGATTCCTCCTCTAGCCAGGAGACGATTTGGGAAAGCTGTGTTGCATTCTGTACATCTTTAAAGGGAAATATTTCATCTTTACTCCCACCTCCTTTTTATACTACTGCTATGGGAGTCTATCAAAGATAAGGAATATGTCGGAGGACGCAATCCCTTCGAAGAACAAGTTACTTACCAAACTGGTAACGTTCTTTTGATGGGATGTTCCTCCGACGTTTTCCTTATCGTCCCTCCCATCCATCCTCGCAGTAAAACTTCCCTTGTAGTTGCAGTTTACGCTCCTTCAAGGTAACTAACCAATTAATGCAGAGCAAATATGAACTTCAAAACAGAACTGAGCAACGGACGCTGCGTGAGTCTATTTATACTCATGATGACGTCGGCGCCGATACGGAGGCTGTCGAAGGACACCGACTCGAGGCACGTCTACGCGCAGCGCCCTCTACTGAAAATAATTTCCGAGTCCAGCAAGCTGGAATGGATGATATCAAAGGTAAGGAATACGTCTGAGGAACATCCCATCGAAAGAACATTACCAGTCTGGTAAGTAACTTGTTCTTCTATCGTATTATCAGTAATAGAGTGCATTCGTGAATCTTATCAGAAATAGGGTAAATTAATTTACTCTGCATACACATATAAGATGGTGACTTTTGGGAAGGGAAGCAGTTGGTTAGTGTTGTACTAGCAAGGCTTAAGGTTCTGTAGGTAGTATATTGGCACAGCAAGTCTTTCAAGTCCCAAAACGCAACCCTAGCTAAAGGCAGTTCGGAGAGGGCTTAAATTCTTGACAAGTAGCAGAATACCAAAGGTTCTTGTAGATACTTTCAAGTCTAGTCTTTAGGACTCAGCAAGATTAAACCAACGTCAGCGACTCTGTTAAGGACTCTAAGGGGACACAAGCAGTATCTTGAATCAGAGTTAAGTGTGGGGATACCCTGGACTCCTTTAGGTGAACTCCAACACTCTTTAGCAACTTTATAGATCAAGGTAAGTAATAACTTTCTCCCCATTAGCCTTGAAGAGAAGATTGTGGCTGGATTCTCCTTGATGTGGCTGCTCTGGTCCTGACCTCCGGATTCCTTGGTCTGAAGAAGAAAGGCAGGACAATGGTCGGGATCTCTCAGCAGCAGTCTCAAGGGAGGACCACTGGCACGGCTTTCACCTTCTCTGGCCACTCTGTGGTTTTGGTGCCTTTTCTACAGCACCAACAATGGACGTGATTCGCACCGTGAGTCTTCTTCGCTTCTCACGTTCCCTGTTAGGGAGAATTCTCATAAATGGTTGATTTCCCTTACCTAAAGAATCCCCCAGCAGCTTTGCTGGATTTCTAGGATTTATTTTTTTCACCTGGTGATTCTTTTTTCCCCACTCTTGCATGTGTTTTGCTATGTGTATTTCTACTTCGTTTGATCTTGGGCACTGGAGCCTCACCTACTCCATGTGCACCACTTTTTGTGTGCGTTACACAGCACCTTTAGTGCAGTGACACAGGGTTGTCTTTGAGACTTACCACTGACTCAATTTTCTTGGGGCTGACTACTGTCCCCCAGAAACACGTAAAGTTGCCATTAACTTTATATAGTCACTTTAAACCACAGACGCAGTACACCCCATCTTACATGGAGTATTGGAAAGGGCTAACTCCTATCCCTTTTTGTCTTTACCTCTTGGGGCATTGTTTCGCTCACTTAACATTAAGACTTGGCTGGTGGCAGTGGTATCTACCCTAAGTTTTCTACCGTGATTATCTTGTATAACGTGGTAATGTTTTAGGATATTATATTAGCCTCGAACATAAACCCGCTTGACCACATACATTTAATTTTGGCTCTGGCTGGGTTTAGTCGCCTTTTCTTTTTGTTATTCTTTCTCGTGTTTTTCTCTGCGTGCCAAACCGGGGATGACTCCTTTGTTCGCTGTCTTTTCGTGGGCTTTTGCACAGAAGCCTTCCTTAAGGCGCCTGATAGTCTAGGTTGGCAGGATGTGAGGGGGGGATCTTCGGACCCCTGCCATGGGTTGCCTTAGTAACCCAAGTCGCACTCGTCTGATTGGCTAAGGGGACAGGCCTTGCCAGGCGAGCCATCCTGCTGTGATTGACAGCCAGGCTGTATGAATGGGGGAAAACTACATAAAAAGCAGGTCTCTGGGAGTGGAAAGGCAGAGTCGCCACTGGAACAAAAGAACCAACAAGGAACTGCAAGAAGAGGACCCCTACAACGACTGAACTGCCCGGTGAAGCCCTGCTGCAGGTCCGTATCTCCAAATCCGACGACTGAGAAGATCCTCCAGGAAACTTCTTCCCTTGAGCTGGTGGGACCAACCAGTTTGCCCAAACTACAATCCAGCACCCCTCCTCTGGTCGAATTCGCTGTACAGAGCTACAGTGGGCCGGATAGCCAAGAAGGTCAGACTATGCTTGGGTTTTAAGGAGCGCACCTTTTATTTGTTGTTCGGCGCTGCTGCTGGTTTCTTCCCTGGGTAGTGCAGGACCCTCCTGTCTTCCTACTTCTGATCAGTCCGACAGTCGCTTCAGGAACCGTGAGCCTGCAGGAACTACCAGGAACGTCTGCCTCAGCTACAGCCCTTCTCCGTTTCAAGGTACTGTGCAAATCCGGTTGTGCGTTTCGCTCAGCCGCGGTGAAAGTGTTTGAAATCTTTCTCCAATCCGAGGGCTTGTCCTTCTCTTCTCTTTGAACTTCTTCTCTTTGAACTATCTTTTCTACCAACCAACCTCATCCGGAATCTGTGCCACGAACTTTACCGCGAACTACCCTGAACTGTGTGATCTTGAGCAAAAGACTTTTGACCGAGTGACTTTGGCCCTAAGCATTTTCTAGCTGATCTCCTCACTGTAGGCTCTCTTGTTCAACTGCTCAGAAGACTTACCAGTTGGTTTTTCCTAATTGTTGATAACTTTGTCTTTCCCTCCCTTTTAAATTACTGGAGTGCCATTTTGCTCCCACTTCATTTTGTGAGCCTAACTTGTCTAGAATTTAAGGAAAGTGGTGTGGTGTATTTATGATTGTGATTTTGACTTGCTTAGAATAGTGAAATGTTAAACTGTAAATAAATATATATTCTTTTACTTGGAAACCTTGAGTCAGTGTTTGCCTGAATCATAGTAATTGCTTACCTTTGTGTAACTATTTGTACTGCTCACTTACTCCTGAGATAAGTCTGGCTGCTCCGATACTGCTACCACTAGAACTGTGTGCTAAGGGACTGTCAAGCGATTGTTAACGGACACTTCTCTCTTGATGAAATCCAGTGTTTGTTGTTTGTAAACATTTTAAAGGTTTGTAATAAACCGATAAAAATTAAAAAAAAAAAAAAAAAAACTGTGTAGTACAGGCTTGTACCAAAGGTGAAATTGTACAGTCACTTGTAGTCTTAATTGTGTGTAGTGTTAGCAAAGGGTACTGCATATAGTTCTGCCTAACAGTACCACACTCTGCTGAGTCTGTCTGGGCGAGTTGCATCGGGTCTCTGTAGTATCCTTGAGGAATCAACAAAGACTTGGGTGAGTGTGGCTTTTCCACACTGATACACTGGTAATGGGGAGCAGGTCTCTGATATTGGGGTTTCTCAGCTCTGGAATCTCGCAGGACCTCGGGAGATGGCTCAAATCAAAGGCCTATGCAGTGTCCTATGGCGTCTCCTATCCTATGGAGTCTCCTAGAGTAACTACAGCTCTTAAGTCTTATAGTGTGCGATTGGCAGACTCCACCTTATGCGGAGTGCCAAAGGGATACTCGGTATTCCATCTTCTCTCGGCTCCTGTGACTTATGTCCCATAGACCATCTCCTAGTTCTGGCTGGTGGCAGTGGGTGTGTCCTAACAACTATTGTGATTTTTGTTCTACCGCAGGCATCTCCATAACCTTGGTAGTGCACAATAGGGGCACCCAAGTACCAACTTGGGGGCTCCCCTTTTCGCCATTCCTAGCATGGTTGTTCTTTGTCATCCCTTCTACCATTCGAGGGAGCGGGGGGGGGGGGGAGAGAGTGGCTGTGTTTGTTTCGCCTTTGGCAGGAGCCCTTGGGTGTTCCAGCCTAGGGAGAGGGAGAGAGAGAGCGAGGGAGGGAGAGAGCGAGGGAGGGAGTGAGGGAGGGAGAGACAGAGGTAACCGAAGAAGACAACCAAAGATGCCTGCAGACCCTTTGCAACACTGTGAAACAATTACTGCTGTCATGATCCCTGTCCCATGGAGTCTCCTAAGGAGGAAAAATAGACTCCATAGGACAGGTAGAATAAAAAGAATAGGTTCCAAAAGACCGAGCCCATGAGAATGAATGAGTCGAAAAAGTCTCCACTCATTCAGAATTAAAGAACAATGTCCTGAAGTCCAGCAAAATATGCTGTGTGGGGTCTCACTAAGAGAGTGGATGAAGCATATTCCCAACACCCGGTGCGCCCTGTTAGTGAGAATTTTCTTAAACCCTCCTGTCGGGTTCTTTAGGTGCTTCTTCCAACTTGCGGTAATGGAATTCATTTTCTCAATCTCACCAGGCTCTCCAGTGATTGTGTGGTAGGAGCATCCCATGCTTACCTCACAGGCGTTAGAGTAGGGTCATTATCCCGTACTGTATACATTTTTAATTAATACAAAATGAAAGCATATCCACATTTATATAAGAAAAGGCAAAGGTTAAATCACTCTACTCCTACGTCCTTTTCCCTTTCTTCCATAGTTATGGGCTTTCGTCCAAGAACACTGGACCTAACCTCTTTTTGCACCGTGCAAAGGGCAATTTCCCTTTCAAAAGAATGTGTTGGGTGGGAGCAGGGATTGACGAGCCTTGCTGTCCCCCAGCAACACCCATCAATTCTCTGCTCTGCATCATTGGGACTGGATGCTCTGCACACCGTGCAGCTCCATTTCTGTTGCAAACTTCCCCCCCTCATTTTAACCTCCAATTTGCCTCTCGCAACATCAGTCGACATTTTTAGAACACTTCTAACTGGTTTTACGGCTTATTCTTCATGCGGCAAGCACTAGGTGCTGGCAGACTCCCACTGACTTTTAGAGTGCTTAGACCCCAAGCACAGCTGGGTGGGCTGTTCGTCATGTCACGCCTTCTCTCCTTGTGCGCGTTGCCAAATGTTGGTCCATTGGTGGGAGGTATTCCACAGTTCTTCTCCAGAGCACATCAAGCTTCATCAAAGAAGACCTTCAAGTCACAGGTAAGTCAGGCACCCCATGCAAGCGGGGGGGGAGGGGGGGAATACTAGTCCTTTGGCGGCTAGCCACTGATCCACCTGGATAGGTTCAGAGGCCTTACATGCTTCTACTGGGTGTACACTTCGACGGCCCTTGGGAGTCTACCACCAGAGCTGTTTGAGGCCTCTCTGGCTAATACAGGAGCCAACACGGAGGACCTCTTGATGTCTTGTAAGGGGTCAATTAAACCAGAGGTGAGGCATGAGCACCACAAGTCTACCAATTTCTAGAAGCGTCTGGGTTCCTGACCTGCCGGTGTCTGCTTCAGGGATTTCTCAAGTGTTAATGGTGGTGGACGGGTTGTGAGGGGTCTGTAACTTTGAGCTCTGGGTTGAGCGAGACTCATGTCTTACACAAAGTATAAGAGTCTAGCCTCAAAACACATAAGGCCAACATGGCCACGTCACAAGCTTCCAATAAGAAACAAGCTTTGGTCCCTAAACCTCAAAGAGCAATTTCAGGTGCGTCTGCATTGAAAGAGCAGGATCTCAGCCCTCACAAAATGACAGCGAAACATCGAGATTCCATGAGAGACTCCTCAGTCTCCTTGTCTCACACGACAGAGGAAATATCAGAGGTATCCTCTCTGGAATCTCTAGATACTTTACCCTAAAGGACGCCACAAATACTACTGCCTCCAACAGTCAGTAAAGGGGCTTTTGTTAGACTGTACTGTTAAGCAAGGACTACTTGGTCCTCAAAATATCAGGTGCCTCTAAGGTACGTTCTCTGCGCCCCCTGAGGAAGACTACATGGTACCCCAGCTTCATCTTCACCTTGGAACCCATCATCCTCATGGACCCCAACCTCTGCTCCCACCTCTGAGCACAGCTTTCTTTTCTAAAGATTCAAAACAATCATGCACTTTGCGCCTAAGGTGGGCTATTTAAAAAAATATCTCTTTAGAAGTCATTACACAGGCTGTAGTCCCATTCACAATATACTACCCATCCAACCAGATCTCCCATTACTGCAATATTAGCTCCAAAACCGATTGTCTCCATTCCGCCTATCAAGGCAACAGGAACTCCTCACTTTACGTCAACTGCGGGGCCAATCGCCCCATTGAAACCTCCACCGGTTCCAACCCCAATGCCCTTTTGGTTCCTTCTCCACTGGATCAAGCAAAAGACTCCGACGATGGGGAGGAGTCTTGATTGTCAGCAAGGGCCTTTCACATGTGCATGTGTGGTGTTCAGGATCTCCTGGGGCTTCCAGTGCTAGAAGAGGCCTCGGCAGAACCAGGAGTCCTTTCAGGTGTTCTGTCACTAAATAAATCTAACATGTCTGGCATCCCTTTGCAAAAGGATGTTTTAGCTGAATAAAGTTGTTTAATACTGCACAACAATGCCTACAACAAGTAAAAAGGTTGAGACCAGGTACCCTTTAAATTTAGTATAGCGGGTCGGCGTGTGGCCTCGGTCATGGGAACTCCCCGCTGAGGCCCTGTTCTCTGGTGCCTCACAGCAGTACCTTTTTCCGCATGGACGGTGTCGGACCTGGCAGCCAGCATGCAAACTTTTTAAGCTATCCTCTTGCTCCCCCTTTTTTTCAAATATTATTTAACTTCCATTCGGTGCCTCGCCTCCCCCAGCGCATGTTGGCTGCCAGAGGATTCACACGATGTTCCTCATGCGATTGCTCGTTCCCGGCCTCGGACCCCGATGCACTCTATCTTGAGTGTTTAAGGCCCGACCACTGCTGCGACGCATATTCGGTTTGCAGCACTCTCGGTCACAGGGCATTGAAGAATCAGTTGTTGCGGTGGAGGCAGATCTTCCACACTTCTCCTCCTCCCCACCTTAAGGAGTTCGTCTCTAGGACCTCTCATCAAGACAAGGTAGTCCCTCTGTTCAGCACAGAGTGGCGACTCCTTTCCTGTGTTACCCACGGATGGGGGTTTCTCTGATTCAATTTCTGGCAGGCCGAGGCCTCAAAGGCTACAGGCTCCCAAGCTGAGGGGCCAGGGGTCTCTTCCAGGTGTTCCGAGGGCAGACCTGATGCCTTCCAGGCTGTCGGCTCCCAAGCTGAGGGGTTCAGGTGTCGAGTTGTCCTTGGAGTGGCAATCAAGTTCTTTCTTGAGTGGCACCTCCAAGAGTCTGTCCTCGGCGTGATCCAGTGCGGCTACTGGCACGGGTGCTGAGGGCATCCAGCCTACCAGAGCTGGCTCCGAGGCCATGAGCAAGGGCGTTAAAACTACCCGCCTGCTGGCCGAGGGCTCATTGCCTATCAGAGTAGTCTCGGAGGTCGACTCTTCCGCTTCGGGTGCCAAATCCCAAGCTGTATCATCTCGTGCCAAAGACCTCTCCTAGCTCAGATCCTTCACACCCTCCTGCCCAGGGCATGGCGCAAGGCTGCAAAAAAGCAGAGAGGCACGTGGCAGTCATTTCGAAGAGGATCCTAGTCCCCTTCCCTCAAAGTGTCAATGGATTGTACAGGACAGGCATCTGGTATCCTCGGAGATCAATCTACCAACTGTAGCCATATGGATACTTGCCTCAGGTGCCTCAGCGCTTTGACCAAGAACGGAAGCCTAGGGCCTCGGAGGGCTGGACCCCTATGGACCCGGCGGCTAGCTAGGACCGCTTCTTCGAGCGCTTCCAATTCCTCATGCGTTCTCCTTAGATGAAGGGGCTCCTGAAGGATATAGTGAAGGTCATCCTGCAGGTAGCGCTGTTCCAGCCCACTCCTCTGAGCACTCCTCTCGCTCTGCTGGTCCCTCCCCTGGTCAAGGCCCTGCCAGTTGTGCACACCCCTCCACCTCCTCCTGTAACACCAACGCCTCCCCCTTGAACAGCCGTTGGACTGGTCTTCAGCTTCGGGCCTTGGGGGTGGGGGAGACTGCATCAGCACTGCAAGGCCCTGACTCCCCTCTGACTCTTCAAAAAGGGGGAGGGGGTGGGAATGATGACTACAGTGACGCCCAAGACGATGAACCCTCTGCATCCGTTAAGGCCTTTCATGACCGCCTTCAGGGCCTTGCAGAGTTCATGGGTGTCCATCTGCCTGAGGAAGCCCATACGCCACCCCCCCCCCCTCCCCGCGTGCTAGCTAAGGTTTTGGACAAGCGTACCACGATCCGGTCTGGTATCCCTCTCCAGAAGGATGTCCTACAGGTGGCGAGAAAGGTCTGGGAGAAGCCCAGGGTCAACGCCCAGTTGAACAAGAAGTTGAACAGCAGGTTCAGGCTGACTGACGGGGAGCCAATCCTCCTGGCCTCCCACCCACAGCCTCATTCTTCTGTGGTGGCTGCGGCCTCATTATGTTCTAAACCATCATCTTTGTCTTCCTTCACAGGAGCCACACAAGTCTTTGGGGAAAGCGCTGTTATTCCATCTCAGGACTAAATCTGTGGCAAGCCAATGCAGACGCCCTCTTTGCCGCGGGTAACCAGAAGCTGTGGCAGGAGCTCTAGTAATTTTCTGCCCAATCTCCCTTCGGACAAGCAGGCCTCGTTCAAGCCTGGCCTGACAGATGCCCAGGACCTCATGGAGTCTTCAGTCTTCCACATCGGCACAGCAAACAGAGGGCTCTGCCGTGGTGCCTAGATGGGAAGGATGGCATGGATTCACCCCACTGTTTTCGTCTGGCATGCAGGAGCAGATCCTGGATCTGCCCTTTGAGGGTGTGGACTTTTTTCGTTGACACAGAAGGAAACCTCCACTCAAACTGCTAAGTCCTTGGCCATCTGGACAAAACTGGGACAGAAGTCCTTCCCTCAGTTGCAGGGCAGTACTGAGTTCAAACCCAGCACTTTCTCCAGCTTCAAGGGGTTTCTGGACCTTGGTATGCAGAGGCCTAACGGGTTGCCCAGCGACAACAGCAGGAAACAGCAGTGAGGTTTGCATGGATTTTTCAGCTCTTCCTCCTCCCCCTCTGCCCCCGCCTCTGACGCCAAGAAGCAGTGACGTCAAGGTCCAGGAACACATCTCGCCCGTGGGGTGGGTGTTTGTCTCTTTTCCAGGGCACCTGGAAGTGTCTTTTTAGCAACCCGTGGACCCTATCCGTAGTCTCCACGGGCTTCAGTCTTCCTCTTCCCTGTCTCTTTTGTGGGAAGTCATTTTGCTCTTGGAGATGCAGACGATGAAACCGGTTCCTCATTGTTACGCTCACCTGGTATCCACGGGGACGCCACCCAGCCCTGGTTGGATGATTTGCACTCTCGAACCCTCTCCCGGGTCCCTTGGTAATGCCTCTGGTTAAAGAGGGGTCTGCAATATAGGAGAGCTGGATTCAATACCAGATTGTCTGTTTTCCCACCTCCCTTGGCCTCAACCACTTCCTCCCCCTTGGGCCTTCTCCTCACCTTAATATTGTAAAAGGTGGATTCTCTGTCCTGCTCCTTGTGGCAGGGGCGCGAAGATGTGGGGCTGAGCAGCGACCAAGTTACTTCACTGGTGCAAGCCCCCCCTGTGGGAATCCAGGCCTGCTGCGACTCCGTAGGTTTGCTGCTTTACAGTGTTTATATGCAGTTCTTATGTTCCGTTTAGTTCGAACAATGTCTTGCTTCTTTCCTTTTAGGTATGGAAAGGTATTTTGGTGTTGTCATGCAGTTTGAAGATGAGCATGGGCTGGTAGGCGAAAGCGCGGTGTGCGCGATGCTTTCCGGTGAGTAATGTGCGCTGCGCTGTTTCGCCTTTTATATTGCTAACCTGTGTCTTTTCTCTCCTTGCAGGTTGCGATGTTCCTCGCCGAGTGCCTTGTTCCAGCAATGATACTGACCAGGAGATGACTACCCAGGTAAGGATTGTGTGGCTTTCTACATTCGGGAGGAAACATGAGTAAACGCTTACTAATGCTGTCTTTCTTTCTCCTCTTTCCAGGTTATGGTATTGCAGGATGCATGCAGTGCCAGATGATGGAGTTCGTACGTTCAGGTGAGTGTAACGGAAGTCAGCGATGGATTGAAGACGGGATACTGTTCCAGGTAAGTTTCGTAGTGTTCTTTCTCTCTCTGCAGGTCCTTGGTTTCAGGTAAGCTGGCATCAAAGAACTGGACACGATGAGTGTTAAGCTACCCACAGCAGAATAACGCAAAGCATGTTCTGCTGTTTGGGTGTGGTTTAAATAGTCTCAGGTAAAATAGTCCCAGTCCTGCCACACCCAAAAGACTAGACCGCATAGCTCAGTTCCTTGTAACTGAGATGTGTGTGCCGCCATGTTGGCTGAACCCCCTCCACCCCCCAAGATAAATAGTCCCATTCTAATGTTGGTCTTCATGATGGTTATGAGCCTGGCGCCAAAGGCCCCAGGACTGACTCCAAGAGTCTTGGATGAGGTTTTAAGGCCTTTGACCTGGCCCTAACTGGAAGACTGACTTGCCAGTGAGGGCCAGGGGCAAGGGTCATGACACTCGTTCAGACAGGTGCTTGGGTTACATTCCAGGATTTTCAAGGTACCCAAGAACAACCAGGCTGGCCTGAGGCGTGTCCTGGACCTGTCATTTCTAAATCTCTTTACTGCTGGAACGCTTCAAGACAATTACTCCCGCTCACATAGCCAAGTTGCTGTGTGCAGGGGACTGGATGTTTTCCCTGGACCTCAACGATGCGTACCTGCATGTGCCCATCTACCAACTGCATCAGAAGTTTTTGCACTTCACGATTATGTCGTACCATTTTCAATATAAAGTGCTTCCCTTTGCCCGGGCCTTCTCCGTGTGGAGGGCCATCATCTCTACCCTTAATTGGAAGACTGGCTTGCGAGGGCGGGCTTACCCGAGGGGGTGTTGCACTCCTTTCAGAGATTGGCGGATACCCTTCATCAGCTGGGATTCTCCCTCAACCAGAGGAGGTCAGTTGTGTACATCTCAGGATTTGGTCTTCCTCTCGGTGCGTTCGGACACCACAGTTTAGCGGGTGTTCCCTCTACCCGAGAGGCACCTGTCTCTCTGCAAGTTGGTGGGACACTTTCTGCCCAACTCGTCCACCTTGGAATGGTGGTTCCAGCATATTCTAGGCCTGATGTCGTCCTGCGTGCTCACTGTGCAGCACTCACCTCAAGATGAGGCGCCCCCAGCTCCACCTAGGATCAGGAAACTGGGTCAGTGGGATAGGAGTCCAATACCACCGCTCCTACTGCCTGATCTTTGCTGGTGTATGATGGATGGCAGTGCTTCAGTGGGAGCCCCCTTCACCTGGCCAGAGCCTACCCTGGTGGTGACGACTGACACCTCTTTTGGGCTGGGGGGCTACTCTGGAGGGCTACGCGATTCGTGGGGCATGGTCCAGGACAGAAGCCCTCCTGCATATCTATTTGCTAGAGCTCAGGGCTGTGGGCCTGGCCCTCGAGGCATTTTTGCCGCTCATCTGGGACAGGTCGGTTCTGGTCAGGACACACAACTCTACTACATTGTTTTACCTGAAAAGGCAGGGTGGCACCCATTACCCCACCACCCCCCTCCCCTCCACCACCTCTACATGGAGGCAGTGTCGACCTGGGAATGGGCCCTGATAGAGGGAGTTTGGATCTCAGCAGTCCACATTCCGGGGGACAGAAATGCATAAGTGGTCCAGATGAGCCGCTTGGGGTTCAAAATCTACGAGTGGGAGTTGTGCACAGACCCCTTGTTTCCCCTTTTCCAGCATTGGGGGTTTGCGGACCTGGGTCTGTACACATTCTCTCCTGAATTACAAGTGCCTCCAGTTTGCTTCATGGGGCAGGACGGGGTCAGGAGTCTCTGGGAGACTCCAGATCTTTTGGCATGGCCACGAGTGTTATGCGTTCCCACCAACCCCTTTGCTCAAATGGACCCTTCGCAAGTTCCGGGCTTCAGTGGGTTGCAGCCTCATCCCGATTGTCCCCCACTGGCCTTCTAGACCCTGGTTGTCGGATCTGCTGCAGTTGTGCTCCCAGGATTCCGTCCACCTTCCGATTCCCAGTAGGGGATTCCTGATGCGGCTGGGCAGTGCAACATCCAGACCCAGCCAAGCTAGTGCTGGCTGCCTGGTTTCTGGCCAACTGAGGCTCCAGCATACTCCATTTTTGGATGACAACTGGGACATCATTCAACAGGCCTGTGTCATGATGCCTACCTCCAAGGAGCCAGACCAGGCCCAGCTAACCCAGAGGCAGACATCATGTCCCCGAGGGAAGTCTCAGCAGCCCCAAGTAGGGGCCCTTTGGACTCAGTCCTGGCGCCTTTGGCGCCATGCTCATATTGGACAACAGTCCTGGCGCCATAGGCGCCAGGCTCATAAAAGATGACTTTGTGTTTAAAGGTGCTTGGTGTAAACTTACCTGATGCAGACCATGCGGCAACATCCGGGCCATCTAGAGGCCTGATTGGGACTAATTTATCTTTGGGGACTACTTAACCACACGGGTGTGGCCGGAGGAAGAATACATACCTGAGAGGGAGGATACATACCTGGAACTACTTTGAAGGCTATTTAAGCCACGCCCAAGCAGCAACTCATGCTTCGCGTTGTTCTGCATCTAGCAGCTGGACGCTCACCGGGTCTGCTCCTGCATCCTGACTTCTGCCACGCCCGCCAGCATCCTGGAACACCTGCAAAGGGAGAAGAGAATAGGAGAAAGAAGAGTCCTTACCTGCTAAAGCTGCATTCCGGAGACATTTCGCCGACGATCCTTAAAAGGAAGACATTCATTTTAAAAGCACATCGCATCGATCGCTGCAGCGCCGCATTCCACTCACCTTTACTAGGCGCCTCCATGTTCATCAGCGACCATCTGGATCCGCAGCCACATTTCAGCGCCTAGGGAGAAAAAGACAAGAACCAAGGTTAGCTAGGGAAGAGAATAAGAAAACCTTAATTTGCCATCATAAGACTTACCTTTTGGGTCATTCCCACTTCATTTCGGGTCGGTGCCGCATCCTGGCATTTCCGGACCCCGGCCCCTAAGGGGAAAAAAGAGACATCAGCGTTAGTGAGCAAATGCTAAGACATTACCTGAACGCTCATTAAAGACTTACCTGATATCTACTGGAACTGTACCTCTCACTTCGGGTCGGTGCCATATCTCCGGCATTTCCGAACCCCGGCCCCTATGGGGAAAAAAGACACAAGCATTAGTGCATTAATACAAGGACACTAAAGGAACCTCTCATCAAACAACTCACCTGAGTTTCCTTCGTCGGTTCCATTGCTCATCTCGGAATCTTTGTTCTGCACCTGAAATAGAGACAACGGACAATTATTATTTCGGGCTCATACTTATAAACGGAATTCTCACAGTACTTTACCGGGAAGGTCAAGCAAACTTGAACTCTCTACAATCCATGATCCAGTGAAGTAACTGGATTACAACGCGCCCCTGCATCAGAAGCAGGATGGAGAGCTCGTCCTTTCAGACCCTAAGGTGAGACTTCACGGGGAATCGCTGAAGGGTTTCGTGGAGGGTGAGAAGGGAGTGGGAGGCTTACACATTATCCCGCAGATTGTTAATACTCCCTTTTCACACACAGGATATTTCTGCGAGCCAGACAAGCCGGATTTGAGAGGCCGGTCCTGTGCATCTTCCGAGTCCTGCGCTTCACCATAGAAGAGGCAACAGCACTCCAAACCAGGCCTGCGCCTCCGTGGGAGTCAGGTGAGCGTAACAGCCTGGAGGCCCTCGACTCGATCCCAACATAAGGGAAAATGGACTAGGTTCTGCCATTGAGCTTGTGACAAGGGGCTGGACCCTCTCACCTGCCCACTGGATGATGTACTGGATTTTTCTGTGCACCTGGCTTGTTCTGGAGTTCAGGTGGATACTTGCCACGCTCATTTGGAGGCCATTGGGTCTTAAAACAATTCCCCTGAGCAGGTGTTTTCGGCAGCCAACCTGGTGGTTAAGGCATTTTCCTCCAGTGCATAGCCACACCTGGGACCTCCAATGTGGTTCTTGCAACTTTGCAGCGCAAGCCAATGACCTCTGTGGACATCCGCTTGGTGACACTGAACACAGTTTTACTGGTGGTTCACCTCTGCGCGCAGGTTAAGTGAGCTGCAGGCGTTGTTTTAGTGTGAGCTGTTCACCACGTTTCACAACGACAAGGTCATCTTGCGCACTCACCCAGGCTTCTTGCGCAAGGTTGTCTCTCCATTTAATCTGAACCAAGAGATCTGCCTGCCAGTGTTCTTGCCGAACCCGCAGTCCGAGGCAGAGGGGGCCCTGCATTCCTTGGACCTCAAGAGGGTTAAGTGTTCACTCTCTCGGATGAAATCCTTTAGGAAGTCCAAGGCTTTGTTTGTGACTTTTGGGGGCTCCTCCCCCGGCTCTCAGGCTTCTATCACCCGTTGGATGGTTCATGCTGTTTTAGAGGTGTAGACGGCCATGGGCAAACCTGTTCTGGAGGGGATTCATGCCTATGCGGTCAGGGCCAAGGCCACGGCTGTCGCATTTCAGAGACATGCTTCTTGGGATGTCATCAGCAAGGCGGCTACTAGGGTCACTCATTCTGTGTAAGCACTACTCACTAGACACCAACTCCAGGCACGATGCAGATTTCGGTCCCACAGTTCTGCAGAACCTTTTTGCTTCATCCTAGATATGTGCCAGGTTAACAGAGCTCCACCCTATGTTCATATTTGGTGGAATCGCCCACAAGGTTGGAGAAAAGGGGGACATGAGGTATGAGTAATTCAAGTTACTGACCATAGTGACACTAGTCCCTTTTTCTCCATACGTCCACCTACCTTCCACCGCTAGTATGTCGAGGGCTAATCTGTTCTTGGAGTAGCCAGGTATCTACGGGTCCGATGTGTTCAAAAGGGGACTGAGGTGAAGCGAAGCGCCGAAGGACGGTGCCTCTGCGTGGCGTTCCCATGCCTGAGGCCACGCCACGTGCTATACTAAGTTTTTAAAGGGGAAGCTCACATTTTTTGCTGCCAAATGTTTTGGTGTAGTCCCCATGTTGGGGAACACCCCACAAGGATGGAGGAAAGGGGACTAAGTACTATGAGTAATCTAGTCACTACAGTGAGTAACTTTAATTACTCTTACGTCCCGTCCCTCCATACTGTATGGGGTGTCCCTTCCACCAGAAAAAGCCCTTCTCCTTTAAATTTAGGGACGCGCGGGGGTGAGTCCCAGGGAGCATGTGCTGCCCTGACTCCGCCCTCCAGCGCCACACCTCAGTCCCCTTTTCCGCGCTGACTGGAACAGGCCTAATTCACCAGCGCTCCCGGGTTTGGCTTCAGCCATGTAATTCCGCGCATCGATACTTCTTCTTTGTCTTTTTTGTCTTTTCTATCATTTCTATCATTCAGGTACTCGGCCTTCAGGCATCACGCTCCTCTCCAGCGCATGTCAACTTATACAGAGTTCAGCAGGTGTCCATCCTGCAACGGGCTCTTCCAAATTTCAGACCCCCAAGCCCGCTGCCTACGTTGCCTTGGCCCAGGCCACAGTTGGCAATCATGTTCGGCGTGTGAATCGCTGTCCTCGAAGGTGCTGAAGAACAGACTAGCCAGGTGGAGGGAGCTCTTCCAGAGGATCTCGAGAACTTTGTGAAGCATCAAACCAGGCCCAAGGTAGGGTCGATATTTTCCAGCGCACCCTGCAAGGGAGACTCCTTCCCAGGGACTCTCTCGCACCGGAGGGACCGGCCAGGTCCTTCTACCGGCAGCTACCAGCCTTCTGGTCGAGGGGTCCTCGGATCCTCCCGGGCGCTGCGACGAGGGACCGGAAGGTTCTTGTACCGGGTCTACACCCGAGGGGGCTACGGCCTTTTATCGGCACAATGGCCAAGGGGCTATGCCCTAACGCCAGCAATACATCCGCGGGGCTACACCCTAATACCGGCAATATGTCCGAGGGGGTGCCAAAACACAGCTCTACCGACCCCCGGGTCGAGGGTGTCAAACCTGCCTAGACCCGAGGAGCAGTGTAGGCCTCGTGGTCCACACGCGAGAGTCTTGGATGAGGCCCGGCCCGCCGGGCTGGGCAACACGTTGCAGGCACGTGGCAGTCAGCTCGACAAAATGGCCGCTGTGCCAGAAAGAGGCACCCATTTGGCGCCATTCCACAAATACGGCGAAGAACGAGTCAAGGTGGGACTGGTCTCAACCAGGTACGTGGCCTACAGTCTACCCTTCATTTGCACAGGGCAACTTTCCTGTGCGTCCAAATGTACAGGGTACGCAGCAGCGCCAGCAGACCCCTGCTACCCCGTCAGTGCCCCCTACCACTTCATTGGTCAGTGAAGAGGTGCTCTTTGAGAAATTCCTCGGCCTCATGATGTCTCCTCAGATGGGGGGTTATCAAAGTTGCAGTCAGGGAAGTCCTCCCCGCCATGCTGCAGGCACCAGACTCCTCCATTGGGCCCCCTGGCCTCGGTGCAGCCGCCTCCTCCGGCTCCACAGCCAATTCCTCAGCCTCCGGCAGTGGTCCCTGTACCACAGCTTCCGTCGCCATCTACGCCTACTCCTCCACAAGATCCTCCAGATTCGCAGGATCCGGACGAGGAGGATCCGGACACGTCATCCTCAGCCAGGGCTTTCCATGAACGCATTGCTTGCCTGGCGGAGTATCTGGGCCTACCCCAGCCCGAGGTCGAACATCCGGCAGAGAGGGTGCTGGCTGAAGTCCTCACGAGACGCCCCTCTGCCAACACGGGATTCCACTGCAAACCGATGTAGCCTCCCTGGCCAAGAAGGACTGGCTCAAGCCCCACTCGGTCCAGCCAGGTCAATCGAGGCCTGATGCCAAGTACAGGCAGATGGAGGGGGGGGATACTCTTGCTCTCGACCCATTCTCAGCCGCACTCCTCGGTTATTGCTGCAGCATCACTGTACTCCAAGCCTCAGTCGTCCTCAGCCTCCTCTGCAGCACTGCTGGGCAAGGAGAAGATCTTGGAGGCATATGGCAAGAAGATCTACCCCAACACCTCCTTGAACCTGCGTCAGGCCAACGCAGATGCAATGCTGGCTGCTGCCAACCAACGGTTATGGCGGAAAATTTGCTTACTTCCTCCCGGAACTCCCCACCCAGTGCCAATCACGCTTTAAGGCAGGGCTAGCGGAAGACAAGCTCGTGGCGCATGAACTCCATGGAATCCAGTCGCTCATATCGATACCTCAGGCCGTGCCATCTGTATTGCCACGGACATGAGAACAGCCTGGCTCCGGGCAATTAAATTCAACCCGGATGTCCAGGACGCATTCTAGATCTACCGTTCGGGGGTGGGGGGCTCTTCCATTCTTCTACGGACGCAGAGCTGGACAAAAAGAACAGCTCACAAACGGCAAAGTCTTTATCCATTCTTACAAAGACCACGGCGAAATAATACACCCATTCTCCAGCATGGGGTCTGGCATGGATTCACATGCTCATGAATATTCCCCGTCGTCAGGCCGGGAATCCTCGGTATAGAAAAAAATCAGTATCAGTTTCGTTTCTGATCTGTCTTTCTTAGTAGTAACCAATCACTGGTCTCTGGGTCATACTGCCCTCTCCCTAAGCCCCGCCTCTGGCAGCCATCCTCAGATAAATTTTTACCGCACATTCAAGTGTTCTGAGTCCTTGTGCTGTAGCTCTCGACCTTTCGCTGCGTTTTTGCGCTTTTTTCAGGAGATTTTTCTCATTTTTCGGTTAAATAGAGCCTTAATCTCCACCGTTTCTACATCCGATCAACGGGGATCCGTTTCAGAGTTTTCTGCGCCCCTCAAGGGTGAAGATTTCGTCGAGTTACGCTTTTGGAGGATTCCAGAAGTTCCGAGGCCTACGCCGGACATGGCCCAGTAGAAAGGCAGCTCGACGCCCGGGAAGCTGTTCAGGACCTGCCCTGGATGCCAGCTTCAGAATGTTTTCAAGGAGGACGAGCATTTGTTATGCCTCTACTGTCTCCATGAGGACAAGACGCACACGGAGAAGGACTGTGCGTTTTGTGGGAACATGTCAGAGCGGACCATGAAGGATCGCCACCTCCGTCTCGCCAACTGGCTGGAAGGGAAGAGCCCGTCAGGCGAGAAGAAAAAGAGGTCCGAGCGGTCTTCTAAGTCCTGTGAGGGCTCCCCGGCGACGGGGGCCCAACAAAAGGCTAAGCACCGCGAGTCCGCGGGCACCAGGAGCGCCGACTCGTCGGGCTCCTTGGCTGCCAGGCAGGGCGCATCCTCCCCGGCGCCATCAACCATGAGCCAACGCTCTGGCTCGGGTAAGAGGAAGTCCGAGAACCCGGCGAAGCTTCTGGAGAGGCCCCGGTCGATCTCGAAGATTCCGTGTGAGGGGGAGCGAGGCTCGGACCCTCCCCCCCCCCCCCCCCCCCCCCCCAAGGTGAAGGCCCCAGGCGTCCAGAAGGTGACAATGGCCTTAATTCACCCTGCTAAGACCTCGATCAAGGATGTCGCCACGGCCCTGGCTCAGCCTGTGGAGGCTACACCAGTGGAGGCGCCCTCAGGACCCAGTCTCCCTGCCACCGCGGAGGGAGTCGTCTTTCAGGCCCATTGAGAAGACTTCCACGAAGTCCTCGTTGGAAAAGGTGGGGGAGGGGCTGGTGGCCATCGTGGATACGGACACGACCTCTGAAGAAGAGCTCATCGAAGTCGTGGAAGAGGCCCAGCCCATCGGGAGGGATCCCGACGAGGGCGACGACTAGAGCGACGGGGTCGCCGACGAGGCTCCAAGAGCCCTCGCGCCCGTCGTTTCCGATGCCGCAGGACACTTCGGTGGCCATTTTGTCAGCGATTCAGTCCTTATGTTCGGCGATCAGGACAAGGTTGCCCCCCCCGCCCCCCGACGGAGGTACCTGAGCCAGACCCGACGGGGGAACCGGAGCCAGGACCTTCGGAAAGTCCACCGCATAAGAGGAGGACAACGCATCCTACGCCACCTCTCCCACCTCTGCGGCCTGCTCTGCCTTCCCCCCGGTCTATTACCCATGGGGATGATACAGGCACGGACACGGCTACGACAGGTACAGATGACGACGGAGGCGACGACGGGCCGGGTCCCCCGTCACCCCCTGCTCGGGCGTCCCCGCCCGACGAGATTGGATCCTTTTATGCCATGATTTCCAGGGCATCCAAGCTCTTCCAGCTCTGCCCAGAAGAGAAGAAGGAAGGGTTCCTTTACCAACGGCGCGAGGCTAAAAGGAAGACGGTCCTTGCCGTACCGCTTCTTGATGACATCTGGGATGAGGGGCTCGCCCTCCTCAAGAACCCTGCCACGGCGCCGGCAAAGAGGGACCGGTACGAGAAGTAGTACTGGGTCCCCAACGCTGCCCCCTTGTGCCTTCGGGCGCAACCTACCCCGGATTTGGTCGTCTCGGCGGCGGCAAAGAAGAAAGCTGGGGGGGGCATCGGCCTCGACATCAACCTCCCAGCCGGACGGCGAGGGCAGGAAGTTGGACACGATGGGACGGCGGATCATCTCATCCGCAGCGGCGACTATCAAGGCGGCCAACGCCCTGGCTATCGTAGCCCGCTACGACAGGGAGTTGTGGTTCAAAATTGCCCCTCTGTTGGACTTCCTTCCGGACGCCAAAAGGGCTGAGACCCTTGAAATCCTACAGGAGGGTGAGATTCGGACCACGCAATCACGTTGGCAACGGACATCGCCGACACCGGTTTCCGTCAGTTGGGCAACAGCGTTTGCTTGAGACGACGAGGATGGCTCAAGGCCACGGATTTCCGCCAGGACGTACAAACCAAGGTTTTGGACATGCCCTTCGACGGGAAAACCTGTTTGGGAAGGCGGTTGATGAGTCCCTTCAGGCCATCAAGACAGAGACTGCCCGGGCACTGGGAGTGCTCCAATGACAACGGCCGTCCTTTCGGAGCTCCGGAGGCAGACAAGGTGCCTCCAAGGGATCCGGCAGTGGCTGCTCCACGTACCGCCAAGCTGCAAGATCTTCGTCCCAGGAAGCCTACAGGGGACGCGGCAAGTCAGGTGGTGCCCTTCGTCGTCGACAGGGAGGTCAAGGAGGCAAGGCGGACTCCAAACAAGATTGAGCCGAACGTGGGGTCGTGCCCCCGCCGAAGCACCCCGGTGGGAGGCCGGCCGGCGAGGTTAGTCAGCGTGTGGGAGTCCATCTCCACCGGCCGTTGGGTGCTGGACGCCCCGGCCCAAGGGCACGCCCTCGAGTTTCAGAAGAAGTGCCCTCGCGTTCCACTCGTGGCCAGGAAGGAAAATCACATCCCTCAACTACTGTTGGAAGTAAGGGCGATGCTCAAGAAGGGTGCCATCGAGCTCGTCCCAAAGAGGCTTCGGGGCTCCAGAGTTTACTCAAGGTACTTCCTCGTAAAAAAGACAGGAGGATGGCGCCCCATCCTGGACCTACGACGACTGAACAAGTACATCAAGGCACAGAAGTTCCATATGGTCAGCTGTCCCAGCACATGCTGGAGGGTGGAGGAGGGCGATTTCCTGTCGTCGTTGGACTTGGAGGATGCGTACTGCCACATCCCCATTCTAAAAAGACACCAAAGTTCCTCAGGTTCGTGGTCCAGGGGCGGCACTACCAGTTCAAAGCCCTCCCGTTCGGATTGAAGTCGGCACCCAGGGTGTTCACCAAGTGCCTCACACCGGTGGGGGCGCGGTTGCGCCTACAGGGGATCCACGTCTACCCCTACCTGGATACTGGCTCATCCGGGCAAGGACAAGGGAGCTCGCCGTGGAGCACACTGCGAAGACCGTCCGGCTGCTCACGGACCTGGGATTCTCCATCAACTTTCCAAAATCCCACCTGGCTCCGTCGCAAATCGCCCTGTTTCTGGGAGCCAAGCTCGACACAGTGGCGTGGCTGGCCTCGCCGTCGGAAGAAAGGACCAGGACCATTCTGGGCAAGGTGCAGCGTCTGCTGGCCAAGGACATGGCCAGGGTAAGATCTATCAAATCCCTTCTCGGGATGATGTCCTCCTGCAATTATCTGGTGTGCCTTTGCAGGCTTCGGATGCACCCCTTACAAGAGTTCGGCGCCTGCTGGGTCCACTCGACGGGCAGCTTCGAGGACAGGATCCCTCTCAACGAGACGTTCTGTCAGGCAATCTGGTGGTGGGGTACCCGCTCCCATCTGTCGGCGGGTACGGACTTTCAGACCCCAGCTCACCAGGTGACGGTGACGACGGATGCCTCCCTGGAAGGTTGGGGAGCGCCCTCCGGAGATTTTCACACGAGAGGCTTTTGGCTCCCGGAGGAGAAGTCTCTCCACATCAACATCTTGGAGCTCCGTGCAGTGTTCTGGGCCCTCGGGTCCTTTCTTCCGTCCCTCAAGGGCAAGGTGGTGAGGATCTTCACCGACAACACCACCACGATGTTCTACATCCGCAAGCAAGGCAGAACCAGGTCCCCTGCCCTATCCAAGGAAGCCCAGGATCTGTGGCATTGGGCCGTCGCCCAGGGGATGTTTCTGGTGCTTCTTCATCTGGCAGGAATAAAAAACACGATCGCCGACTCACTCAGCAGGGAGCTGCGCTCGTGTCACGAGTGGGAACTATGCCAGGATCAAGTGGATCGACTCTTCCGACGATGGGGCGAACCCCAAATCGATCTCTTCGCGACGGCGACAAATTCCAAGTGCCGGAGGTTCGCCAGCAGGTTCCCCCAGCCGAGGAGCATGGGCAATGCTTTCTCGTTCCCCTGGGACGGCCTATTTCTTTATGCGTTCCCTCCGCTGCTGTTCCTGCTCCGACTCATCAACCAGCTCAAGAGGTCCCGGTGCAGGATGATCCTCGTCGCACCGGCGTGGCCGAGACAGATCTGGTTCCCGGACCTTCTGGACTTGCCAACGTCCCCACCAGTCAAGCTGCCGACGGACGCAGACCTTCTCTCCAGAGAAGGAGGCGCCATTCTTCACCACAACCCGGAGTCGCTGAACTTGCAGGCCTGGCTCCTGCAGCACTAGAGTTTGGAGGGTACGACATCCCGGCCGACTGCAGAGAGGTTCTTGCAAAGGCCAGGGCGTCCTCAGCTCTCAAGTGCTACAGACATAAATGGAAGAGGTTTAACCCTCTGCGGATTACTGCCCCTCAAGTACTGCCGTACCTACTGTCGCTGGCCAAAGCTGGACTGGCTCATGCCTCCATCAAAATACATCTGGCTGCAATCTCCCGATACACCAGGACTACGGGACAGGCGTCCTTGTGGTCTCATCGCCTGGTGAAAGAATTCATGAAGGGACTATTCCGATCATTCCCGCCGGTGAAGGCCCCTGCCCCGGCGTGGGAGCTTAATGTGGTGCTGACCAGGCTCATGGGGGCCCCATTCGAACCTATGCATTCGGCGCCTTTGAAGTTCCTGTCATGGAAGACAGCTTTCCCCGTTTCCATCACCTCCGCACGACGAGTGGGAGAGATCCAGGCCCTATCTTGCAAGCCTCCATACTTGACTTTTCATGACATGAGGGTGGTGCTGAGGGCACACCCCTCCTTTATGCCCAAGGTGCCGTTGGACTTCCACCTCAACAAGCCCTTGGTGTTGCCAGTTTTCTTCCCGTCACCTTCGTCGGCGGCCGAGAGGACTTTGCACTCGCTGGATGTAGCTAGAGCGCTGAAGTTCTACGTGGACTGCACGAAGAGTTTTCGGAAGACGTCACAGCTGTTTGTGAACTTTGGGACTGTGAATCAAGGGAAGGCTCTCTCGAAGACTTCCATTTCCAGATGGCTCTCCGGCTGCATCATGCACTGTCACCGGTTGGCAAACCGACCGCTGCCCGGCCGTCCGAGAGCCCATTCGACTAGAGCGATCGCTGCTACCACGGCGTTCCTGTCTGGTGTGCCCCTGTTGGACATCTGCAGGGCTGCGATGTGGAGGTCGACGCACACCTTCACAAGATTCTATTGCGGCGATCGGGACTCCAGGGAGGAGTCCAGGGTCGGCCAAGCAGTGCTGCGCAACCTTCTTCGCCTAAGTTGAGCCTGGTGAGGAGGTAAGAGTTGCTTAATGTTGAGTTGTTTTATTGCTTAATGTTGAGCCTGTTGCCACCTCCCGTGGTTGTGCATGTGTGTACTGCTCTGTATTCTCTTATTCATGAGCATGTGAATCCATGCCAAACCCCATGCTGGAGAAGGAACAAGTTACTTACCTGTAACTGTTGTTCTCCAGCATGGGTCTGGCATGGATTCACATGCGAACCCTCCCGCCTACCCCTCTGTGGCTCTTCACTTGGTCATACTGCCACTTTACGTGCTACCAAATCTGAGGATGGCTGCCAGAGGCGGGGCTTAGGGAGAGGGCAGTCATTGGCTGGGGGCAGTATGACCCAGAGACCAGTGATTGGTTACTACTAAGAAAGACAGATCAGAAACGAAACTGATACTGATTTTTTTCTATACCGAGGATTCCCGGCCTGACGGGAAATATTCATGAGCATGTGAATCCATGCCAGACCCCATGCTGGAGAACAAAAGTTACAGGTAAGTAACTTGTTCCATCTCAGCAGCGCTCTGAGAAGGGTAGTTGAGGGTTCCACAGCTTCCAGGAACGCTCACCGTCTCAGAACCGGGGTTAGGCAGAATCCTGTGCAGTTCCCTTAGGGAGCACTACAAAAGATTAAGACTACAGGTATGAGCAATAAATCCCATTTGGTATCAGTCTGTACCAGAAAGCTTTAGTTGGCAGCTGTGTCTAAGCAGTCAGACTTATCTCAAGAGGGAGATGAGGAATATTCAGGGTTTACACAATAGGACTACAATGCTATGGCACAAGGAAACACAGACCAAAGCTTTGCATTAAAAAGAATATATTTATTTTACACACTTATAGTTCAACACATTAATCAGTTTTTAAAGCAAGTTAAAATCAGTCAAAAATATACACAACTCCCTGCTTAAATTGTAGACAAGTTTGAGCAAGAGTGAAAACTGAGCAAAACGGCACAGTGAAAACCAAACACAAATGGCACTCTATCAATTTCTCACAAGGGAGGGAAAGGACAAGTTATACAGGAATATACTCTTAGGCACCCTAGCAACACTTCCCAATAAGTTTGTGAACAGGTTTAGGCAAGGCAGTACTTTAGCATGTATAATACAGAGGTCAAAACCGAGCAAAATGGCACTTTACAAGTTTTAAAGGTGGGAAGGAAAAGGTGGTTATAAGAGTTAGGTGCACCAACACAGTTCTAGTTGAGAAGCAATCTAGAGAAGGCAGTTGTAACAGATTCAGCCAGAGTCAATAGGCCTGTGCCAGAGTCAGCGGTACAGGGCAAAGAGCCCAGGAGCAAAATGTTCTTGTAGCTGCAGTCAAGTCTTTGTTAAACGATTCGAAAAGGTGGTTGCAGAAGGTGAAAGACAATGTTAAGATAGAGGGGCGGCCAACCCAGCAGGTAGGTAAAGGATTAGCGCTACCAAACGAAAAGGGAGGCCTGGCAGAACAAAGTACCTTCAGATATAGAAGAGGTTGCTGGCTGTTGTTCCTGCAGTTCGGGAGATCCAGCAGAGGAAGAGATGCAATCGTCGTGGAGGAAGGGTCGAGTTACTGCTGTGCCCAGGGATGAAACTAGCCGCGGTGCTGCCAAGTGAAATAAGTTACGCTCCTCCGGGTGGACGGGTGCCTGGCTATGCGGTCTCAGTGTGCTTGGCACTGGCGATTCGACCAAGGCAGGTCCAGGAAGGCGATTGGCAAACTGGTTGGCCCCACCAGCTCAAGGGATGAAGCCTCTTTCAGATGAAGATCTTCTCTCGTCGTGTGGAGAAAAGTGGTGAGATGCTTCAGCAGGGCTTCACCAGTGGTTCATTTGGTGCAGATGTCTTTGGTTTCTCTCCTCTTCGGCTTCTTAGTTCCAGTGGCGACGTCTTGCTCTTCCAGGCCTCAGGACCTTGCTTTTATGCAAAAAGATCCCCATTCATACAGCCTAGCTGTCGCTTACACAGTGGAGTGGTCATCCTGGCGGGAGACCCTCCAGCCTATCAGGGCAGAGTGCGACATGGGTTGCTGATGCAACCCTGTCCAGGGGGCCTACTCCCCCTCCCACACAATGGGTCCGGTGTCCAGTCATAATTTCGAATGAAAAATTTCGAAAGACAAAGGTCGAATCAAAAATGTCGGAAAAAAAAATTTCGATTTATTTTTTTTCGATATTTATTTTTTTTTGGCTCCAGTTTATATATAAAAAAATAGGTAAACAAATAAAGGGGGTTTGGGGGGGGGAAACCCCCCCTTTCAGAAAAAAAGTCATAAAAAAAAATTCGGCATTTTTTTCGACTTTTTGACTTTAGAGATTTTTGTATTCGAAATTATGTCTATAAACCAATGGGTCCACCCCAGACTCCGTGGCGCAGAAAGGAGGGCTTCATGGCAGAACCCTGCCAAAAGGACGAACAAAGGATCCCCTACCTGGGTTAGGATCGTAGAGAAAGACACGAGAAAGAATTTATATAAAAGTTCTGGCAAATCAAACCACCTTAATATAGTTAATATAAGAATAAACCGGCGGTATGTTAGAGGCTGTCAGTAAATGTGGTAGCCTCGAACAATGGGAAAATCCCATAGGGAAATATTCGCGGTCGAATATTTTTGGTAGTAACCACTGCCACCAGCCATAAACTTTTGAGAGGGGGACTGTACGGTACCCTCTCGAAAATGAACATAAGGGAAAAACTATTAATCCTTCCAGCACCTCCATAGTAACATGGGTTGTACTGGTTTTGTTCCTAAAGAGTGACTAGTAAAGTCGATGGGGACTTTACCTGCCCTGGGAGACAGTAAGCCGGTCAAGTAGCACAGCGAGTAGAGCGCTCGCTTTGACATCCGTGCAGAGCTCGAATCCCAGCAGGCCAAACTCAGCCTTTCATCCTTCTGAGGTCGATAAATGAGCACCACACACCGTAATAATAAGCAGCGCTCAGATACCTGAGGGTTCGTAGCGCTATATAAATACAAAATTATTATTATTTTTAGTAGTAGTCAGTCTCAGGGTATGGAATCTGTTTGGGGGTTCGTTATGACACCCCTGTGTTACTGCACGGAGGGTGCTGTGTAACACATGTGGATAAAGATGTTTCCTATGAGGGTGAGATAAGCCCCATAGACATTAAACACAAAAAATAGCCTAGAACACACATAGCTAATATGCCTAAGAGTGGGAAAAAGAGTCTCACTCTTAGCAGGAGAAAAAAGAACCCTTCAAATCTAGCAAAACTGCTGGGGGACTCTATAGGTAAGAGAAATTAGCCATAGAATGAGAATTCTCCCTAACAACCGGCGCAAACAAAAAGGGGGCTGGGTGTGGGAGAGAGAGGGCTTTTTCCAGTCCCTCCTCCTCTCTCTGAGGGAAAGAAGGCATGACACGCCCCTTCGGGTCCACGTGTCTCCAGTGGAGGGGGCAGGCTTGCTCTCATGCACAATTCTGGCACCAGAATTTCACGGACCCCTGGATCCTCTCCGTAGTTTCCACGGGGTACCGCCTTCCCATCCCAGCCTCTCCTCCTGCCTCCCCCCCACGCCCACAGGTTCGGACAGCAACTCTTTTGGTGGAGATCCAGTTGCTCGTTGAGAGCCAGGCAGTGGAGGAAGTTCCAGCCTCCCAGCGAGGCTTTGGCTTCTACTCAAGGATTTTCAGCATTCAGAAAAAGAACCAGGCGGGCCTGAGAGTTGTGCTGCACCTATCCACCCTCAACCTCTCCTTACCCCTGCAAAAATTCAAGATGGTTACGCCAGCTTTTACAGCGAAGATAATGGCTAAGGGATGTGCACCCTGTCCCTGAAGGACGTGTACCTACACATCCAGATTTGGCAGCCCCATCGTTCTTTCCTACGGTTCAGGATTATGGGCTACCATTTCCAATACAAAGTCCTTCCGTTTGGCCTCAACTCTGACTCCAGGGTCTTTACCAGATTCTTGAACGCTGTAGCAGCCCTCCGAGCGCAGGCCCTCCACATCTACCCATACCTCGATGACTGGCTCGTCAGGGCTACATCTCCGGAAGCGGTTCAACACTCTTCCCATGTCCTTATGAACACACTGCACGACCTGGGCTTCTCGCTCAACCTCAAGAAGTCACAGCTGCTCCCTACGCAGACTCTGACATTCCTGGGACTCATTTGGGACACATGCTCAGAGGGTTTTCCCGTTGGAAGGCAAGATCTCGGCCATCAACAGGGAACCTCCCACTTCCTCAGCAGAGCGGTGACCACGGCATGGTGGTACCAACATCTCCTGGGTCTACTAGCGGCAGTTCTGTTATCCGTGCTGCACACACGACTAAGGATGAGAAGGATTCAGCTGCACTCCGCGGCCTCATGGAGTAAGGAGCGGGGCTCGCAATCCGAGATGATCAACGCTCCTCCCTCTCGCCACCCGGACCTAACTAGGTGGTCCATGGACTGCAACCTACAGACGGGCAAGCCCTTCTGGCTGCCCTCTTCGCAGGCCACCAGCACCACAGACTCCTTGCTCGAGGGCTGGGGAGCCACCCTGGACGATCTCTCGGACCACGGCACCTGGACACGACCGGAGCAGGAATACCACATCAATTGGTTGGAGCTGAATGCCATCTGGCTAGTGCTGGGAGCATTCCCGGGACGATAGCTCAGCAGCAATGTGCTCGCCTTGGAAACAAGATGACAAGAAGCAACACAGGTTCGATCCCTGGGTCCGCGCTTAGAAACCTCTGGGTATTTAAGCACATTCTATATACGCAACTAAGAAAATAAAACGATTGTGCAACTGAAAAAACAATTCCTGTAACAGTGCCTCAATGCCCTGCGGGCTGTGTGAGCGCTTTAAAAATGCAAAATAAAATTCCTACCACTTCTCAAGGGCAAGGTTGTCCTCATCCAGACAGACAACTCGACAAGCATGTACTACATCAACAATCAGGGAGGCACCAGATCCCCTCTTCTGTGCAGACTGGCCATCAGCATGTGGGAATGGGCCTTGGAAAACGAAATGTACCTCTCGTCAGTCCACCTCCCGGGGGGAATCCAACTTGGAGGCTGACAGGCTCAGCAGGCTGGGAGCGGACAATTACGAGTGGCAGCGAAATGACCTCGTTATTCAGGAGATTTTCCACAGGTGGGGGTCACCCCAGTGGATCTCTTTGCCGCCTGGCACAACAAGAAGTGCCCCCAGTTTGCATCCTGGCAGGGTCCGGGCCCCGGCTCTCTGGCTGACTCATTTCACCTGCAGTGGACCGGCATGAAGTCCTGTGCCTTTCCATCCACTCCCCTGATCCACAGGGTAATTTGCAAGATCAAGGAGTCACACCGACTCCTCATCATTCTGATTGCTCCATGGTGGCCGGCCAGACCATGGTTCTCGGAGCTCCTCAGCCCCTCAGAGGTGCTCCCGATACAACTCCCGACGGGCCCAGCACATCATCTGGCACAGCAGGGACTCAGGATCATCCACCTGCGCCAGGGAAACTAGCCCTCACAGCATGATACCTGAGCAGGTGTTAGGCAGAAACCTGTGCAGTTCCCTTAGGGACCACTGCAAAAGGCTTAGGACTACAGGTGTTGGCAGTAAACCCAATTGGTGGCAGTCTGTACCACCCAGATTTACCTGGTAGCTGTGGCTGAGCAGTCAGACTTCTCTCAAGAAGAGTTAGACAGTATATAGAGTATACAAAATAGGTACACAGATACGGTAGCACAAGCAAACACTGACCAGAGCTTTGGTATAAAAGTATATAATTATTTAAAAACACACTTGTAAAATACACTAACACAAATATGGCAAGCAAGTTCAAAACCAGTCACTATCAATATATATATATACACATCCCTGATTACTTATTGAACAAGTCTTAGTTAAAACACCACTTATTTGCAGACGGAGGTGAGCCCTTAACCTAAGATGGCACTCCAATAAGTTAGTTAAAAGGGCAGGGAAAAGGCAGAATTAGGAAAGCACACAGTACCAACACTTTTAAAAGAACCACAGCAAGTCAGGAAAGGCAGAGTCTACTGTAGAGCAAGAAAGTTCATAGGCCAGGCCCACTCTTGGAGAGAGCAAGGCGGAATGTGTCCAAGATCACACAGTTGAATTATACTTTAAAAGTCTTTGCAGATAGTTCAAAAAGAGTTGGATCAGTTCAGAGAAAGTTAGTTAACAGGTCACCCCAGGATAGAGAGTCAGGACACCTTGAACAGTCTGTCGCAAGGGAGACCAGGCGGGACACAGTACCTGAAATGGTGAGAAAGCTCCAGCGGGGGCAGTTGTTCCTGGCAGTGGGTGCAAGTTGGTGCTTCGTCCAGGGGAAGAGGAAGAGAAGATCTCGACGTGGAGGAAAGTTGGAGATCGTTGCACTGCCAGGGAAGAAACCAGCCGCAGAGTTTCCCGGTTAAAAGGTACTTGCCTTTTATTCGCGGTAGTGGTGAAGCATGGCTATCCGGCTGCCGGGGTGCTTGGCACGGGCGATTCAACCACGAGACGATCCAGGAAGGCGAAAGGAGGGCAAACTGGTTATCCCCACCAGTTCAAAGGATGAAGACTCTCCGGGATGAAGATCTTCTCTGTCGTCGGGAAGTGGTGAGGCGGTTCAGCAGGGCTCCACCAGTGGTGTCGTCATTGCAGGTCGGCTCAGCTTCTCCCTCTTCGGATTCTTTGGTCCTGTGGCGACTTCTGAAGTTCCAGTCCCCAAAGCCCTGCTTTTATGCAGAAAACCCCCATTCATCAGTCCTAGCTGTCACTCAAAAACTCACCACTGGGCCAATCACACAAGAGTGCGACTTGAGTTGCTGAGGCAACTCAGTCCAGGGTGCCTAAACCCCCCTCCCACACATCCTGTAGACCCAGAGTGGCACCACTTTTGGTGGCTTCTGTGCAGAAGCCCGCCAAAAGTGGAACAAAGGGCTCGACTTGGGTTGGAGTTACAGAGGCGAACACAAACACCATTTTAAAACCGAGTCCTGGCAAAAAGACCAAACCGGGGAATAAATATTAAATAAATAACTCGGCGGTATCTTTAACATTGCACCAAAAAAGTGGTGCGTTTAAAATGAATGGGAAAATCCAATAGGAAATATTCCGGGGGAATATTTTGCGTGGTAACCAATGCCACCAGCCAGAAACTCGACGAGGGGGGACTGCAGTGCCCCCTCGAAAAACAGACCCAGGGGCAATCTAGTTACCCCTACCAGTACTTCCACAATATGATGGTTTGTACTGGTTCTGTTCACAATTTAAGACTAGTAAAGTCAATGGTGACTTTACATGCCCTGGGAGACAGTAGCCAGTCCCAGGGTATGGAGTCTGTTTGGGGGTCACTATGACACCCCTGTGTTACTGCACTGAGGGTCCTGTGTAACACACATACCAAAAACACATGAAGCCCTATGGAGTAAAAGACCCCATAGCCCATAAAACACATTACAAAGTCAAAGGACATTCTCAAATCATGTCTAAGAGTGGGAGAAAAAGAGTCTCACTCTTAGCAGGAGAAAAAAATAAACCCCAAAAATCCAGCAAAGCTGCTGGGGGACTCATAGGTTTGGGAAATTAGCCTATACAGAGAATTCTCCCTAACGGCAGGTAATGCTTCGGCACCTTAGCCTCTCGCAGGCCAATCTGGATATCATACAGGGCGTCAGGAGCAAAGCCACCAGGGCCCAATACAAGAGCAAATGGACCAGTTTCTGCCACTGCGCAGATTCCAATTTGGACGACGTGCTCTCCTTTTCAGCGCACCATTTTTCATTCGGGCATACTGGTTGACACCTGCCGCACATACCTTGCAGCCATTGGTGCTTACAGGAACTCGGAGGAAGGTATTTTTTCCTTCTCCAATCCTATCATCAAACACCTGACTGGTCTTGCTAGGCTCTACCCGCCGGTCAAGAGACCGCACCCTGCGTGGGACCTTAATATAGTCTTGGGCGCCCTTGCGCACAAACCATTCGAGCCAATGTCGTCCGTGGACATTGGGCAGGTCAACATCTTACTAGTCTGTTTTACTTCGTCTCGCATTGTCAGCGAGATTCAGGTGCTGGCCACCTCTGAACCATATAACACCTTTCACAAGGACAGGGTAGTCATGCAGATGCACTACTTGGACAGACTTGGACAGGACCAAGGGCTTCCGCAAGTCTGACGCCCTGTTTGTTACTTCCGGCGGCTTGAGGCCAGGCTATCGGGCCTCCAAGGCTTGCATATCCCGCTGGATGGTCTCTATCAAAGAAGTGTATGAGGGCCAGCACAAGCCGCTTCTGGCCAACATGCATGCTCACGCAGTCCGGGCCAAGGCAACGGCCATCTCATTCCAGCGCCATGTCCCTTGGGAACTCATAAGCAGGGTGGCCACTTGGGCCCCTCCGTCGGCTTTCTGCAAGCATTACTGTTTGGATGCCGTTTCTAGATCTGATGCAGCTTTCGGACAGGTGGTTCTCAGGAACGTATTTGCTTAAGAAGGGTCTCCTCTCCACCCTGGGCCTACAATCAGTTGTAATCGCCCATACAGTATGGAGGAAAGGGGACGGGACGTATGAATAATTATAAATTACTCATTGTAGTGACTAACATACTCTTAGTCCATAGTCCCCTTTCAGCCATACGTCCTACCAACCTCCCACCTAATAATACTGGTGTCATTAGGCAATGTTAAACCTATTGTCGACACGTCAATGGGGACTGAGGTGTGGAGCCGGAGTCAGGGCAGCGCATACGCCCTGGACCGCGCCTCTAAATTTAATGGGGAAGGTTTTTTCTGGTGAAAAAGGTTCCATCTCCTGTCCCTTGGAAGGGGCGCCCCATACAGTATGGAGGAAAGGGGACTATGGACTAAGAGTATGTTAGTCACTATGGTGAGTAATTTCTAATTTCTCGGAATCTTCCTCATGTCTGCTCTTTCAAGAGATCCTCAACCTTCAACATATCAGTGCGATAGAGGAGGTGCCCTTCTAGAATGAAGAAACTGGTTTTACTCTGTTCTTGTCTCTCTCCAAAGAGAACCAGGTGTGCCTCCAGACACTTTTGGACCTTTTTGTTTGAGTATCTCAGTACCTTTAAAAGAATTCAATATGGTCACGCTAAATCCGAATACCCTAAACCAGTGAGATTTGCTGTGCGCTGTGGATCTGAAAGACGCTTACCTACAAGTTCCCATTTTTACAGCACACAGGAAATGACTTAGAGTTTCTCTGGGAGTTTCTTTTTCAGTACCGGATCTCCCCCTTTGGCCTGAATGCAGCTCCTACAGTATTTATGAAGTGGATGAAACCAGTGGCTGCTCATCTGAGCTCAAGGAGTGAATATGTATTCATATCTCATATCTGGAGGACTGGCTTGTCAGAGCAGACACATGCCAACAGGCAATTTTTGGCCATTTCAGCCACCTGCTCTGTGGTCCTCAAAAGAAACAGTATTTCAGATAAACATGCTGGAGTTATTGGCTATTTTCAATGACAATACAGGCAAAATGTATATGAACCAAGTTATAGTGTGCAAACTGCTCTTCGATAGTTGTACTGTCCATAAAAGAAGCTAAACCGTGATTACACACACATGTACTGTTATCTGGGAAACCTCTGGCTGCTAGATGGCAATCGAAAAGAAACAAACGGCAAATATATTAAAGAAAGCGCCTCCTTCACACCCCTCTTCTCTTAGCTGGCATCTACTACAGGACATAATAAGGCACTTATTATTCAGAATCCTGTGCAGTTCCCTTGGGGAACACTGCAAAATGATTAAGACTACAGGAGTAAGCAGTAAACCCAATTGGTAGCAGTCTGCACCACCCGGATTTACCTGGTAGCTGTGGCTGAGCAGTCAGACTTCTCTCAAGAAGAGTAGGGCAGTATATAGAGTTTCTGATGCTTGTTAATCTGCTTAGAATCGCATGCTGTGCATATGGTCCGACAGCCAGTGGTAACCGCAGAGTATTGCATCTTGTCTTTCGGGGACCGAAAGGGGACGTCGGCATCGGCGTGTCTGAAACACCATCCCTATCGTGACGTGTGTAGTACCCAAAATCCCTCACGTGCCGAGGTCCCTCAGATTGTTTTTTTCCACCCAGATAACTGGTCGCCCTATAGCGGAGCTCTTCATGAGACATTGTTTATCTTACCGAATTGTCGGTTTTATTCCCTGTTAAGTCACTTCGCCCATGAAGAACATCTTTGACGAAGACTACGGGGGAATCGTCTACGGCTGTGGGTTCTGGCGCCTAAGATCCGGCGTTCGGACTTCCACGTGGTCGGGCTTTCTGGCCGGCCTACATTGTAGGGAGAGTGGGCTTGGGGTTTGCCATAATGTTATGTCTTTCCTCTTTTCCACTGCTTTCCCTTTTGGTCTGGTCACCCTTCCCTTCCGCTATGGAAAGGACTCCATTTAGATTCTGCCCTGTGTGCAGGGTTAGATATCCGTGGAAAGACGAGCACACCTCGTGTAACGCTTGTCTCCACCTAGAGCACGAAGAGAGGCGGTGTTCGGCGTGTAAACCCCTTAAACCTAAAACCCTTAGGGAGCGCCGGTTAAAGCGGTGCGCCGTGTACGGCATGTCGCGCGTGGAGCCTCCTTCCCCTGCCGCAACACCAGCTGAAAGTGACGGGGGCTCGCGTCCCATGTGGACGTTGTAGACCTTGAGACGGACACTTCTAGGGCCGCCACGACTGTCCCTGACCCTTCCAGGCTCGACTCCGGTCTTGCTACAGGGAACACACCTGGGGACAGGGGCGTACAATCGCACCGCACCAAGCACACAACCCAAACGCCGTCCTCGACGACCTCGTCGAAGAAGGCGAAAGCGCCAACGGGCCCGCCGGAAATTTCGGCGGTGCCCACGGATCGGTCAGGTCCGAAGCCTTCCCCGCATCCGCAGCAGCGCATGACGACTTGGCATTACAAACATAACAAGGGCGCTACTCCCCAAACTACACGCGCCGAAGTTTCAGAACAAGAAACTTCAACGGGTTCCAAGGCCCGTACAAGCCCGAAAACTACGAGTAGGCCTCTACCCGAGAAGCCATCCGCTGGCCCTTCTGGAGCCGTGGAAGACATTTTCACTACCGACACATCATCGGAGGCGTTGTCTCCCGAAGATTCGGTGACTATCCGTAAGAGCATCAATAGGATTGCTACGGCGGTGGGCCTAGTTCAGGTTCCGCCCACAGTTATGGGCCAATCCGCCGAAAAGTTTTACACAGATTTGGAAGACCATCCCAGAGACTCTTAAGAAGAAAGCCAGGTACCCCTCTCAAGCACCCTGAGGAGATCCTCTCAATGCCTTAGGGCACAGAACACTGTTCCTACTCAGCTAGGTCCATTTGGGTCATCCAAGTGGACCACGGAGTAATTCGAGGGGTGTATGGATCGGCTGGAGCAGTTTTTCAGGGCTTCTGATCAACCTCTGCCGAAAAAAGCTCGGGTAGACCCTAACCCTCCAACACCTAGATGTCCAACACCAAGTTGACTACCAAGAAGATGTCCAGATGGACACGTATAGAGACATCGATACAGAAGAAGTCCTCTTTTCTGGACAACTATGGGGAAGATCAAGGAGCAACTGACAACTTGGAGGACACCCAGCAGGACGATCACAACTCTATCGTTTGCCTCGACTCTCCCCCATCCATCCCCGATTCGACAAGCTTCCCCGGTGGATGATCAAATGGCTTTCAACAATATGTTCAAAAAAGCAGGGGAATTCTTTAAAATTGCCACGCTTGAAGCCTTGCCCGAACAAGATTTCGCAGAGGACATTATTAATGAAAAGCCTCCGGCAAGCCAGTCTATCCCTCTTTTGAGCTCTGTAAAGAGACGGCTGGCCCCTTCCTTACTCACACCCGCTCAGACTAGGGCTGTGAACCCAAGGGTCGAAAAACCTTTCCGACCCTCCCCCACCGACCTGCTTTATAGCAAAGGACACGCAATCCCAGACTCGCTGGTGGTGACCAACACTCGCAAGAGAGCAGGGGTTCCCCTTGCCACGGGAGAGTCACCCCCGGACAAGGAGTCCAAAAGGTTGTATGCCTTAGGCAAACGGGTTACGTCGGCGGCGGCCTATACCGTCCGGATTGCCAATAACACAACGTTACTAGCAAGCTACGTAGATGCCCAATGGAACCTACTCCAGGAAGGCCTTCAAGAGGTTCCGGAACCAACCAGAGCCAAGCTTCTCGCCATTGTCTCGGAGTGCAAATTTGCCAATCAGAATGTGGTAAAGAATACCCTGGACACCGCAGAGACAGCAGGCAGGTCTCTCGCACAGGGTACTCTCCTAAAGTGGCATGCGTGGCTGCGCATGTCGGGCTTCAGGCCTGAGACCCAGGCATCTATTATCAACAAACCCATCGAAGAGGCCAACCTCTTCGGCAAGGCAGTAGACGATGCATTGGAGACAGCCAAGAAGGAGCACAAGACTATTAAGTCGCTGCACCAAATTTCCCAGAAACCCTCTTCACAGAGGGCAGTAATTCTCGGCGGCCCTTTCGAGGACAAGCCCGCACCGCTCAAAACAACTTTGGCACGGGCAACTTCAACTGAAGTCAACCGGCTGCAAGCCCCACTTACTACCCCCAGAGGGGTCAGAAGCGCGGAAAGAATGGAGGCAGAGGCTCCAATTCCAGAGGCGCGTCAACTTCGGGTCAGAAATGACCACCAAGTCCAGGTCCCCTCCCATGTCTCCCCGGTCGGGGGGCGATTAACATCTTTCCTCAAGGCATGGGAGGGGATAACTTCAGGCCAGTGGGTCTTAAAGACGGTCGCCCATGGTTACTGTGTGGAATTCGCCCGACCTCCACAGTTCAGACCGCCGAAACATCGACACCTTTCACCGGAACATCTGCAGATCCTGATCCAAGAGGTGGAAGCGCTGCTGGGAAAGGACGCCATAGAAGCCGTCCCGATTCTTCAGGTGAACGAGGGTATCTATTCGGTGTACTTCCTTGTACCCAAAAAGGATCTCACCATGCGTCCTGTTCTAGACATGCGCCCAGCGAACAAGTTCATAAAGCCCCAGAAGTTTCGCATGGTAACACTGCAAGAGGTGATCCCATTGCTAAAACAGGGGGACTTCATGACAACATTGGATATGAAAGATAAATACATTCATATTTCAATGCTGCCAGCGCACAGAAAATTCCTAAGGTTTGTGATTCAGGACAAACACTACCAGTTCAAGGTATTACCCTTCGGCATAGCCTCTGCGCCAAGGGTGTTTACCAAGGTCCTGTCAGTGGCACACCTGCGCAGTCTTTCAGTTCCAGTTTACCCTTACCTCGACGATTGGCTCATCACGGGGGACTCGTTCGAAGTTTGTTTTTCGAACACCCAAAAAACAGTAGACCTACTGTTCAGCCTGGGATTTTCTATCAACGAAAAGAAATCCAGCTTAGTCCCCAGCCAAGTAAAACAGTTCCTGGGGGCTCTAATTCGAACGGAAGACGGTCTAGTCTTCCTTTCCAGCGACAGGGTTCAGAGCATGCTCTCTCAGGTTCCTCCGTATGTAGCCAGTCGAGAGGTGACGGTACGCAAAGCTATGTGTTTGCTAGGGATGATGGCGTCATGCATATACTTGGTTCCCCACGCGCGGCTGCGCATGCGTCCCATGCAAGAGTGGCTCAACAGCCAGTGGTGTCAGGCCAGCGGACAATGGGAAGTTCTGTTAGTTGTCTCGCCAGCCCTCCTCTCTCTGCAGTGGTGGTCGAGGGAGAACCTCTTGAAGGGGAAAACCTTCACCACCCCTGCAGTGGAAGCCACTCTCACGACAGACTCATCTCTCGCGGGGTGGGGTGTGGGGGGCCCTCGCCAGCTTCGACAGCGCACTGGGTGTGGTCCCCTCAGGTAGCGTCCAACCATATAAACCTACTGGAGCTACGAGCAGTGTTCAAAGCATTGAAAGCCTTTCAGGAGCAACTGCAAGGGAAGACAGTGCTGGTCCTAACCGACAGCACAACAGCAATGTATTGCCTGAACAAACAGGTGGGCACTCACTCTCCAGGGCTATCCAAGCTGTCCCAAAACATCTGGATATGGGCTCTCAAACACAAGATGTTCTGATATCCCAACATGTTCCAGGGGAACTCAATCTTCTGGCAGACCTACTCAGCAGAGATTTTCCTCTGCCAGAAGAGTATGAAGGGCGACTGCACGAAGACATTGTATCCAACGTCTTCGCAGAATGGGGGTTTCCAGAGATCGACCTGTTTGCTTCGCAGAAGAACGCCCAATGCCAAGATTACGCCTCCAGGTACCCCCAGAACCGATCCAAGGGGAACGGTCTCTGGATAACTTGGTCGGGGAAATTTGTCTACGCTTTCCCCCCCCCCCGACTCCCCTTCTGAACAAGATAGTACACAAGATGCACCAGGAGCCAGTCACCATGATTCTCGTGGCTCCCATGTGGGCCTGCCAACCTTGGTTCGTGCACCTGATGGAAATGTCCCTCTCCCCACCAGTCGAGCTGTCCTGCCCGTACAACATGTTGTCTCAGGACAGGGGGGAGACTCTGCACCCATGCCCACAAACTCTGAACTTAGCAGCCTGGCTCCTGAGGTCATAGAGTTTGGACATCTGCAACTCCCTCAAAGATGCATGGACATACTGAGGGAGGCAAGAAAGCCTAACGCACGTTATTGTTATGCCAGCAAATGGAAACGTTTTGTCATCTGGTGCACTTCCAAAGGCGTCGATCCCACCGATTGCTTGCTTTCACACATTTTGTTATGTCTAACCCATCTGTTGGACTCTGGGTTAGTCTTCAATTCCTTAAATGTTCACCTAGCGGCGTTGTCAGCCTACACCACGTCACAGCAGAAGGTGTTGTGGTGGAAAATACCTGTGATTAAAGCCTTTATGGAAGGGGTTAAGAGAATGTATCCCCATCACTCACCCAGCCCCTGGGTGGGATCTAAATGTGGTTTTAACTAGGCTCATGGGACCCCCTTTTGCGCCTATGCATAAAGCTAGTCTGAAAGACCTGACTTACAAGACAGCCTTTCTAGTAGCTATCACTTCTATCAGAAGAGTTGGCGAACTACAGGCCCTCTCGGTTTTGGACCCCTTTGTTACAGTCCACAAAGATAAGGTAGTTCTGCAGACACATCCCAGATTTGCGGCGAAATGTATTTCGAAGTTCCATGTGAACCAGTCATTCGAAATACCCACGTTCTTCCAGAGATCTACTAACATGGACGAAAGAAGCCTTCACACACTAGAGTGCGCAGGGCAGTCATGTTCTACATGGATAGAACTAAACCACTGAGGAAAACTAAACAATTCTTTGTTTCAGTGGCAGCTGGTAGAGAAGGGTACCCTGTCTCTAAATCAGCAATATCAAGGTGGATTGTCAAATGCATCACACTATGTTTCTCTCTTGCAAAGAGAGAACTGCCCTTCAATCCTAGAGAACATTCTACTCGAGGCACTGGGGCATCCATAGCATTCATTGCAAATGTTCCCCTCGAGTCCATTTGCAAAGCGGCAACCTGGAGTTCTGTACACACCTTTACAAAACACTATTGCCTAGACACTCATTCTAGGTCTGATTCTCAGGTGGGACAAGCAGTACTAAGACCTCTTTTTTCTACTGTTCCTTCTCACAACCCAACTCCAACTCCGGGTACTGCTCGCTAGTCTATGCACAGCATGTGATTCTAAGCAGATTAACAAGCATCAGAAGACATGCATTACTTACCGTAAAAGCATTTCTGATGACTATCTGCTTAGATTCACATGCGCCTTTCCTGCCTCCCCGCTCGGGGTGGAAGGAACATAGACTTCTTACTACTTTCTCTCTTCATGTACTCACTCACTATAGCCTTGGGCTCCCTCATGGCAGAAAAAATACAATCGGAGGGACCTCGGCACGTGAGGGATTTTGGATACTACACATGTCACGATAGGGATAGTGTTTCAGACATGCCTATGCCGACGTCCCCTTTCGGTCCCCGAAAGACAAGATGCAATGCTCCGCGGTTACCACTGGATGTCGGACCATATGCACAGCATGTGAATCTAAGCAGATACAATTATCAGAAATGCTTTTACGGTAAGTAATGCATCTCATACACAATAGGGCCAAAAACACAGTAGAGCAAACCAACACTGACCAGAGCTTTGTATCAAAAGTATATAATTATTGATTTAAAACGCACTTTAAGCAATACGCCAGCACTCTAAATCAAGTTAAAAAACAGTCCGGTAAAGTATAAACCCCTCCCTTGATAACTATTAGACAAGTCAGAGTTAAACCACCATTATTTGTTATAACAGATGTGAGCGCGTAACCTAGATGGCACTCCAATAGTTAAATTAAAGGGAGAGAAAAAGGCAGGGCATAAAAATAAAACAGTTCCCAACACTTTTCAAAGTTCAAAGCAAGGGAGTCAAGGCAGTATACACTGTAGAGCCAAAGTTCATAGGCCAGGCCCACTTTAAATGGAGCAAAGCGAAATGTGCCCAAGATCACACAGTTCAAAATGCACTAAAAGTCTTTGCAGAATGTTCAAAAGAGGTTGGGGTGATTCGAGAAGTAAAGTTAGGTCTGGGGCCAACCCAGTTGGAAAGCCAAGGATTTAAGGGTCGCCTTTAGCAATCCGTGGAAAGGGAGGCCAGGCAGAACACAATACCTTAAAGAGAGAGGAAGCTCCAGCGGTGGCAGTTGTTCCTGGCAGTGGTTGCAGTTCGTTGTTTCGATCAGGGGAAGAGAGGATCTCGTCGAGGAGGAAACTTGGAGTTGAGGCACTGCACAGGGATGAAACCAGCCGCGGAGTTCATCGATTAAAAGGTGCGTTCCTTTTATTTGCGGTGAAAGTGGTGAAGCTTGGCTATCCGGCCTCCGGGGTGCTTGGCACGGGCGATTCGACCAAGAGACTTCTTTGGAAGGCGGAAAGGGCGAACTGGTTGATCCCACCAGCTCAAAGGAAGAAGACTCGTCCAGCAGAAGATCTTCTCTTGTCGTTGGGAAAGTGGTGAGTTCATTGCAGCAGGGCTCCACCGGTGGTGTTGTTGCAGATGGCTCAGCTTCTTCCCTCTTCGGATTCTTAGGTCCTGTGGCGACTTCTGAAGTTCCAGTCCTAAAAGCTCTGCTTTTATGCAGAAAAACCCCCATTCAACAGCCTAGCTGTCACTCAAACATGCTAAGTGGTGAGCCGGGTGGCTCACCACTGGGCCAATCAGAACAGAGTGCGACTTGAGTTGCTTAGGCAATGCACTCCAGGGTGCCAATTCCCCCACCCACACATCCTGTGGAACCTAGACAGAGTGGCACCAGTTGGCACCAACCTTGGTTGGAGTTACAGAGACGGACACGAACACCATTTTAGAAGAGTTCTGGCAAAAAGACCTAACCGTTGATTTAATATTAAATAAATAAACCAGCGATATCTTTAACATTGCACCCAAAAGTGGTGCGTTTATAAACAATGGGAAAATCCCATAGGAAATATTCTGGTGGAATATTTTGCGTGGTAACCACTGCCACCAGCCAGAAACTCGACAAGGGGGGACTGGACAGTGCCCCCTTGCCCCCAGGGGCAATCGAATTAACCCCTTCCAGTACTTCCACAATATGATGGTTTGTACTGGTTCTGTTCACAATTTTGGACTAGTAAAGTCAATGGTGACTTTACATGCCCTGGGAGATAGTAGTCAGTCCCAGGGTATGGAGTCTATGTTTGGGGGGTCACTATGACATCCCTGTGTGTTACTGCACTGAGGGTGCTGTGTAAAAACAGGTACCACCCTATGGAGTAAAAAAAAAACATAGCCCATAAGCGCACAAAAAGTCAGACATGCCTCAAATCATGCCTAAGAGTGGGAGGAAAATAGTCTCACTCTTAGCAGGAGAAAAAAACAAACCCCAAAAATCCAGGAAAGCTGCTGGGGGACTCACTAGGTTTGGGAAATTAGCCTTTTAAGAGAATTCTCCCTAACAGCACTCCAGACCCCTCATGGTATACCACAGCACACTGTATGAATAAGGGTGTACAGAATGTATAATTTAAAAAGTGGAGTGTACAGGGACAATACAAGGGCATGTGTGCGACTCAATGTTCCATGACCAGAATGTCAGGCCTTTTTCCTCACCTCCAATGTCAATTGGGCCAATACTATCTGTGATGGAAGATGCAGCTATAAAGACCCACACTGCGACCACGACTCCACAACACCAGACCTACAGGGGGCCAGAGGTGTCAACCCCGATCTTAAATGTGGGTTGCCACGTCAGGAACCAGGTGTTCAAAAACAGTTTGGAGTACACAGTCTCAGCCTCTTCAATGAAAAGAACCATGGAAGCCTGTTTCGAACTGCCCCAGAAATTGTAAGTGTGACTTCGGAACCCAATCTGATGCAAGAGAGGGGGGATGGGGGGGCCTGGAGTGGTGCCTCTGGTCACTAGGTCTTTTAGCCTGGCAAGATCTGAGATGGTAATCCATGAACAGGCCATAACTGAAAAAATAATGTGGGGTCAGGGGGGTGACGGGGGCAGTGCATCGCACTGTAAGCGAGGTTCTCGGACCACTCCTAAATACCAGACCAGGAGTGTTTGGAAGTAGTGGAAGGTTCAAGCACCGTCCAACTGCAATCCACTAACATCTTTGGTAAAGGAGCGTCTCCCACTCTGAGAGACAGTGATTGCTAACACATATCACGCGCCGCCTCCGCCATCAGAAGCAGATGCTGGGCTGCGGCCGGACCCCACTCTAAAGGCCCTCCACTTCTTCCTGAACTCGCCGGTATAGGTCTTTGATGGCTTCGGGGGGAGGGGGCGGGGATGGGGGGGCTGAAGTCCACACAAACTCGAGCTCACTGTTAGAATTGATGAAGAACGCTGAAGCCAGTGATGCTGCCTTGGTGGGTCTGCGCTCCTCCATTAATCAGGGGTTAGCGGACAAGGTTTTGGACTTAAAAACTGAAGTAGCTGCACAAGGTGAGAGGCTGCTGGCTTGGCAATCCATCATATCAATTATGAACGACCAAATGTACTCTTTGGAGGGCAGTATGGAATCTGTTTTGTGTCTGTTTAAAATGCCAAAATCATCGGTCAGGAGTCCTGAAGAGGCACACAGATGAGGGTGATGTACAAGACGCATTTGATGACACTCCTTTATCTGCCGCAACAATAGAGAAATTCCTATGGCTTGTGCATCTTCCGTGTAATAACATTGTGACCAAGGAATATAATACTGGGTCTGGTCTATTTGTGGAGGATCCTCCCATGCCCAGCTCTTCAGGCACCACGGGATTGGGTCCCCCCAAACAACGAGAGGGCAGAATCACCCACTGCAAATTGCCCAGAGCCCTGTGATAAACATGAGGTTTCCAAAGGGGGAGAGAAGGCTAGTGGTGCGCTGGTCCTGACTCCAAAACCGATAAAAGAAAAATTTAATGAAACAATCGGACCATTTCTCCAGGGGAGGCGGTGGCTCTGAAGCCAAAAAATCTGAAATCTAAAAAAAGATCTCTGGGACTCGGACCTTCATAAGGAAATTAAGAGCTAGGAATTGAAAAGAAGCACATTCAGAGAGCCGATGTCACACCCCTGAAGTCTCTTAAGATGTACATGTTCTGCAGGCACCCCCCCACCCCCCAAAAAAGACAAGGGACTTTTCAAAACAGACCAATGATGCCACCAGCGCTACTCCATCGCTAAATTTACCTATGGGGGGTAGTGCATGGACCAGCTGTGCGCCCAATTAAACTGGCCCCAATCTTCATGCAAAGAAAGATCCCCCGACTTTACCCGAATGAGGGTGCCAGTGGGTGGGGCCTCACCTGGTCCAGTGGTTTTGGATGGTGTGGTGGCCAGTATTGATGGCCAAAGAACTAACAAAGGACTGTTTTTTTTAATATATATAGAGAGGCCTAGGACGGTGCCTAATGGAACTCGTATTATTACAGAAAAAAGGTCCTAGCTCCTGAAGTCCTCGCCCTTAAGGATCCAAAATAAATTGTTCGGATACCTAACGCCCTCCTTAGTTGCAACAAAATGCACTCACAACCGTCATTGAAAAAAAATATATATATATTGCTATGCTTTATTACAAAATTGATTCCATATTTAAAAGTTTTTTTATAAAAACAGCATTTCAACCACAATAATTCGTGTGGAGCAACAAAACAACACTTAAATGAAAAAGTAGAAAACAAGTAAAGAAAGAAGACAGAAAACCAAAGAGAGAACTAAAGGAGTTCTGTGTTTAACGTGAAAAGAAACACCTGCACCTTTAATAAGCAGAAAAACAAACACAATTAATGTAGCAAATGTTACTCATTAGTGGTTGTTATTAATATTACAAAGACACACATCCAATTGTATACTAAACAACACATAAAAAATACACAATATGAAACATTAGCATTTTAGGTCCAAATACAAATATGATGTCTAATTATGAATCTATTAAATTAATAATGAGATCCTATTATTAATTCTAAGTAGACAGCAGCTCTTAATGCCTTGTTAAAACCGTGACAGTTATCTCACAGCCAGAGAAATCCGACATGTTTCATTCCCATAGTTCTTCGAGAGAATTATTAACGGGAAATTCTTCAGGGGGAATGTACTATAGACAACAATTCACAGTATTAACAGTGCAACCTGATGCAAGCAAGCGGGGGCAGCTCTTTGATGAAAGACTCTGAACACTGTGTGGTGGCAGCCTAAACGGGAAGGGAGAGGAAGAGAAAAAGAGACAACCGCACAAATCAGTTCAATATAGCAAATACGAACCCTCAAAACAAGTAGTTTATAGGCCTTTTTTTTTTTTTGGAGTATAAAAAATTGAGAAGCTTACCTCACTGCCAACTTATTATTAGTAGAGGGGTAAAGGGAGAGTCTTCGCGTGAGGAGGATCCGCCCTCTACAAAAAAATGGGAATGCAACGCCTTGTCAATGGTGTAACAAAACATGCTACATATATCAGATGACAAACACCTGAAATGTCACAAAGATTCCAGTACTATATCAATCTCAAGGCATGTGGCAGAAAAAAACTTAGTTTAATACAAACAACTATCGCACACTATCAACAGAGTGTGCCCTTATATATTGCATGAACTAATAACATGCCAGTGTTCTAAAGTCCCATTCGTAATGGAAACCCTCCATTCATTAAATGAACTGTATGAATAACCACTACTACTCAAAAAATAGCTACAATAGTCTTGTATCGTTTGGATAATGACTGACCTTAGGCACAGGGTCTTGTAATATCAATGGCGGCAAGACTTAGAAATCTTCAAGCGGCCGAAAACTTCAAAAGAAGACACGGCTTCGAACGTTCTCACACCAGTAGCCTTAAGGAGCACTTCACTGTGTCTAACAGAAAATGAAAAAGCAACCGTCACTACTCATGCGGGCGAAAGACACCAATGAGCGGGTTGGCAATCTCAATATCAACAACGTTGATAAACGGCAACACGCGCTCCTGAGGTTTATTTATTTTTTTTTAAACTTTTATTTATTCAGCTCGGTGACACAAGTACAGGTGAGTCAACATAAAGCATACAGGGTAAACAGTAATCAAACAGTATGAATACGCATAGTTTATACAAGCAAAGCATCAGAGGAAAAAAAACGGCAAGAAAGAAAGGAATTGGGTGCATATACACGTGAGGGCCCATGGGAGGTCGGACCACCCATACATGAGGGAGATAATTCAAAGGGGAATCTTGAAAACAGTATGGGGGGTGGGTCAAGCAGAGGGAGGAGAAGACCCCGGATCCGAGTCAGATTCAATGGAGGACATAAATAAGCGAAACTGCAGCCATATATCCCTGGGCCTGGAATGAGTGGGCTGTTGTGTCGCCCAGACCTCCTCCGTGTCAGAGGCCCACGTCACTGCCCTAAGCCATTGTGCGTGGGTAGGGGTGTAAGGCCGAAGCCAACAAAGCAGAATTGTGCGCACAGCAAGTAGCATGCACAGGCCAGCAAGTTTTCTGGAGTCACGGTGGAGGTCGGGGAAGTCGTGAAACAAACATGTCATTGGGGATAAGAGGATGTGGGAATCAAGGATAGAGGACATAGTAGAGCATACCGAGGTCCAGAATTGGGCAAGTCGGGGGCAAGACCACAGCATGTGAAGATAGTCTGCATTCTCGCACGCGCATCTGGGGCACCCAGGGGGGGAGTCGTTTGAAATGCGATGTAGTCTGGCCGGAGTGTAGTGGTATCTATGGAGTACCTTGAATTGAATTAATTTGAATCGGGAGTTGAAAGAGACATCCCGGGTGCGTGAGCACATGTGGGCCCAGCGTTCGTCAGTCACATCGAGTCCAAGGTCGATCTCCCAATAGTGCCGGAGTTTAGAGAATGTGGGGGGCGACCTAGTTTGGAGAAGAGTGTATAATCTCGAGATTTTGCCCCTCAGGGGGACGGGAGAGGTTAATTCAGCAACTGCAGGTTCGTCAGGAGGTAACGCCGGGAAGCATGTGTACTTGTGTTTGAGTACCCTACGGAGTGAAGAATATTGAAGCCAGACAGAAGGTCTCTGTCTGAGAGAAGCCGGGAGGTCAGGCCACTCAATGAAAATGCCTTGATCAAAGAGATCACGGAGTAGTTCATACCCGGCGTCGGCCCAGCAACGAACCACGGAGGGAGGGACCCGTGGGACTTCAGGGTAAAAATTCCAGATCGGAAGATTGCCATGAAAGGGGTGAGTAACACCCAGTATCCGCCATAATTTGAACAAGGCCAGCGATGTGCATGTCGCAGGGTCCATGGAGCCCGGCACCATTGGGATGGGTGAGATCACAAGAGATCGAATGTCGCGGTCGCTGACTGACAGTCTCTCCAGCCTAACATGAGGAGGGGAGTCTGGGGTAGCGAACCAATGCGCAGTGTGTTGGAGTTGTGCAGCCAACCAGTACCTAAAGAAGTCTGGTGCACCGAATCCACCAGTTTCCATCGGAGCAGAAAGCGTCTCAAGTTTTAGGCGGACAGCACCAGAATGCCAAAGGAATGAGTTCAGGGTGCGAGACAACGTCTGGAAGTAGTCTGTTCCCGGCCACTGGGGGATGTTGGCAAACTTATACAGTAGCTGTGGAAGTACCACCATCTTCAGAACTCCTATCCTACCCGCCAATGAGATCGGAAGTTTATCCCAGCCCTGTATTTTAACTGCAAGGTTCACTAGATATGACTGGTAGTTTTCCTGCAGGACCCGTTCGGTATGCCTGGACACCACCACGCCCAAGTAAGTGAACTTAGATTGGGCCCATGCTAATCCCATGGTGTCAGGAGGCGGAAGAGTACTAGGAGTGAGCGGGAAGAGGGTTGATTTGGAGCAGTTTACCGTGAGACCAGAGATACGACCAAATAGGGCAACATCTTCCAGTATAGGGGCCAGGTTAATCTCAGGGGAACGGATATAAAGGAGGGCGTCATCAGCATACAGAGAGACTATATCTGAGGAGCCAGCTGTGCGCAGGCCCCTTTTGGGAATGGTTCTGGCGCAGCATGTCGGCGAACGGCTCCATCGCTAAAGCAAAGATTAAGGGCGAAAGGGGACAACCCTGTCTAGTGCCCCTGGCAACGTGGAAAAGAGGGGAACAGCGGCCCTCGGTGCGGACTCTGGCCACTGGATCGGAGTAGAGTAGTTTTATCCAAGACACAAATGTGGGGCCGAATTTGCACCTGTCAAGTACCCGCCACAGGTAGTTCCATGAGACCGAGTCAAAGGCCTTTTGCATATCTAGGGCCGCGGTCACCGCATGTACATCAGGGCTTACTCTACTTATAATGCTAAATAGACGTCTCAAGTTCAAGGAGGTGGAACGGTTCGGGATAAAACCCGACTGGTCTGGGTGAATGATGTGTGGCATGAGGGGGATAAGCCGCAGAGCGAGTGCCTTAGCATATATCTTGACATCACAGTTAATCAATGAAAGCGGGCGGTAAGAGCCGCATTGGGTAGAGGGTTTGTTAGGTTTGAGCAGAACTGTGATAGTAGCTTCACGGAGTGAGGGGGGGAACCGACCTATCTCCACAGACTCCTCCCAGAGTGCCGTCAGATGGGGGAGCAGGAGCGATTTAAAGCGTTTATAGAACTCGATGGGTATACCATCCGAGCCTGGGGATTTGCCTGAAGCCAGGGAGTCCATGGCCTCCGAGAACTCCTGAGGGGTGAGCGAGCTCTCGAGGGCTCCAATAGTGGCGGGAGAGAGGGCCGAGAGGGGAAGTTTGTCAAGGTAAGCATCAATTTCGGCCGTAGTGGCAACGTCGGAGTGAGCGTACAGGGATTGATAAAAGGAGAGGAATTCAGCATTGACCTCTCCAGAGGAAGTGGCCAGTGACCCATCCGGTCTCTCAATCCCGGGAATGGATGTGGGGCCGAATTCTCGGCGAAGCAGTCTAGCCAAGAGCCGGCTGGGGCGCTCACCCTCTCCGTATCTTCTTGCCTGACCGGGGCTGTCCAGGAACTTCAGCTCGCGGTCAGCGAGCGAGCGAAAGGTGTCCAGCTCCGTGCCAATTAACGCAAGGATTTCCGGATTCGGGTCCGAGGTGTACTGGGCTTCCAGCCTAGATAGTGTGGCCTCACTCACAGCGATTTCCCTCCGGATAGTTTTAAGGATACCGTTCTCCTTGGAGAGGGCGATGCCTCTGATATAGACCTTGAAGGCCTCCCATAGTATGGCTTGCGAGGAAACTGAGTCAGTGTTGATCCTAAAGAACTCCTCAATTGCCGACTCCATCTCCGAGCAAAAGACCGGGTCGAGGAGAGAGAGGGGTTTCATCCTCCAGTACCTGGCCCGATCCCGATCGAGGCCCCAGCACAGGGTGACAGTCACCGGGGAGTGGTCCGATAGGGTCCTAGGGAGAATCGCCATATTAGTCACGGTCTTAAGTAGGTCGCCAGATAACAACCACCTATCAATCCGGGAGAAGGAATCGTGAACCGAGGAGTAAAAAGAATAGGAGCGGGAGTCTGGGTATAGGAACCTCCAGGCATCAAACAAGGATAGACGAGGAAGTGAGGAGAGTGCGGTGTATGCTGCTCTGGAGAGTTGACGAGGTCTGGAACCGGATCTATCGAGATCCACATCAAATATCGTATTGAAGTCACCTCCCCAGAGTATCGGGATCAGGGGGAAACCTGCTAGGAGATTTATGAGATCAGTATAAAAGTCGGGATCGTCAATGTTAGGGCCATATATATTGAGCAATACAATCTCTCTATTTTGTAGAACACCATGGAGAAGAACGTACCTGCCCTGGGGGTCGATTAGGGTAGTAGTGGGGACAAATCTAAGGCTCCTATGAATGAGGGTCATGACCCCGCGGCTCTGGGTGGAGTATGTAGTGAAGTACCTCTGTGGGCCCCATGATCTTGCGAACTTGTCACAAAACTCCGTGCATGCGTTTCCTGAAGGAACAGGACTTTAGCCCGGTGTCGTTCGGCCAGAAGTTGTAACAACCTCATCTTTTTGTGGTTTCCCAACCCCCTTACATTCCAACTCATGAACGTCAAAGGATCCTCACCAATCCCTCCACCAGTAGCCATCGAAAAACACGGGTGTATGAAAGTATGCACCCCATGGTCGTCTCCCAGTGCGCGCAAATCTGTATTGCCACTGGGGGCATAGTAATTCGTACTCAACCTTCCCTGTGAACACCAAGCTTTTTTTAACATAAAACCCCATTCCCCCCTCTCCCTCCCACATTCCTCCCCCAAACGGAGGGATGACCACCCTATGCCCTAACAGGAAAAACAAAAACAGTGGCATCAACGCCTGGGGGGGCCTGTGAAGTGGCCTGGCGGTGATGCTCCGAACCGTGAGGCAGTGAACGGATAGCTGTATATGCCCGTTATTAGTATCCATATCCCTCTAAAGGAGGTCCCGCGAGGGCGGGGGCAGTTATGGCAAACACAATGTAAATCAATCTGTCGGGGAAAGCCGACTACGTAGCATAAAACAATGTGCAGAAGACATCATAGGCAAAAGAAACACAACAAGAAAGCAACTGGCTTAATTAGGTGCAGTCAAGTGTTCTCGTCGGGACACCATAGGACAATGATAAAGTGCTGATGGGCCAAAACAGTGCCGAAGTAGGATAGTGAGGTATCCGCTGATCGAATGTTCTAAAACAATAGTGTGCCAGTGATAGTGTTCGCTAGCAGATTGTTTCAACCAGGAAAGCGTTCGTCTATGAACCTAGAGGCTTCCTCAGGCAACGTAAAAAAATAAACACGACTGGCGTGTTCAACACGTAGCTTAGCGGGATACAGCATAGAGTATTTCACCTGGAGGTCGCGTAATCTCTTCTTCACTGCAAGGAAGGTCCTGCGCTCCCGTTGTACTGCTATCGAAAAGTCCGGATAAAGATGGATCCTAGCACCACCTAGGAGGAGATCTCCCTTGGCCCTCGCCGCCCTGAGGAGAGTGTCTCGATCTCGAAAGTTTAAAAGCCTAGCAATTATCGGGCGTGGAGGCGCTCCAGGTTTTGGTTTCGCCGTGAGAGAGCGGTGGGCCCTCTCGATCGCAAACTGCGGGGAGAGTTTCGGGGAATCGAGGAGTTGAAGCAGCATACTCTCCACATAGTCCTCCATAGGTCCTTGCAGACCATCCTCCGGAACCCCGACAATGCGGAGGTTGTTGCGTCTCGAGCGAGACTCTAGGTCTTCATTTTTCTTCTCCACTTCGGCAACTCGGGTGGATAGCGTAGACACCTCTGCGCGGAGAGAACCCAGGCCGTCCTCGGCAGTGCTCACCCGCTCCTCAATCTCGGTCACTCGACCATCGGTTCTCTCCATGTGCGCCTTGATGGAGGATATCGTGCCATTCATATCGTCGAGTTTACTGTGTATAGTGGTAAACCCTTCGCGGATAAACTCCAACATTTTCTGGGAGTCGGGTGGTTCCGGGGTGAGTGAGGCGTCTTGTGTAGATGTCTCCCCTCCAAGGGGGGTCGGGGGTTTAGCGAACATGTTGATGGAGGATTGCTTCTTGCCGGTCCGTGTCGACATGTCGCCGATGCAGGGGTAGGCCCAGGCCGCGCCGAGCAACGGGTGTATCGGCCCGTGCGAGATCAAGGTGGCCGGCGGGAAGAATTCGGCTGGAAAACCGCGTTACGGTTGTAGGGGGGCCACCCTATGCGTAGTCGATGGGACTCGGTATAGGTCGTTGAAGGTCGGATAGCAAACAGCACACCGCCCTGGATGGGGCAGCGGAGCGGAACGCTCAGGAGTCCGGAGAGGGAGCCGCACGCCGAGCGCAGGGCGCCCCTCCCCCACACAGTAGGCCGCACGCCGCGGTGCTCAAGTAAAGGGTCCTGGAGCCGATTATGGGGACCAGCAGGCACGCGGCCCCGCCCAGCACGCAGAGGTCCGAAACTCCGCAATGGAGAAGGTCCGGAGATCGAAACTCGCACAGTAGATTCCCCATCCGGTTAATGACCCACGCCGGGGACCAGCTTCGCGTTGTGCCGGGGCAAACAGGAGATTTTCAGCGAGAGGTTGCCGCGCGGAGCGATGAATCAGGCGGCCATCTTGCGTCGAGCGCAACAGCGCCCCCCCCTGAGGTTTATTTCTGCACTTACTTTGTTATGCCTTCACTCCGCGTGCACTCGCACTGAGCAATCTCCTCTCCCACGTCCTACTGCACCGGTAACGTTACCTCGCTAACCATTGCGACGTAACTAAATGCTAAAGCGGCTGTGTACTGGATGGATATAGAAACAAAAGACGGCGGAGAAGGTAAGGAATAGATGGAAACAGTGGGGGCCATTTTAACATGGACAAGGTTACTCCATAACCATACTGACCACCTTGTGTGTTGAAGTCTGGGCCACCTAACCTAGGTACGCACAGAATTCCTGATTGCAAGGTGGCAATACTCTCGACTGAACATATTGTTACCTAGTAAATATTATACTGTTCTTGCGAGGTATTAATTCAAAATTTCTCATAGACAGACGGAGTTTTAGTATGCAGCACAGCACGACTAGGACTACTGTTTTTTTTTTCAACCAGTGTGTTCTGTTCTATAAAATAAAATAAATGATACCAAAAAAGCAGCAGGATTGTAATTGATTAACTGCTCAAATGTAGCTCACACATTGGTCCAGTCGATCTGCTCATTGAGACCTGTCTCTACTGAGTTACAAAGGTAAATTAATCTTTGTTCTTTCTCGAACAGTCTTTTCTCGATTGCAGCTGTATTTTCTTTTCTATCAACTTGTAACAGGACACTCCAAATTAAGGATTCCGGTGTGTGATCCATGGCTGAAAAATGTCCCACAAGGGGAGCTGTCATGTTCCTATTTCTAATACAGCTTTTATGTTCTGTAATCCTTCTTTCCTTTCCGTCATGCCGAGGTATATTTTGTGGCAAGGGCACCAGATCACATAGACTATCATCTGTGAATTACAATTGGTGAACTGTCTCTGTTGCCATGGTTTCTTTAGACCCAAATCGACTTATTTTGTGCGTTTGGTGCTAGAACAACAGCTGCAATGTCCACATGGTGTATGTCCAATAGGTTTAGGCAAACCCCAGGACTCCGTAAGAGTCAACTGTGGTGAAGGTATTGAAATATCATTTCTAGTTACCATGTCTTTTATGTTCTGACCTCTCTTGAATGCACATAGTGGTCTAGCCACAGGACATTCTCCCGATTCGAGAATATCCCAATTACGTCTGATGATGGCATTCACTTTATTTGAAAGGGTGTTGAATGTACTTACAAATACTATTTGATCAGTGTTTTTCACTTTATTCCAGTATTCAAGAAGAGCTTCTCTGTTATTCTTAGCTCGTTTGTGAGCTCTCCTCACGATCTTATGGGGATACTCTCTTGACAATAACTTGGAACTTAAATTCGCTGCTTCTTCTTCGAAAATAGTTGTACTAGAACTGTTTTTCAAACGAAGAAATTGGCCAACTGGTAAGTTGTTTCTAATGTGGCTAGGGTGGCAGCTGTTAAGTGGTAGCAAAGAATTCCGATCCGTCGGCTTATGGTAAGGTTTGACCTTTAAAGAGTTGCTAGTACTATCAACCCATATAGTGATGTCCAAAAAATTAATTTCGACGGTACTAGTAGTGGCTGTAAATTTGAAATTGATTTTGTTCATTCAGCCATACCTTGAATTCGTCAAAGGAGACTGTATCACCATCCCAGATGATCAGAATGTCGTCTATAAAATGCCTCCAAATCTGTAGGTGACTTAAAAATGGATTGGAGGGGTTATAGATGACACTTTTTTCAAAAAATTCTACAAACAAGTTTGCTGCGGAGGGGGCCACAGATGACCCCATTGCCGTGCCGTGCACTTGTTGGAAAAGTAGCTGGTTAAAACTGAAATAGTTTTCTTTAAGAGACATAGCAACACACCAAAGTATGAACCTGTTGGTGATTGTCCCAACTGTTCTTTTAGTCATGAGTACCTCTTCTAGGACTTCAAGTGTGGTATCTTGAGGAATACAAGTATACAAAGATACTATATCAAGGCTAACCAACATCTGACGCTTATTGTCAAAGGGATAGTCTTCGAATAACATAATAACTTCGGTGGTATCCTGTATGTATGAATACATCTCCAACACGAACGGTTTCAAATACTTATCTGCAAATTTTGACAATGGTTCTAACAATGAACCTGACCCAGAAACGATTGGCCGGCCTGGAGGATTTGTTAATGATTTGTGGATCTTTGGCAAGATATAAAATGTGGGTATTGATGGTTTTTTAGCATTAAGGTAATCATATTCTTGACGGCAAATCCATCCTCTTTCAGTATTGATGGCCCCCAGATACCAAAGAACCTCTGGCCCACAAGTGGGCCAGGGGAGCCATCTACCATCCCCGGTGGAGGTGGTTGAGAGTACGATAGACGCAAAGCTTTTTGTTTTGCCTAGATTGTGTCTATCAACTACCAGAAGGGAAGGAAGGGTGCATATTAAATAGGATGTAGGTACGGACTATTACCAGATCCATTCCTGAGCGCTACTTCTTCTCGACTTTAGACATAGATTATATATGCTTCCATTTTGAATTAAGAACAGGAGATTGGTGTTAGGCAGAAACCTGTGCAGTTCCCTCTGGGACCACTGCAAAAGATTTAAGACTACAGGTATTTGGCAGTAAACTCACTTGGTAGCAGTGTGTACCACACAGATTCACTTGGTAGCTGTGGCTGAGCAGTCAGACTTCTCTCTCAAGAAGAGTTGGGCAGTATGCAGAGTATACACAATAGGTCAAAAGAACACAGAAGAACAAGTAAACACTGACCAGAGCTTGGTGTAAAAGAGATATAATTATTTATTTAAAACCACATCTAGAAAAACACACAGGCACTAATAGTAAGCAATTCAAAAACACGGTCACTAGAAGATCTACACTCCCTTAAAAGAATATTAGACGATTCTTTAGTAAAGCCCCACTTATTTCCAGGCAGTGGTGAGCGCTTAACGCAGCTGGCACTCTAATAATTCGTTTTAAAATGGAGAGAAAAGCAGAGTATAAACTGAAACAGATCCCAACACTTTTTTTTAAGAACACAACAAGAGAGGAAGGCAAAGTAAAACTGTGAGTTTAGAGTTCAGTAGGCCGGATCCACTTTAAGAGGATCAAAACGAAATGTGTCCAAGGTCACACGGTTGCCGTGCACAAGAGTCTTGCAAAGGTTCAAAAAAGAGTTGGACCAAAAGAAAGGGACCAGTTAGAGGGTCAAGGCGGCCAGCCGAGTCCAGAAGGTTAAGTGTTATTACCTTGTGGCAATCCTTAGAAAGGGAGGCCTGGCGGACACGGTACCTTAAAGTGGTGAGAATACTCCAGCGGGGGCAGTTGTTCCTGGCAGCGGATGTAAGTCGGTGCTTCGTCCAGGGGAAGAGAGGATCTCGTCGGGGAGGAAGACAGGAGTCTGTTGCACTGCCAGGGAAGAAACCAGCCGTGGAGTTCTCGGGTAAAAGGAGCGGTCCTTTTATTCACGGTCCAGTGGTAAGTGGCTGTGCGGTTGCCGGGGTGCTTGGCACGGGCAATTCGACCACAAGACGGCCTGGGATGCGAAGAGAAGAAGGTAAACTGGTTGTGCCCACCAGTCAGGGGAAGAAGCCTCTCCAGCCGGGAGATCTTCTCTGTCGCCTGGAAGTGGTGAGTCGGTTCCGCAGGGCTCCACCGTTGGTGTTGTCGTGGTAGGTCAGCTCAGCTTCTCCCTCGTCGGATTCTCAGGTCCTGTGGCGGCTTCTGAAGTTCCAGTCCTCAAAGCCCTGCTTTTATGCAGCACACCCCCATTCACTCAGCCTAGCTGTCAAACAAACATGCTAAGTGGTGAGCCGGCCTGCTCACCACTTGGGCCAATCACACAAGAGTGTGACTTGAGTTACCAAGGTAACTCAGTCCAGGGTGCCTAAACCCCCTCCCACACCCCCTGTGGTACCCAGACAGAGTGGTACCACTTTTGGAGGCTTCTGTGGAGAAGCCCGCCAAAAAGTGGAACAAAGGGCTCGACTTGGGTTGGAGTCACAGAAGAGAACACAAACGCCATTTTAGAATCGAGTCCTGGCAAAAAAGACCAACGGGCGAATTAATAGTAAATAAATAAACCAGCGGTATGTTCGAGGCTATGAGAATTAAATAATTAAAGTTGGTAGCCTCGAACAATGGGAAAATCCCATAGGGATATATTCGCGGTCGAATATAAAAAGTAGTATCCACTGCCAACAGCCAAAACTCGATCAGAGGGGACAGAGACTTGCCCCCCCCGACTAACAGACCCCGGGCAATCGAATTGCCCCGACTAGTACATCCACAATATGATGGTTTGTACTGGTTTCTGTTCATAATTTGGGACTAGTAAAGCCAATGGTGACTTTACATGTCCTGGGAGACAGTAGTCAGTCCCAGGGTATGGAGTCTTTGGTGGGGTGTCACTATGACAACCCTGTGTTACTGCACGGAGGGTGCTGTGTAACACACATAGTAAAAACACATGAGACCCTATGGAGTAAAGGACCCCATAGCCCATAAAACACATTAACAGTCAAAGGAACACCATAACTCATGTCCAAGAGTGGGAGAAAGAGTCGCACTCTTGGCAGGAGAAAAAAGGGCGGCGCGAGAAGCGTTAAATAAAATGGGATACATGCTATCTTTAACCCTCCCAAGCGTGGCTCTGGTGGGGGCAACTGCGAACCAGGGAGAAACCCTGCGGGTTGCCTCTCGTGATCGGTCACCTGCATTGAGAATACCCAATACGCAGGTGGGTGAGGGGCCATCTCGTAGAGCTGGTGGGGGTACACAAAAGGTTTCTCAGTCTAATGTAAAATCACTGCCCCACAGATTATTTCCCAGACCTTTTCACAACATGGCCTGATAGCTGAAGTACTTTAGGTGGGGGGGGGGGGCAATATCGCTGTTGTGTTGAAATACGTGGGGTCCCAGTAGTTTTGTGTCTAGAAAACAGGGTGTTAACACTTTTTGTGCATTAAGTCGTCCTTCAGGAGAAGTGGCTCCTGCGTTCTTTTGTAAGATATGGCTTTTCTATGGTAGAGAACCTGCCCTCACACTCCAATGGGGGCCGCCCAGCAGGAGGCCAGGTCATTGCAGTAAGAAATACCATCTTTCGTGACTTAGTAAAGATTTCATCTGATGCACTGGGTATTCTAGCAGCGGTGGCCCATTTTTGCAGTGATGATGGCCAGGCGACGGCCAGTTTTATTTTACCGATAAACCTGTACTGGAACCATGCGTGTTCCAAGCTCATCAATTTTTTGTTACTTGTTTACGACACTCCATCACCCAAAGCCTTTCACGAGCATCTGGTGGGCCTGGCTGAGTATTTGGGGATCCCACAGGTGGAACAACCAGAGGCAGGGGTATTGGCAGACGTTCTCACTCTATGCCTGTTAGTGAGAATTCTCATAAATGGCTGAATTCCCTTACCTAAAGAGTTCCCCGGCAGCTTTGCTGGATTTCTAGGGTTTCTTTTTTTCACCCGGTAAGAGTATGAGCCTTTTTTCCTACTATTACATGTGTTTTGCTGTGTGTATTTTCACCGTTTGTGTGATCTTGGCACTGGAGCCTCACCTACTCCATGTGCACCACTTTTTGTGTTACACAACACCTTTAGTGCAGTAACACAGGGTTGTCTTTGAGACTTCCCACTGACTCCATTTTTCTGGGGATGACTACTGTCCCCCAGAAACAGGTAAAGTTGCCATTAACTTTATATAGTCACTTTAAATCACAGACCCAGTACACCCCATCTTACATGGAGTATTGGAAAGGGTTAACTCTTATCCCTTTTTGTCTGTGCCTCTTGGAGCCTTTTTTCGCTCCCTTAACATTAAGACTTGGCTGGTGGCAGTGGTATCTACCCTAACTTTTTTACCGCGATTATCTTATATAAACGTGGTAATGTTTTAGGCTATTATATTAGCCTCGAACATAAACCCGTTTGACCAAATACATTTTATTTCGGTTCCGGCTGGGTTTAGTCACCATTTCTTTTTGTTTAAGTCTTACTCATGTTTTTCTCTGCGCGCCAAACCGGGGATGACTCCTTTGTTCGCTGTCTTTTCGCGGGCTTCTGCACAGAAGCTCTCCTTAAGGCGCCTGATAGTCTAGGTAGGCAGGATGTGAGGGAGGGGATCTTCGGACCTCTGCCATGGGTTCCCTTGGTAACCCAAGTCGCACTCTTGTCTGATTAGCTAAAGGGACTGGCCTTGCCAGGCCGGCCACCCTGCTGTGTGATTGACAGCCAGGCTGTATGAATGGAGGGAAAACTGCATAAAAAGCAGGTCTCTGGGACTGGAAGGGCAGTCGCCACTGGAATGAAAGAACCAACGAGGAACTGGAAGAAGAGGACCCCTACCACGACTGAACCGCCTGGTAAAGCCCTGCTGTAGGTCCGAATCTCCGCATCCGACAGAGAAGACCCTGCAAGAAACCTTCTTCCCTTGAGCTGGTGGGACCAACCAGTTCGCCCAAACTACAAGCCAGGACCCCTCCTCTGGTCGAATTTGCTCTAAAGAGCTAAAGTGGGCCGGATAGCCAGGAAGGTCGGACCCTGCTTGGGTTTTAAGGAGTGCACATTTTATTTGTTGTTTTGCTCTGCTGCTGGCTTCTTCCCTGGGTGGCACAGGACCCTCCAGTCTTCCTACTTCTGATCAGTCCGACAGTCGCTTCAGGAACCGTGAGCCTACAGGAACCACCAGAAACGTCCGCCTCAGCTACAGCTCCCTCTCCGTTTTAAGGTACTGTGCAAATCTGGTTGTCCGTTTCGGTCAGCCGCGGTGAAAGTGTTTAAAATCTTTCTCCAATCCGAGGGCTTGTCCTTCTCTTCTCTTAGAACTAACTTTTCTACCAACCAACCTCGTCTGGAATCTGTGCCACAAACCTTAACCCTGAACGAACTACCCTGAACTGTGTGATCTTGAGCAAAAGACTTTTGACCCATTGACTTTGGGCCTAAGTCTTTTCTAGCTGATCTCCTCACTGTAGTCTCTCTTGTTCAACTGCTCAGAATACTTACCAGTTGGTTTTTCCTAATTGTTGATAACTTTGTCTTTCCCTCCCTTTTAAATTACTGGAATGCCATTTTGCTCCCACTTCATTTTGTGAGCCTAACTTGTCTAGAATTTAAGGGAAGTGGTGTGGTGTATTTATGATTGTGATTTTTAACTTGCTGGGAATGGAGAAATGTTATACAACTGTTGAGTAAATAAATATATATTCTTTTACTTAGAAACCTTGAGTCAGTGTTTGCCTGAACCATAGTAATTGCTGTCCTTTGTGTAACTATTTGTACTGCTCACTTACTCTTGAGATAAGTCTGGCTGCTCTGCTACTGCTCCCACTATAACTGTGTAGTACAGGCTTGTACCAATGGTGAAATTGTACTGTCACTTGTAGTCTTAATTGTGTGTAGTGTTCCCAAAGGGTACTGTATATGATTCTGCCTAACAATGCCCCAAGGCTAGAACGGGAATCCCACTGCAGACGGATGTGGTGGCTCTTGACAAAAAGAGGATGGCTAAAGCCACATTCTACCCAGCCTACCAATCGGCACCTTGATGCAAAGTTTAGGCAAACGGAAGGGGACCCCTCCCTTACCGTCGGCGCACCCCCAGCCACACGTTTGGTGGTAGTGGCAGCATCACTGTACTCTAAGCCTCAATTGTCTTCTGCTACATCAGCCTCAGCACTCCTGGACAAGTTAATATCCGGGTTGCCTTTGGAAAGAAAATCTATTCAGATGCCACTCCATCTGCGCCAGTCCAATGCGGATGCCATGCTGGCGGTGGTCAACCAGAGGTTCTGGCGGGAGATCGCTAACTTCCTTCCTGAACTCCCTATGTAGAGCCAGGCTTGCTTCAAGTCTGGGCTGACTGAAGCCAAAATAGGGGCATAGGACATAATGGAGTCCACAGTGGCTCACATTGATCTCAGGTCGTGTCATCTGTTTTCCTTCCGACATAAGAAAGACTGCTTGGCTAAGGGCGACTAAATTCAACCCTGATGTCCTGGAACGTATACTGGACCTTCCTTTCGAGTGGGCGATCTGTTCCATTCAACAACGGACGTGAAACTTGATCAAAAGAATAGCTCGTAGACTGCTAAGTCTTTATTGATCCTCACCAAGTTCACCCCGAAGACACATAGCCAAGCGCACCACCGCTCAGACAAGGGTTGGTCCTTCGGAGGCTTCAGGGGCTTCCAAGGGAGACGGTCCAGAGCCCCGAAAACCGGACAGACCCCCGAGCCAGCACAAGGTGGCTCACAAGGGCTTTTTTCCGGTCCCCTTCCTCAGCCCCCGCATCAGAGGGAAAGAAAGCATGGCAAACCCATCTGGATCCACAAGTCTCTGGTGGGGGGTGGGGGAGGGAGTGGCGCGGGCATTCTTGCCCCTAACGCTCACCACTGGCGGACAAGGTTCATGGATCCTCTCAATATTATCCACAGGCTTCTGGCTCTCTATCCCTCCTTCTCTCTCCTCCGCTTCCACAGATTGGTACAGCAACTCTTTTGGCGGAAATACGCTCGCTCATAGAGGGTCAGGAAGTGGAGGAAGTCCCAGCCTCTCAGCGGGGATTGGGCTTCTATTCACGAATGTTCGCTTAAACACAAAAAGACCCAGGCTGGCCTGAGAGTTGTTGGACCTTTCCACCTTGAACCTTTTCCTTCCTGTACAAAAGTTTGATGGTTACCTCAGCGCTAATAGTGGACACATTGTGTGCAGGAGACTGGATGTGCTCCCTGTTTCATAAGGATGTCTACCTACACGTCCTGATCTGTCAACCCAATCCGGCCTTTCTGAGTTTCGACTTTGAATACAAGGTTCTAAGCTTTGGCCTCAATTCTGCCCCAGGGTCTTTAGAAGACTGGTGAACGCTGTTGCAGCCCTACACAGGGCTCAGGGGCATCACATCTAGCCATATCTAGACGACTGGCTAGTCAGGGCAAGGTCTCATACGCAATCCAGCATATTGCTTCCGCCCTCATGTATACACTACATGAGCTGGGATTTTCCATGAATCTCAAGAAGTCACAATTGACACCCATACAGAGTCTAACCTTCCTGGGCCTTATCTGGAATACGAGCTCCGAGAGGTATTCCCCTTCAGCGGACAAGTTCGCAGCAATCAAGAGGGCCACGGCACATTTTCTCAGCAGAGCAGTGACCTCTGCATGGTGGTACCAACACCTCCTGGGCATCATGGCAGCGTGTCTCCTGGCAGTTCCACATTCGAGGCTCAAAATGAGGCAACTGCATTTGCACTTCGCAGCCTCCTGGAGTCGGGAGAGGGGTTCCCAGGCAGAGCAGGTCACCATCCCACATCCTCTCCACCAGGATCTAGTCTGGTGGAGCACGGACACCAACCTGCAGATGGGCAGGCCCTTCCATCCTCCAGAACCTCAGGTCACCATCTACACGGACCCATCCCTAGAGGGCTGGGAAGCTACCTTGGGCAGCCAGTGTCCATGGTGTATGGTCCCGTCAGGAGCAGGTAGCCCACTTCAAATAGTTCAAATTGATGGCCATCTGGATTGCGCTCAAAGCCTTCCTCCTGATCAGTGGCAAGGCGGTCCTCACTCACACTGACAGCTCCACCAGCATGTATTGCATCAAGCAGGGTGGCATCAGGTCTCTGCCCCTCTGCACTCTAGCAGTCAACATTTGTGGGCGGGCTCTGGTAAACATGCACTTGGCAGCAATCCACCTCCCTGGGGAGTGCATCCTGGAGGCGGACAGGCTCTGCAGGCTGGGTGCGGACAGCTACGAATGGCAGTTGGACGAACAGGTCCTTCAGGGCATCTGCAACAAGTGGGGTCATCCTCAGGTGGATCTCTTTGCCACCTAGTCCAACCGGAGGTGCCTCCAGTTTGCATTCTGGCAGGAACAGGGCAGGGGCTCTCTGGGCGACGCAATGCAGATCCAGTGGAACATGAAAGCGAATGCCTTCCCTCCCTCCCACCCACCTGGACCACAGGTTAATCTGCAATATCAGAGAGGCCTTGCACCTCCATATCATCCTGATGGCTCTGTGGTGTCCAGCAAGGCCATGGTTCTCGGAACTACTCAGCCTGTCGGATCAGGCCCTGGTGCACCTTCTGCTGGGCCCTGCACACCGACTCTCAGCAGGGAGGCACGGTCATCCACCCCGCCCCCCCACCTCCCCGAAGTTAGCCCTTGTAGCGTGGTTCCTGAACAAGTCACACTGAAGCATCTGCATCTGTCACAAGCTAACCTAAGGGGCTAGGAGCGATGCTACCAGGAGTCGGTACAAAAGCAAGTGGACCAGATTTTGTCACTGGGCGGAATCAAAGGAGGTTGATCCGGTGATCTGCACGTTGGACAATGTGCTATCCTTCTCTGCACACCTCGCACACTCGGGGGTGCAGGTAGACACATGCTGCACCTATCTGGCGGCCATTGGAGTCAGGAACTCTGAGGAGGAGGTATTTTCATCCTCTAATCCGCTGGTTAAAGACACTTGGCGGACCTGACCAGGCTTTACCCACCTATCAAGAAACCACAGCAGGTGTGGGACCTCAATCTAGTCTTGGGCGCCCTGGCACATAAACAATCCGAACCTATGGCATCTGCAGACATCAGGCTAGTCACCATTAAGACAGCCCTCCTGGTGGGCCTTACCTAGGCACGCCGGATCAGTGAAATCCAGGTGCTGGTGGCTTCAGAGCCTTACACTACTTTTCATAATTTCAAGGTGGTTCTTGGAACTCGCCCCGCATTCTTACCAAAGGTAGTCTCCTCCTTTCACCTAAATGAGGAGATGGTGCTACCAATGTTCTTCGTGGACCCCAATGATGATGCTCGGAGGGTATTGCGATATGAGGTATGTGCTGAGATACTACCTGGACAGTACCAAGAGCTTCTGCAAATCAGACGCCCTCTGTCATCTTTGGTGGGTCAAAGCCTGGCTGTCAAGCATCCATTGCTTCCAAAGGAAGGTGGAAGGTTACGGCCATCAAGGAGGCTTACGAGGGGCAGCACAAACCTCTTCCAGCAAATATGCATTCCCACGCAATCTGAGCTAAAGCGGTTGCTTTCCAGAGGCACGTCCCATGACAGGTTATCGGCAAGGCGGCTACATGGGCTACGCTCACAGCCTTCTGCAAGCACTACTGCTTGAATGCTGACTCCAGGCCGGACACAGCATTTGGCAGGCAGTGTTAAGGAACTTGTTTTCTTAAGGAAGCACCTCTCCACCCTGGGGCTACATTCAGCTGTACTTGCCCTTGCAGTATGGAGTAAAGGAGACGGGACGTAGGAGTAATAAGTTACTCACCGTAGTGACTAACATACTTGTTGTCCATTCCATCCACTCGCCAGTTCTATCCACTTTTTCCGTTCCAACCACTCCGTCCGTTCCATCTACTCTATCCACACTTCCACCTGCACCAGCTGTTTCATCCGCACGTACCGTTCCATCAGTTCCGTCCATATTACTGTTCCATCCGCACCAGCCGTTGCATCTGCACTATGTGGGGCAGCGCAAGCCGTTGCCAGCCAACATGCACGCCAATGCCGTCAGGGCCAAGGCCATCACATTCCAGCAACAGGTTTTGTGGCAGGTCATAAGCAGGGCAGCTACCTGGGCCACCCCGTCAGCTTTCTGTAAGCACTACTGTTTGGACGCTGGCTCTAAGTCAGGGGCGGCCTTCGGACAGGCGGTTCCAAGGAACTTGTTTCCTTAAGGAGGGTCTCCTCTCCACCCTGGGGCTAAATTCAGTGGTAATCGCCCATACAGTATGGTGTAATTAGGCAATGTTAATATTGTTGACGTGTCAAAGGGGACTGAGTAGCGCTGGTGGGGGGCGTCAGAGCGCATGCTCCCAGGGCAGCAACACAGCGCGCATCAAAATTTAAAGGGGTAGATTTATCTGGTGAAAAAGGTTCTGTCCCTGGTGAGGGACACCCATACAGTATGGAGGAAAGGGGACTATGGACTAGGAGTACGTTAGTCACTACCTGGCCTTATCACATATGACAAACTTAATTCTCCGGCTATACGAACTAGTATAGCTTGCAAATAGTTTTTTGTATAGCGCACAGTTTGCTCATAATTCTACATTACAAGGCTATCACTTTGTGGAGCATATTTGCAGCTAATGCCGTGCAACCGCCCAGGCGGATTCATGTACCGGTTTCTATATACTTTATATCTAGTGGGACGCAGATTATGGCTTTATAGACCCCACCCTGAGGCATTTTAAGTATGTTCTGAACCTGTAAACCTTGTTGAAAGCACTTGTGCTCAAGCCTTTAACTGTCTTCAGATCCAATAATGCTCAGTAAAGCCCTTGGGTAGGGCCTGTAAAGCTGAAGTATAACCATGGTAAAAATAATGGATAAACTTTGGCTTTCAGTGACCAACCATAGATGACAGGTACTTTGTCAGTCGACAGAAAAATCAGGTAAGTTTTCTGTCCTGTTTCTTTAACTCTTAAGCTAACCTCCCCCTTCCTCTAAGGAAAACAAGGTTCAGCCTCATGGTATTGGTAGGGCTGGGGAGAGGGTTTGTTTAATTACCTAGTTGTAGAATGATTCCCTAATGAGCGAGTGGCTGTGCATGTTCTTAAATATCCTAATTGCTTTACAACAATGTTGTATAAAGCTCTTCAGCCTCCTGTTGTGCATAAAGGGCTACAGTAAGTCTGAAGGAGGGATGGGAAAGAGGTGTATGGCTAGTAGTTCAAACATCACCACAGTGAGGAAGTGTTAGGGAGAATTCTCATACTATGGCTAATTTCCCTTACCTATAGAGACCCCCAGCAGCTTTGCTGGATTTGAAGGGTTTGTTTCTTTTTACCTGCTAATAGTGAGACTCTTTTTCCCACTCTTAGGCATTTCTGCTATGTGTGTTTTAGGCTATTTTTGTGTTTAATGCCTATGGGATTCTCTCCCCCATGGGAACCATCTTTATTCACATGTTACACAGCAACCTCAGTGCAGTGATACCATGGTGTCGTAGTGACCCCCAAACATAGACTCCATACCCTGGGACTGACTACTGTCTCCCAGGGCATGTAAAGTCCCCATTGACTTTACTAGTCGATTTTTATGAACTTAACCAGTACAACCCATCTTACTATGGCGGTACTGGAAGCGGTTAATGGTTTTTCCCCTATGTTCATTTTCAAGGGGGTACCTTAAAGTCCCTCTCTCTAAAGTTTCTGGCTGGTGGCAGTGGTTACTACCGTAAATATTCAACCGCAAATATTTCCCTATGGGATTTTCCCATTGTTCAAGGCTACCACTTTTTCTGACAGCCTCTAACATACCGCCGGTGCATTTTAAAATTAACTTTGCTCCGGTAGGATTTATTTGCCAGAACTTTAATATAACTTTTCTCGTGTCTTTCTCTACGATCCTAACCCAGGTCGGGGATCCTTTGTTCGTCCGTTTGGCGGGCTTCTGCCTAGAAGCCCTCCTTCCGGCGCCACTGAGTCTGGGATGGGTCCATTGTGTGGGGGGGGGGGAGCAGGACCCCTGGACAGAGTTGCCGCAGCAACTCAGGTCGCACTCTAACCTGATAGGCTGGAAGGTCTCCCGCCAAGAAGACCACTCCACTGTGTGAGTGACAGCTAGGCTGTATGAATGGGTCTCTTTCTGCATAAAAACAGGGTCCTGAGGACTGGAAGAGCAAGATGTTGCCACTGGAACTATGGAACCGAAGGGGAGAGAAGCCACAGACATCTTCAGCATCTACACCACCGGTGAAGCCCTGCCGGATCGTCTCTACTTTTCTTCCACACAACGAGAGGAGATCTTCATCGAAAGAGCCTTCTTCCCTTGAGCTGGTGGAACAACCAGTTTGCCCATCGCTTCTCTGGACCTGCCTTGGTGGAATCGACAGTGCCCAGCACTTGGAGACCGGATAGCCAGGCAGCTATCGGCCCGGACCGCGAACTTCGTTTGGCAGCACCGCGGTTGGTTTCATCCCTGGATAGTGCAGTGTCTCGAACCTTCCTCCACGACGAGAGCCTCTCTTCCTCTGCTGGACCCCTCGACCTGTAGGAACTACCAGGAACAACCGCCACCGCAGGAGCCACTTCTCCACTTTTAAGGTACATTCTTCCACCAGGCTGCCCTTTCTTCGCGGTAGTGCTAAAGGTGTTTTAAATACTTTCCCTACCTGTTGGGTTGGCCGCCCCTCTCTCAACATTGTCTTTCGCTTTCTGCATCCACCTTTTCAAGATCGTTAACCAAAAACTTGACTGTAGCTACAAGAACATTTTGCTCCTGGGCCCTTGCCCTGTACCACGAACTCTGGCACAGGCCTACTGACTTTGGTCACATTTGTTAGACCTGCTTTCTCAAGATTGATTCTCCATTCGAAATGTGTGGTGCAACCCTTTCTTATAACTACCCTTTCCTTCCCACTGCATAATCATTGTGAAGTGCCATTTGGCTCAGTTTCAATTTGAAGTATTACCTATACTGATGTACTGTCGTGCTGAACTGGTTTACAACTGATGGGAAGTGTTGCTTGGGGGTATAAGAACCTATTTCTAGATAACTTGTGTGTTCCCTCCCTTGTGAGAAATTGCTAGAGGATCCCTTGTGTGTAGTTGTCACTGTGCTGTTTTGCTCAGTTTTCACTCTGGTTCACTTGGTCAACAATTTATATAGGGAGTGTGTATATTTTTCTATTGACATAATTTAACTTGCTTGATGCTTGTGATACATGTGATTGCTTAGAGGTGTATAAAATAAATATATATCTACTTTTGAACTACAAAGCTTTGGTCAGTGTTTCCTTGTGCCATAGTACAGTAGGCCTATTGTGTAAACCCTGAATACTGCTCATCTCCCTCTTGAGATAAGTCTGACTGCTCAGCCACAGCTACCAACTAAATCTTTGTGGTACATACTGATACCAAAGGGGATTTATTGCTCTCACCTGTAGTCCTAATCTGGTGTAGTGCTCCCTAAGGGAACTGCACTGGATTCTGCCTAACAGGAAGTTTTACTGTTTGCAATTAACATAACTTGAATATTGTAGTTCAAGCTTATTTCTGAAACGGATTCCCATTTCAAGCTTCTGAGCATTTAGGTGTTTCCTCATGTTAACCACCTCTTAACTGAATCTGTAATCATTGTTTCAAGTTCCACATTTTCTTTTTTTAAAGTGCAACTTTATTTTTTACAGGTGGATGTTTTGCTCAACATTGATGAAGTAAAAGAAGAGATTAGATTTTTAAAGCATTCATGGGATTTACAGAAAATGATAGGTGCTCTAAAATTGATTGGCAGTCTACCCATTATAAAGAGAGCAAGTAGCAGTAATTTCACATCTTTGTACTATTCTGAAAATGTTGGATTGCTAATGGAATGGGTCAATGCAACGTGCGCCTTTTACAACACAAAAGTAAGTACAGACACTGCTATATTTACACATTTTTCCTTTTTCCCAGAATACATTTGAAGATGTTTGTTGCTAATAGTGCATATTTTGAAAGTATGGCTGCTACTGTTCCAGTGCTTCAAATTAGTATGCAATTTATGTGTACTGGCATCTAAACACATTTGAGTTCAACTATATCAGTGTTCTCTTGATCTAGATGAGTAAGCAGCTGAACTAGGGACATAACTGGGCCTTAATTTGGCAAAATTATGATGCTGAATGTAATAGTTGATCCAAAGTGCTCACAAATTACAGTAATATGTATATCCGAAGGGCCTTGGCAGTAGGTACTATACAGATGCCAAATAACATAATATAACTCCTGATTTATTTCTTGTAGCTCTTCTGCTAGGTAAGTTCAACACTGTCCTAACCAGAAACAGATGAGTCATTTTGGCATTTACCAACCAATGCCTATATTGAACGACTTGCTGACCCTCTTAGTTAACGAAGTTTAGTCATTGGAAAATAAAGCACTTCACCTTGTAATGAGACATCCTCCAATGGGTGCTGGTTGCTAATTCTGCCAAGTATATCATTGATACTTTGATCATTGATAAAGACAACCATAATCTCAAACATTTGTGGATAAAACCTCATATATGCACTGCCTTGTGTGCCAAGCTTTATCTCTTGGTTATCAAAGTTTACAACAGTTCATCTGAACCTCTCAACATCTTCCAGCATGGTAGTTTTATGGCTCGTCAGTTTGCTCCAGCAGTTGTGGTACTCGCACGTCCTGTCCCCTTTCCTCCTCCTTACTGTATGGGCGTCCCTTTCTATGGACGGGAGACCAAACCTTTTTCACCAGTAAAACCTTCTTCCCCTTTAAATTTTAAAGGCGCTCGGGGTGCAGCCCTGGGAGCATGCGCTACCCTGCCTCCGCCTACCGGCGCCACTCCCCTTTTCCGCATTGACGGGAACGGGCCGATTTCACCAGCGCTCCTGGGTTTGGGCTCCCCATGTAATTCCACGTGCTCTTCCCCGGATTCTTTTATCTACTTGGTGTTAGGGAGAATTCTCTCTTTAGGCTGAATTTCCTAACCTAGTGAGTCCCCCCGCAGCTTTGCTGGATTTCTGGAGTTTGTTTTTTTCCTCCTGCCAAGAGTGAGACTATTTTTCTCCCACTCTTAGACATGTTTTATGGTATTCCTTTGATTGGTAATGTGTTTTATGGGCTATGGGGTCCTTTACTCCATAGGGTCTCATGTGTTTTTCCTAGGTGTGTTACACAGCACCCTCCGTGCAGTAACACAGGGGTGTCATAGTGACACCCCACCATAGACTCCATACCCTGGGACTGACTACTGTCTCCCAGGGGCATGTAAAGTCACCATTGGCTTTACTAGTCCCAAATTATTAACAGAAACCAGTACAAACCATCATATTGTGGACGTACTGGTCGGGGCAATTCGATTGCCCTGGGGTCTGTTAGTCGAGGGGGCATGTCTCAGTCCCCCCTGATCGAGTTTTGGCTGGTGGCAGTGGAAACTACTTTTTATATTCGACCGCGAATATTTCCCTATGGGATTTTCCCATTGTTCGAGGCTACCAACTTTAATTATTTAATTCTCATAGCCTCGAACATACCGCCGGTTTATTTAATTAATATTAATTCTCCGGTTGGTATTTTTTGCCAAGACTCTATTCTAAAATGGCATTTGTGTTCTCTTCTGTGACTCCAACCCAAGTCGAGCCCCTTGTTCCACTTTTTGGCGGGCTTCTCCACAGAAGCCTCCAAAAGTGGTGCCACTCTGTCTGGGTACCACAGGGGGTGTGGGAGGGGGTTTAGGCACCCTGGACTGAGTTACCTTGGTAACTCAAGTCGCACTCTAGTCACCACTTGGCATGTTTGATTGACAGCTAGGCTGAGTGAATGGGGGTATGCTGCATGAAAGCAGGTCTTTGGGGACTGGAACTTCAGAAGTCGCCACAGGACCTGAGAATCCGACAAGGGAGAAGCTGAGCCGACCTGCCACGACGACACCACCGGTGGAGCCCTGCAGAACCGACTCACCACTTCCCGACGACAGAGATCATCTCCCGGCTGGAGAGGCTTCTTCCCCTGACTGGTGGGCACAACCAGTTTACCTTTCTTTCTTCGCACCCCAGCCCGGTTTGTGGTCGAACTGCCCGTGCCAAGCACCCCGGCAGCCGGATAGCCACTCACCACTGGACCGCAAATCAACGGACCACTCCTTGTACCTGAGAAACTCTGCGGCTGGTTTCTACCCTGGCAGTGCAACGGACTCCTGTCTTCCTCCACGACGAGATCCTCTCTTCCCCCGGACGAAGCACCGCCTTGCATCCGCTGCACTTTAAGGTACTGTGTCCGCCAGGCCTCCCTTTCTAAAGATTGCAACAAGGTAATAATAACTCCTTAACCTTCTGGACTGAGCTGGCCGCCTTGACCCTCTAACTGGTCCCTTTCTTTGATCCACCTCCTTTTTGAACCATTACAAGACTTTTGTGCACTGCAACCGTGTGACCTTGGACACATTTCGTTTCGATCCTCTTAAAGCGGATCCGGCCTACTGACTCTGAATTCATGGTTTTACTTTGCCTTCCCCTCTTGTTCTGTTCTTGTAAAAGTGTTGGGATCTGTTTCAAGTTGTTCTCTGCTCTTCTCTCCCTTTTCAAAAAACGAATTATTAGAGTGCCATCTACTTTAAGCGCTCACCGCTGTCAGACAAGTCTTAAGTAAAGCCCCACTTATTTTCAAATTCTTTTAAGGGAGTGTATATCTTTTATTGACCCTGTTTTTGAATTGCTTACTATTAGCGCCTGTGTGTTTTTCTAGATGTGGTTTTAAATACATAATTATCTCTTTTACACCAACCTCTGGTCAATGTTTACTTGTTCTATTGTGTGCTCTTGACCAATTGTGAATACTCTGTATACTGCCTAACTCTTCTTGAGGGAAGTCTGACTGCTCAGCCACAGCTACCAAGTGAATCTGTGTGGTACAGAGTGCTACCAAGTGGGTTTACTGCCAAACACCTGTAGTCCTTAATCTTTTGCAGTGGTCCCAGAGGGAACTGCACAGGTTTCTGCCTAACACTTGGTTCTCGGGCGTCACGCTTCTACCCGGCGCATGTCGACTTGAGCGGGTTTCAGCATGTGTCCAGCCTGCGAGGGACTTCCCCACGTCTGACCCCCAAGCTCTTTGCCTCTGCTGCCTTGGCCCTGACCACGGCTGGGAGGGTTGCACCGCGTGCGACTTTGACTCCACACGCACTGAAGAACAGGGTAGCCAGGTGGAGGGAACTCTTCCAAGGGTCTCCTCCAGAGGACTTGAAGAAGCTTATCTACTAGAGATCGAGGCTCAAGTAAGGGCGACTCCTTCCCTAGGAAATGCCCAAGCGGGAGGAACCTCTTGGGTTCTGTTACCAGCATACGCACCGAGGCTAACCCAGCTACCAGCCTTACGGACTATGGGTCTCCGGATCCTACTGGTATCAGTGCTGAGGGACCGCAAGGTTCTTCTACCGGGATTTACACCAGAGGGGCTTTGCACTAGTACCGGCACCATGTCCAATGGGGCGCCTGCACGCAGCACTAGCGGCGACAATGTCGAGGGGGGTTAGGCCTTCCAGGCCTAGTCCTGAGGTGCGGGATAGGCCTCATGTTCCAACACCAAGACTTTGGCACATGGAATGCAGCCCGACAAAATGGCTGCCGTGCCATACAACATGGCCACTCGTCCGATGCCACTCCTAGGAACGGAGCAGGTGGGTGTACGAGTTTCAAGGTGGGACTCGTGTCAACCAGGTATGTGGCCTATGGTGTATCCATCAGTAGCGCAGGGCAGGTTCCCCTGCAGCCCAGACCGAGTGTGCTCAGGCCCCAGCAGCCCCCAGCCACTCTCAGTATCCCCTGCCTCCTCATCAGCTTCCGAAGACAGGTTCTTCGAAAGGTTTTTGGGGCTGATTTAAACCCCCCAACCTATGGGATGCAGTCAGGGACTTGCTCCCTCTGGTCACTCCATCGGCACCTGTAGTCATTCCTCCCTTGGCTCTGTCACCACAGCCCCCGCTGCCGGCTCCGTTGAACCCGCCCTAGCTCAGCCGGTTCCGAGACAATCTCTGCAGCAGCCTCCGGCTCCAGTCTCCACACTGCAGTTCACTGCGCCCAGCACTCCTCCTCCCGCGGCGGACCAGCCGGACACCCAGGCAGATACAGATTAGGAGGAGGAACCTGACACGCCATCGTCGGCGAAGGCCTTTCACGACAGGCTTGCAAGTTTGCCAGAATATCTGGGCCTTCCTCATCCCGTGGTAGAGCAGCCAGAGGAGACCGTCTTGGCAGAGGTCCTCTTCCTAAGGTCCTCTACCAAGAAGGGTATCCCGATGCAGAAGGACGTCGTCGTTCTGGCCAGGAGGGGTTGGCTCAAGCCACACTTGGCCCAGCCTGTCAATCTGCGCTTCGATGCCAAGTATAGAGATGGATGGGGATACACACTTGCTGTCAACGCACCCCACAGCCGCACTCCCATGATCGTTGCAGTGTCAATCTACTCTAAGCTTCAGTCATCCACAGCCACCTCGTCCTCAGCGCTGCTAGGTAAAAAGAAGATCTTGGAGGCGTATGGGAAAAAAGCTTTACTCCAACGCTTCCCTGCACCTGAGTCAAGCCAACGCGGATGCCATGCTGGCCGCCGCTAACCAGAGGTTGTGGCCGGAAATAGCAGACTTCCTTCCGGAATTTCCGGTGCAGAGCCAGGCATGCTTCAAAGGGGGTCAAGGAGAATCCAGGCTGGTAGCGCAGGACATCATGGAGTGGATGGTGGCCCACATCGATACCTCTTGCTAGGCCATCTGGATCGCCACGGTCATGAGCAGGACGGCCTGGCTTCAGGCTACTAAGTTTGACCGCGTCTTACAGGATCGCATTTTGGACCTTCCGTTCAAGGTTGGTGACCTCTACCACCGACGAGGAATTAGATAAGAACAGCTTGCAAACTGCAAAACCTTTATCCTGACTAAGGGCACGCCCAAGGTGTACACCCAGTCGCATTAATGCTCCGATAAAGGGGGAGGTTCAGCGGGTTCCGGGGATTCCAGGAGCGGAGGTCGAGACAACCTGACTGCTTGCTGAGTCAGCACCGGCGCAAGCACCAAAAAGGGGGGGAGGGGGCGCAAGGGCTTTTTCCAGTTCCCCTCCTCAGCAGCAGCCTCAGAGAGCAAAAAGGCATGACGCGTCCCTCTTGGTCCATGTGTCTCCAGTGGGGGGCAGGCTAGCCTCTTACGTGCATTTCTGGTGCCAGAACTTCGCGGACCCGTGGATACTCTCAGTAGTAGCCTCGGGTTACCGCCTATCAATACCTCCCTCCTCCTCCAGATTGGGACGGCAACTCTGTCAGAGATCCGATTGCTCATCGAGAGCCAGGCAGTGGAAGAAGTACCAGCCTCCCAGAGAGGATTAGGCTTCTATTCCAGGACTTTTGCCATACAGAAAAAGAACCAGGGTGGACTGAGAGTTGTGTTGGACCTCTCCACCTTCAACCTCTCCCTCCCTCTTCAAAAATTCATGATGGTTACTCCAGCACTCTTTGCAGAGACACTAGGCAAGGGAGATTGGATGTGCTCCCTGGATCTGAAGGACGCTTCCCTGCACGTCCCGATTTGGCACCCCCATCGCTCCTTCCTACGCTTCAGGATCATGGACTGTCATTTCCAGTACAAGGTGCTACCCTTTGGCCTCAACTCAGCCCCCAGGGTATTCACCAGACTCAAGAATGCAGTGGCAGTCCTCCTCAGTGCCCAGGGCCACCATGACTACCCATACCTGAACGACTGGCTCGTCAGAGCGAGATCCCCCGGAGGGTGTTGTCCACACCTCCTCCTTGCTTATGAGTACACTCCATGACCTGGGGTTTACCATCAACCTCAAGAAGTCTCAGCTGCAGCCCACGCAGACACTCACCATCCTGGGCCTCATCTGGGATACGAGCTCCGAGAAAGTATTTCCATCGGAGGACAAGATTATGGCCAGAAAGGTGGCCACTACGCCCTTCCTTAACCAGACCAGTTAAGTCGGCCTGGTGGTACCAGCACCTGCTGGGTATCCTGGCAATGGTCCTCTTGGCTGTGCCACACACAAGGCCCTGAATGTGCAGACTGCAACTGCACTTTGCAGCCTCATGGAATCAGGAAAGGGACTCCCAAGCGGAACTGGTCAGCATACCGCCTTCTCTCCATTCTGGCCTCACGTGGTGGTCCAAGGACTGCAATCTGCGGACTGGCAGGCCATTCCGGCAGCAGACTTCACAGCTCACCATTACTACAGACTCCTCCCTAGAGGGCTGGGGAGCCACTCTGGACAGCCACAGCGTCCATGGAGTCTGGACCTGGCAGCAGCAGGAGTCTCATATCAACTGGCTATAGCTCAGAGCCGTTTGGCTAGCCCTCAAAGCCTTCCTCCTGCTCCTTAGGGGCGGGACTGTACTGAGCCAGACCGAACACTTCTCCAGCATGTACTATGTCAACAAGCAGAAGGGTACCAGTTCCCCTCCTCTGTGCAACCTAGCAGTCAGCATGTGGGAATGGGCCCTGGAAAACCTCTACCTCTACATCTGGGCCGTCCACCTCCCGGGTGTTTGGGCGAATTCTCAGAAATGTGCCAATTCCCTCCACCTTCGAGATCCCCAGCAACTTTGCTGGATTTTGAGGACTTGATTTTTTTTAACCTACAGAGAGTGACACCCTTTTTCCTACTCTCTCATGTATTATAATGTGATTTTGAACACTGTTTCATTTGGTTGTGGTGTCTGACAAACTCCATAGGCATCTTTTACATTGTGTCACAGAGCACCCTCAGTGCAGTGACACAGGGAAGTCTTTCAGATTTCCCAAAGGTTTAAATACCTTCTCTGGGATAAACTACTGTTTCCCAGAGCAGTAAAGTGAAATTGACTTTACTTACCATTGTAACTTTCTAAACCCAGCGCCCACTATCTTACAATAGAGTGCTGGAAGAGTTACTTAGTATCCCCTTTGTCTAGATGCTCATGTAACATTTTTAATGTTACCTTTTCCTCACTGAATGGGTGGTGGCAGTGGTTTTGTTTGAACTACCATGGTTTACATTAAACGCGGGCTGCGTTCACAGCTGCTGTAAAGCAACTGCGGGAGCCATCTTTGTCTAAATGGCGCCCGGTCTTCTTTTTTCGCCATTTCTTTGTGGAAAGGTCCTTCTAGAGATTTTCTCTGCGCGCCAAACAGGGGCGTAGGAGACACATCAAATCTGGGGGGAGAGGGGGACAGGGGACACCTTGGGGACTTTACTTTTTTTTATTTATTGTGTTTTAGTCAAACTCAAATTTTCACAATTATAATTAAAATAGCAGTGCGTATTAAATTAAACATCACTGTATAAAACAAGAGTAAAGCAGAAAAGAAAGTTAAGAAAACGAAATGCAGTTCAGAGTATAAAATCCTTCAATTTATCGTCTCACTTCAGAAGGCTCAGTTCACGTAAAAATGTTACCACTTCCCAGGTCAACAGGGTTCATGGCCTGAGCATAGCTGGTCCCAAAAAGATTGGGTGTCCACCCACTATTCCTTGTCCACAAACCTCACAAGCTTTACAACCCTCTTAACGGGGACTTTGCTGCAGACACAAACCACAGAGTAAAATGATCTGCCAATTGTTTTGTAGTGAGTGATGATCATGAGCATTTGTTCACAAATCCATATCCCCTAAAGGAGCGCTTTAATCTATTGTGTGATGTGAATATTGGAGAGGTGGTTTAAGACAGACGCCCAATGTTACAACATTTTTTTTTTTTAAATCGGGCACTCGGTGCTCTAAGCATGGCTTAGTGAATACCATTAACAGCGTGTTCTGCAGTTAGGATCAAACTATTCGGGTAGGACTTGAAGGCATCCCCTCACCTGGCACAGTGTCTATTGGGTGTGGCACCAGGCCATGCAGAAGCATTAAAAAGCCTGCTTTCCTGTATAGCGGAACAGGGCGTGCAGCGGGCTGTTGGAGTGAGAGCTGTGTGTTTTCGGTGACAGCCCAACCCAGCCACCAGTGCACTGTGTGACAACGGTCCACAGTTTGTGACTAAGGAGGTACAAAGGTATCTTGGATAATTGAGCAATATGCCCAGAGCGGCGGGGGCATTACCGACTCAGTTAATTCCCTGGGAATTAACTGAGTCGGGCTTCGCTCTGGCCTATAACCAGAGTCAGTAATGCCCCCGCTGCAAGGGGCATATAGCTATTAGTACCCCGGGCCGCAAGATCTGCGTGACCGGGGCAATAAAAGCATTTCTTTTGTCCCGAAATGCTGCAGCGTTCTGGGACAGAATAAAAGGAAAAAAAAAAGAAAATGGCTGCCAGGAAAGGGAAAACGGAGTCAGTTTTCCCTTTCCATGGCGGCCATCAGGAGCGGACGCGCTGGGAACAGAAGTGTCCCCGCTTCAAGTCTCCACACCGCTGGAGGCTGCCATAGTCCACCACCGGGGACAAAGCAGACAGAAGGTAAGTGGGGGTGGGAGGACAAAAAAAAACATACCTGAATCCCCGGCAGGGGACGAAGGTGGCCTCCAGCCGTGTGGAGGCTCGGAGTGGGGATGGCCCCGCTTCAAGCCTCTTCATTGGCTGAGGGGCTGCCACGCCCCCCGCTGGGGACAAAGGCATGAATCCAGGGATTCCCGGTCGGGTAATGCCCTGGTGAGGGCCAATCAGAATGGTCCTTTCATTCTGATTGTCCCTCGCCGGGTACTAATGTTGTATAAAACACAGGAGGACAGCGCTGTACCTCCCCAAAGTAATGGGGGGAGGGAGGTGGAAAGTGTTAATCGCTGCTTGATGGATGTGGTGCAAATGGCGAGTCCAAATGATGTGGACAAGGAGGCGATCCATGAAAGAGTGAGTTGATTGCACCATTGCACCAATTTTCACACAAGGTCATAGGAGTCTGGGATTGATGGTTGTTGGGAGATGAGGCTGAGGCTTGCCATACAGGGGCTTTTTTGATGTATACAGTGTGGAACCTTCAATGGTGGTCAAAGTGCATGGGAGACATCGCTCAAATATGTGTACGAAGAGGAGGTGTGTGTTTTTGTCATTGCTTGAGCTCATATGGCTCCCTCATTCCAAATCATTCCTAGAAGGGTGTCAAATGCAGAGTCCCGACTCTATAGGGTATTCTATGTCCACAAAATAACAAAAAACTGTGCTCCCATATAAAAATAAAAGTTCCTTTCCCCTCTGAGGTGCCTGAGCACCACCAAACCGCAGTGGTTGAACCACTACAACTCGGCTCCTGTGCTAGCAGGCTCAATCCAACCAAAACACATGGTCCAGGATAATGCAATTTCCTACACTACAGGCCTCTTGTTGCCCACACCTGTGAGTAGAATGTATCAGCCCAACCATTAGCCAAAACCTGCATTAGCGTCACGTAAAGTAGGGCAGCGAGAGTTCCCCATATACAGGAACTACCCTGTTCAGCCTCAGGTTTCCCTACACCTGCATCCCCTATCCCACAATATATAAAGCTGCTTTTATTATAATTTTTTGTTTGCAGATGTTTATGCTACCGTCAAGAACTTATTTTTGAAGTCCCACATCGAAGTGCTTGCCTCTTTACCAATAGACTACATGTACTTACACAATATCTACTTCTATTGATTTTATCCTAATTGATTTGAAAAAGAACAAGCATTGGCAATGCCAACAGTTTGGGCTTTTGTGTCAGCAAAGTCACTTGTGGTGTGAGTACCTGGGCATCTAACAGCAACATTACACAAGCCAAAACTGCTGGCTTTTCCAATGTTTGTTTTGACCAGGACTTCAGTGAAGGACACACCTAGTGCTTATAAATCGAGAGGCTGAGCACGAACCTGGTTACAACATTTTGATTACACCAATAGAGCATTGGCAGCCGCAACATCTATTTATCAGCTGTGTGCCTACAGTCTATGGTCGCTGACGTAGGCTGGTGTAGGCGAGCATGTTTTGCAGCATTCTGGGCCGTACTGCGGCTGAATGGGACAGAACTTCAACTGAGTATGCATTAATTAAAGGACCTAAAGACCCTGGGTTCCGGACTGGGGAGGTTCCATGAGGCGGATTGGAATTTATAATGATGGTCGCCTTGGATACGTCTCTATTTCGAGCCTTACTGGTTGCCCAAACATGTGCATGTGCAGTTGCTTCACCGAGATATTTTAAGAGAAGGAATCAGGAAACGTGAATAAGGGTCAGGCGCTACTGACTTATCTCACGGATGTCTGACAGCAGCTTCCAGCTGCTATATTGTTAACCACAAGGCCTAGTAGGACTGTCATTGGTGTTATCTTCCCTGTCCTCGCCCCCTTTTTTGTCTTGTGGTTCCTTGAAACACCCTTTTTTGTCTAGGCGCCTTTTAAATACCCTATACATACAAAAATAGCTATGTTCCTGTGACACCATGCACCCAGCAAAGCATTGGATTAGTGATGCACAAATGCAGGAGCTGAAAAGGCCCTGTTGTAAACGCACCAATACAAGTGTTGTGTTACGAAGGAGCTTACAATAAATACAAAGATGAAATGTTGTGGCAAAGGTTTCCTATGATTACTTCAGGGACGTAATTTCACCAAAATGCCAGGGGGTAGCGAAGTGACATCACACGACGCTTGACCTCTGACATCACAGGGCGTGATCTAATTCGACCCCACCCAGAAGTGACATCACAGGAAGCAATGGAACACGACCTTTCACCCCTCGACAAAACAGGAAGTGGCATCACATAGCATTGTTTCTAAGCACACTACGAAAAATATGGTTACGATATCACTGTAAAGTGATATACGTTTCAAACAAGAATGGATCACCATATGTATCGTTAATATCGGTGCATATATGCCCATACTACTAAATCACTTGGAATGCAAGGCCAAACAATGATGCGTTATTATATACAACTTATGTTTAAGCGCTTCATATAGAACAAATACACATACAATCTTACCCAGCCTGGGTTGGTACTCAATTTTCAACTTCATCAGGATGAAAGGCTGAGTTGACCTTGCTGGGAGTCAAACCTGCAACCTGCAGGTCACACACACATTGCAGCAGCGAGCGCTCAACCCACTGAGCCATCTTATTGGCTATAGCTATCAGAAAACAAGCCACTCCAGAAACAAAGAGCCACATGCTGCTGGCCATAGTCCATGAACATCAAAACGTTTAAACACGTGTTTTGGAGATTTTCTTAGGGGTAGCAAGAGAGACCTCCGGGGTCGTTGCCAATGTCATGTAAAGACAAATGTTTGGGCCTGATTCATGTATTTTTTTGCACGGTCGAAAGTGACTTTGCAAGTTTGCACTGCTGAAAAGTGACTTTGCACTGGCACTGCTGACCCAAAGCCTGATTCATGGAACTGTGCAAAGTGTATTTTTGAAGTGCAAAGTCACTTTTGTACAGCAGAAATGACTTTACACTGACTTTGCAAGCCAAAAATGCACTTTACAAAGTTCCATGAATCGGGGTGTGTTGGCAGTGCAAAGTCACTTTTCAGCAGTGCACAGCCTACAGAAGTATATTTACATTCTGCATTCAACTGCAGGCAGTGGCAGAGACACAGTGCACTGTGCACAACACATATATAACTGGAGGGTAAGCTCATGAACAAGTGGAAGGACTTGGGAGCTGATAATACTTGAAACAAGTGGGAAGGCGTCCTGCCACTGCCTTTGGGACCCTTTACCTATATGTTTTGGTAAAGGCTAAATTCTTTTGCATGCTGAGTATGGCAGTGGCTTTGTTATTTAGCTGACTGTCATAGGTGTTCTAAAAAGATGAGCAGAAAAAGCCCTTGCAGATTGCATCAAAGTATTTTTTATTATTTTGCTAGTGCTAGTAGGTGCACAACATATTTTATGCATACGAATTTTTTCAAGAAATGATGCTATTTTATAATATACATCTTTGATCAAAATACATTCATCTTGTTTTGGAAATGCATTGGCAAAGAGAGGGTGACAAACATAGTTATAACAAGAGTTTAGCAAATACAAAAAATCTAACAAGTATAATACACAGAACCACCATCAATAATGTTTTTTTGTCTTGAGTGGATAAGCATGGTGTCTGTGAGTTCTTGAAGAGACAGGTCCCTTCTCTTCAAGAACTCATACACCATGCTGTCTTGCATACATTATCCACTCAATGGAAAGGCTACATTCGGGTGTAATCGTCCATACAGTATGTAGGAAAGGGGATGGGACGCAAGAGTAATTGCAAGTTACATACTTTAGTGGCTAACGTAATATTCTTTCCTAGTTCCCTTTCATCCATACGTCCCACCATCCTCCACCCTATTAATACTGGTGTCATTAGGCAATGATAAATATTGTTGACGAGTCAATGGGGACTGTAGTGGCGCCGGAGGGCGGAGTCAGGGTAGCGCATGCTCCCAGGGATGCACCCCCACGCCTCTAGATTTAAAGGGGAAGAAGGTTTTTCTGATGAAAAAGGTTCCGTCTCCCGTCCCTAGGAAGGGACGCCCATACAGTATGAATGATAATAAATAATATACATAATTTGTATGGGCTACTGGTTGTTGCTGTACATTGATGAAACTGCTCCTTACCCTCATTTGCAAGTGAGAAACCTACCATTGCTGAGCCAGAGAAATTTGAAACGCTTGTCCTTGTATTTAATCTACTTAAGCACATGGTAGTATTTCGCTAGACCCTATTATACCCCCCTCCCCCCTTTCGTGAATTTGAGACTCCTTTAAAAAATGTGGGAACCACTTATTTGCCTTTTTGGTCTCTGGAAGCTGTGTGATTCACTTGATATTGTATGTAAATCAGTTGTCTAGTCTTGCTGTATTTTCTGTAGAGCTTGCAGGTCAATTGTTGATGCTTTGTGTACTCCTCTTCAAGGCTAGTGCCTTACCTATTTTGGTGAGGTCTGCAGTCTTCTGTATTGTTACCATTTCTAGGGGTATCTAGAATACCTTTGGAGCATTTTGGAGCATTTTGGGCATTTTTAAGTTGAGCGTTCACTTATGAAGAAATTAGATTAAAATTTGACGTCTGTGGTTAAGGTGAACATACAGCATAGTAGTGGTGTCCAGAATGATTGGTGTGAGAACTTATATATGTTTAAGCCATGGCAAGTCTTGTTTATGGGCACGCCTGAAGGAAACTTTCGATTTCTCTTGGGGTATTGTGGGGTGGGTTCAAAGCAAAGATGCTATAACATGGAACACCCAATTGCGCTGAATTTTGAAACATTTACAAACATGCAAGGGTTTTGGTTGTCTGAAGAAGCGATACTGATGCTTCTCAGTTGCATTTCCAGTTAAGACAGTTGGTAATTTAAAATAGTTTTCAAATCCTTTAGAGCTTCTTAAAGTCTGCTGTGGTTGAGCACTACAGGAAAAATAAATTCTATCTGGGTAGTTAATCACAGTGAAGTCCGAGATTAATGTTGCCATTGTATCTGGATGTTGTCTGTCCTCGGAGCTAGGGTTTTATGCATCTCACGCTATTGCCTGACTGCTGGGCATCAGACATAAACTGCATGTAATCCCAGTACAGATGTCACTTTTTTTTTTATAGGGCATGAATGTTTTTCTGTCCCTCTAATTCATTATATTTATGCTAACTTCCTTAAAACAATAGTTCTTTATAATCTGAGTGTTCCTTTGGGCCTACGTGGCATACAGCACTTTATTTTAATTGCATATCATCTTTTAGTGTGAGCGGAATATCTTTGTGCCATTTGGATGAAATGAAAATTTGAACGAGTCGCCTATAACTGTTAGTGATCACTTCAGCTTTACTTACTATTAGGACTGATTTTTCTCTACTCTGGTGGACAGATGTATAGAAGGCTAACCTATGTTGTGACGGGGACAACCCTGGGGAGCTATAGCCAAACCAGTTCAAGGTTGCAGTGGCGAGGGTCTAGGCTAAGTCTCAAGAGGTGGTGAGCTTGTATAGGGTCCACAATGAGTACACACAATGGAAATCACAGAATGCACTTGGACAGTATGTAAACAAATATTTATTTATGGCCAAATATCACTATGAAAAATTACCTGTAATAGGTAGAAATATCACACAACACTAATTACATTTACAGTCACTGGTTTAGGGCTTAATTCAAATCAGACTCCTGTAAAAGAAAGTACTGATTAGATTATGCACCGAAGGTCCACAGAGAACCTTTCCTAAAAATAAAACGTCCTTCCCTAAATTGTCTGGGGCCCTATGCCCGAAAGTTCTGACTTAGTTTGTGAAGCTGGAATAAATGAAGGTGGGGTCTCTGGAGTTCAGTGAACTGTTCCAACGGTTTGAGGGCGATGTATTCTAACTAATAGAAGTGTCCCTAGTGTTCGAAAGGCTTGTTCCAGCAAGCTATGGTAAAATTAAGTATAGTAAAGGTTCACCAGCATGGGGTCTGGCATGGATTCACATGCTCATGAATATTCCCCGTCAGGCTGGGAATCCTCGGTAAAGAAAGTCAGTTTCGTTTCTGAACTGTCTTTCTACTAGTAACCAATCTCTGGTCTCGGGGGGGTCATACTGCCCCCAGCCAATGACTGCCCTCTACCTAAGACCCTCCCCTGGCAGCCATCTTCATATTTTTACCGCACATTCAAGTGTTGGGAATCCTTGTGCTTATCTCTCGAGCTTTTGCTTTGAATTGCGTTTCTTTTCAAAGAGTTTCCTCTTATTTTTTTGTTCAGTTCGAGCCTCAAGCTCCATCGATTCTTCTTCTGATTTAACGAGGACCCGTTTCGGAAATTTCTACACCCCTCAAGGGCGAATTTCCATCGAATGCCACTTCTTGGAGGATTCTAGAAGATCTTTGAGGCCTACCCCGCGTTGGACATGTCCCAGGAAAAAGGAGATTCGACGCCCACTGGATCCAAGCTGTTTAGGAACTGCCCAGGATGTGGACTTCAGAACATCTTTGAGGACGAACACTCCCGGTGCCTCTACTGCCGACAAGTCGCACGTGGAGGACTGCATTCTGCAAGAACATGTCCGTCCGGACCATGAAGGTCTGTCGTAAACAACTCGCTGACTGGCTGGAGGCGAAGAGCCCAGCAGCAGGTGAGAAGTCTGAGCGGTCTAAGACCTTTGAGGGCCCTCCAGCGACAGGGGCCCAACAGAAGGCAAAGCACTGTGAGTCCGCGGACACCGGGAGTGCCGTTGGTTCAGGCTCCTCGGCTGCCAGGCAGGGCTTGATGTCACTGACAGTCAACCACGAGGCAACGCTCCGACTCGGTGAAAAGGAAGTCTGAGAACCCGGGTAAGCTTCTGGAGAAGCCCCGGTCGATCCCGAAAGAGAAAGCCGGGGGCGGGGGGGTGAGGGGGGGACCCTCCCCCCACGGTGAAGGCCTCAGACGCGTCCAAGGTCGTGAGGCCCTGGTTCACCCGGCTAAGGCCTCAATTGAGGGAGTCGTGGTGGCCCTGGCAAAGGCTGCGGGGGCGACCCCAGTGGCGACTTCCGGGCCTAGAGTTTCCCTGCCACCCTGGAGGAAATAGTCTTTCCAGCCTATCGAAAAGACCCCTGTGACACCCTGGGATGAGAAGGGCGGGGGGGGGTCACGGTAGCCCTAACTGACTCGGATACCTCCTCAGAGGATGAGCTGTCTGGCGTCACAGCTATCCTGGACAAGAAGTTCAAGGTGGTCAGGACCTACTGGAAGGATCCCGATGAGGCGGACGTAGAGAGCGACGGTAGAGCCGACGAGGAGCGGCAGGCCGTGGAGGAAACTGAGGACGCCACGCTCCAGCCGACACGCCCGTCGCAACCACTGCCTAGGCCGCAGGACAATTCGGGAGCAATCTTGATGGCTTTGCAGACCCGGTGTACAGAGATAAGGACTAGGTTGCCCTTACCCCCAGCGGACGCTCCAGCGGCACCTGGACCACAGGGGAGCCCTGCGAGCAAGCGGAGGCGAGTCCATCCTCCCCCTCCGTCCCTTCCATTCTTCACCTCCATCCCCTCGGCCGAGGGACGAGACAGATGACGGGCACCGACGGTGGTGACGATGGAATGGATCTCCCGCCACTTCCCGCCCGGGCGTATCCCCCCACTCCCACCCACCTCCCGTCGAAATTGGCTCCTTTCACGCCATGATTGCCAGGGCCTCGGAGCTCTTCCAGCTGTGTCCTGAGGAACAGAAGAAAGAGGGATTTCTTTACCAACGAGGGGAAGCCAAGAGGAAAACCGTACTCTCAGTCCCGCTGTTGGATGACATATGGGACGAAGGGCTGTCCCTTTTGAAGAATTCGTCCACGGCCCCTGCGAAGAGAGATGGTACGAGAAGAAGTACTGGGTCCCGGACTCGCTCCTCTGTGCCTCAGGCGCAACCGACCCCGGATTCAGTGGTCTCCGCGGCAGCTAAGAAGAAAGCGGCAGGGGCGACAGCGTCAACTTCCACTTCCCCGCCGGACGGCCAGGGGAAGAAGCTAGATGCCATGGGACGTCGGGGTCATGTCGTCAGCAGCGACTACCATCAAGGCAGCCAACGCCCCACGATCGTGGCCCGCTATGATAGAGAGCTGTGGTTCAAGATCGCTCCTATCCTGGACTGCCTCCCGGATGACAAGAGGGCGGAAGCCCTGGAAATCCTGCAAGAGGGCAAGGTGGCTTCGGATCACGTCATCACGGTAGCTACTGACATCACCGATACCGGATTTCGCCAGATGGGCAACAGTGTTTGCCGGCGCAGTTGGCTCAGGGCCACCGACTTCCGTCAGGACGTGCAGACCAGGGTACTGGACATGCCCTTTGACGGAAACAACCTGTTCGGCAAAGCAGTCGACAAGTCACTGCAGGCCATCAAGGCAGACACCGAGACGGCCCGTGCCTTGGGCACTCCATCAGCGACGGCCGTCCTTTCGGACCTCCGGAGGCAAATCTCAAGGTGCCTCCAAAGGATTCGGCGGCAGTTCATCGTTGTACCGTCAAGCGGCCCGTTCCTCATCGCAGGAAGCTTAGAGAGGCCGCAGCAAGGCTGGTGGATACCGTCGTCGCCAAGGAGCCCAGGGTGGCAAGGCCTCGGCTAAAAAGTACTGAAGCGTCCGTGACGTCGGGCCCCCATATGAGCACCCCGGTGGGAGGTTGGCTGGCGAACTTCGCCGTGTGGGAGTCAATCTCCACCGACCATTGGGTGCTGGATGCCCTGGCCCATGGGCACACTCTGGAGTGCCAAAGGAAGTACCCCAGTTTCCATCTGTGGCCAGGAAAGAAAACCACGTTCCGCAGCTGCTTCTGGAGGTACGAGCCATGCTGAGAGGGCGCGATAGAACTCGTCCGAAAGAGGCTCTAGGGCTCTGGCGTTTACTCGCAGTACTTCCTTGTCCAAAAGAAGACCAGCGGCTAGCGGCCCATCCTAGACCTTCGCTGCCTCAACAAATGCACCAAATCCCAGAAGTTCTGGATGGTTAACCTTCAGCACGTGCTGGCACATCTGGAGGAAGGCGACTTCCTATCAACGCTGGACTTGGAGGATGCCTACTTCCACATACCCATACACAAAGGATATCGAAAGTTCCTACGTTTCGTGGTCCAAGGGCGACACTACCAGTTCAAGGCCCTTCCGTTTGGGTTGAAGTCGGTGCCAAGGGTCTTTACCAAGTGCCTGGCACCGGTGGCGGGATGGCTGTGCCTGCAGGGAATCCACGTATACCCCTACCTGGACGATTGGCCCATCCGAGCAAAGTCAAGAGAACTCGCCGTCGACCACACAGCGAAGACCGTCCACCTGGTAACGGAACTGGGATTCTCGATCAACTTTGCGAAGTCCCACTTGGTACCGTCGCAGGACGCCCTGTTCCTGGTAGTTAGACTCAACACAGTGGCGCGGTTGGCCTCGCTGTCGGAGGAAAGGACGAAGGCCATCCTGGGCAAGGTACAACGGCTGTTCACCATGGAAGTGGCCACGGTGAGGTCCATCAAGTCCCTGCTCGGCATGATGTCATTGTGCATCTACCTTGTGCGTCTGTGCAGGTTGCGGATGCGGCCCCTGCAGGAGTTCCTAGACACCCATTGGATGCAAGTGGCGGGAAGCTTCGAAGACAAGATCTCCCTCAACGAGACTTTCCGTCAAGCAATCCGGTGGTGGGGCAGCTGCGTGCTTCTCGCGGCGAGCATGGTCTTTCAGACCCCAGCGCACCAGGAAACGGTGACGACGGACATCTCCTTGGAGGTATGGGGAGCACACACCGGAGATCTCCATGCAAGAGGCCTTTGGCTCCCGGAGGAGAGGTCCCTGCACATCAGCGTCCTGGAGCTCGGGGGCCGTGTTCTGCGCCCTCAGGTCTTTCCTTCCGTCTCTCAAGGGCAAAGTGGTATGGGTCTTCACCGACAACACCACCACAATGTTCTACATCTGGAAACAGGGAGGCACCAGATCCACGGCCCGATCCAAAGAAGCGCAGAATCTGTGGCACTGGGCCATCGCCCAGGGGATTTTCGTGGTACCTTTTTCATCTGGCAGGAGTAAAGAACACTGTCGCCGACTCATTCAGCAGGGAGCTCTGCTCTTGCCACGAGTGGGAGCTTAGGCAGGATCAGGTGGATCTCCTAATCTGATGGTGGGGGCAATACCCAGATCGATCTGTTCGCAACGGCGATAAACACCAAGTGCCAGAGATTCGCCAGCAGGTTCCCAAACCGGGGAGCATGGGCGATGCATTCTCCTTCTCCTGGGATGGCCTGTTACTGTATGCGTTCCTGCCGTTGCTTCTGCGACTCACCAGCCAATTTAGACGGTCCCGGTTGTTAGGGAGAATTCTCATAAATGGCTGATTTCCCTTATCTAAAGAGTCCCCCAGCAGCTTTGCTGGATTTCTAGGATTTATTTTTTTCACCTGGCAAGAGTGTGAGCCTTTTTTCGCATCCTTACATGTGTTTTGCTATGTGGATTTCTACTTTTTGTGTGATCCTGGGCACTGGAGTCTCACCTACTCCATGTGCACCACTTTTTGTGTTACACAGCACCTGCGGTGCAGTGACACAGGGTTGTCTTTGAGACTTCCCACTGACTCCATTTTCCTGGGGCTGATTACTGTCCCCCAGAAACAGGTAAAGTTGCCATTAACTTAATATAGTCACTTTAAACCACAGACCCAGTACACCCATCTTGCTTGGAGTATTAGAAAGGGTTGACTCCTATCCCTTTTTGTCTGTGCCTCTTGGGGCATTGTTTCGCTCCCTTAATATTAAGACTTGGCTGGTGGCAGTGGTATCTACACTAACTTTTCTACCGCGGTTATCTTGTATAACGTGGTAATGTTTTAGGCTATCATATTAGTCTCGAACTTAAACCCGCCTGACCAAATACATTTTATTTGGGCTCCGGCTGGGTTTACTCGCCATTTCTTTTTGTTAAAGTCTTTCTCGTGTTTTTCTTTGCGCGCCAAACCGGGGATGACTCCTTTGTTCGCTCTCTTTTCGCAGGCTTCTGCACAGAAGCCCTCCTTAAGGCGTCTGATAGTCTAGGTAGTCAGGATGTGAGGGAGGGATCTTCGGACCCCTGCCATGGGTTGCTTTAGTAACCCAAGACACACTCTTGTCTGATTGCCTAAGGGGACTGGCCTTGCCAGGCAGGCCACCCTGCTGTGTGATTGACAGCCAGGCTGTATGAATGGGGGAAAACTGCATAAAAAGCCAGTCTCTCGGACTGGAAAGACAGTCGCCACTGGAACGAAAGAACCAACGAGGAACTGGAAGAAGAGGACCCCTACAACGACTGAACCGCCCGGTGAAGCCCTGCTGCAGGTCCAAATCTGACGACTGAGAAGATCCTCCTGGAAACCTCTTCCCTTGTGCTGGTGGGACCAACCAGTTTGCCCAAACTACAAGCCAGGACCCCTCCTCTGGTCGAATTTGCTGTACAGAGCTACCATGGGCCGGATAGCCAGAAAGGTCGGACCCTGCTTGGGTTTTGAGGAGCGCACCTTTTATTCGTTGTTTTGCTCTGCTGCTGGCTTCTTCCCTGGGTGGCGGAGGACCCTCCAGTCTTCCTACTTCCGATCAGTCCGACAGTCGCTTCAGGAACCGTGAGCCTGCAGGAACCACCAGGAACATCTGCCTCAGCTACAGCTCCCTCTCCGTTTTAAGGTACTGTGCAAATCTGGTTGTTAGTTTCGGTCAGCCGCGGTGAGTGTGTTTGAAATCTTTCTCCAATACGAGGGCTTGTCCTTCTCTTCTCTTTGAACAAACATTTCTACCAACAAACCTCGTCCGGAATCTGTGCTACAAACTTTACCGCGAACTGCATTGAACCTATTAACTTGAGCAAAAGACTTTTGAACCATTGACTTTGGCCTTAAGCCTTTCCTATCTGATTTTAACCTCGTAGCCTCGCCTCTCTTGTTCACTTGCTCCGATTACTTACCTGTTGATGTTGCATAATTTCTAATAACTTTGTCTTTCCCTGTTAGGCAGAATCCTGTGCAGTGCCCTTGGGGACCACTGCACACAATTAAGACTACAAGTGGTAATACAAGTTCACCTTTGGTACAAGCCTGTACTACTATGTTAAAGTGGCAACAGTAGCGGGGCAGCCAGGATTTTCTCAAGAGTATATGAGCAATAGCAGAGATTACCCAAAGGGACCACAATTGCTGTGACTCAAGCAAACACTGACTCAAGGTTTCAGGTAAAAATATAAGTACATTTCGAGGGGATTGGGTCCTCCGACGTATTCCATATCTATGACATGTAATCACCACAGCTGTGCTGCTTCGGAAACTTTTTTCTGCGTCGTGCGTCGATGCGCCGTCGTCGAGGACCACGTCCGACGTCATCCGATGTGATAAGTAGGACGCACGACGCCCGTAGCCTCAGTTCCGTTTTTTCCGCGAACGTGTTGCTTCGTGTTTCTCGGTTTAAACGCCTCGACTCTTTGGAGTTCTGTTCTTCTCGGTTCTTCGAACCTGTTCGTTTTGTGAAAATCCTTCGTGTGAAGATGTCTTCTACTTCGTCTTCGACCCCGCGTCCGGGTTTCAAGAAGTGCGGGGAGTGTGGGTCCAAGATGTCGGTGACGGACTCGCACGACGCCTGCCTCTGGTGCCTCGGGGAGGCCCACGACACAGATGACTGTATCGACTGCCAGTCGCTCACGTCCAAAGCCTTACGCGAACGTAAGAAGAAGTTGTCGGTAGGTCGGGTGTCCAAGCCCCGGAAGTCGAAGTCTGCGGGGCTTTCGATGGATGATTCGAGGGGTGACTCTCTGCGTCATCGTCGGAAGTCTCGTGGGTCTCCTTCTAGGAGTCGGTCTCGCCACTCCTCAGCCTCTTCGAGGCATTATCGGAAGCGCCGACACCGGTCGTCTTCCAGGTCCTCTTCGGAGGACTCTGCCCGGCACGTCGCTTACCCCACCAGCCGTGCGACGCCGGAGGAATGGGCTTCCTTCGGGAAGAAAATGCTGGCGATTCTTGAGTCGCAGGGTACTCAGCCGTCCGCGCCCCCGAGTGGGGTCGGTCGTGTGAGGTCGAGAGACACCGCTCGCAAGAGTGGTCGGCACGAGTCACGGGAGAGGTCCCGTTCGGACAAGGGGTCTCGTTCTCGACGTACCCGTTCCAGGTCCCGGTCCTCGACGCGTTCGAGACCGTGTGCACCTGTGAGGTCTTCGAAGAAGGCATCGACGTCTAAGGCGTCGAGGGCGTCGACAGGCTTTCTCAAGGCTCCGAGGAAGTCGTCGACGCTCGGGGCTCCGGCCTTGAGGGCTGTGTCGACGCCGCCCATTCTGGAGGCGCTGCATCTGACGTCGACGCCGATTTCCTCGACGCTGATCCTCTCGGCGCCGATGCTGGTTCTCTCGACGCTGGCACCGATTCGCTCGATGCCATCGACGCCTTTCGTGTCGGAGGTGCCCCGTGGCACGGGTGAACCCCCTAGGAAGGCTCTGGTTAAGAGCAAGCACTCTAGGGTGCCTTCTTTTCGCCACCTGGACTATATTTCAGAGGCGGATGAGGATTCTGATGGCCTGGTTCCTAGTCAGGTTCCAGATGAAATTGTCTCGGCCATTGTCAGTTTGACGAGTTGAAACAGTCACTGCATGATGCCAGTGGACTGGACACCTCTCCGGAGGTGGAGTTTTGTAGGCCTGAGCCTGGCTCTCATGCTGATTCCTCGTACCGGCGCCTTATGGCTAGGGTTTCTGAGTACTTGGGATGGTCTGCTCCCCCGAGGGAGTTTGTGCAGGATGATCTGACGGACATCCTTGATGTTGGTCCCCCAACTGACCCGGTTCTGCCGTTCCATATGGCTTTACAGAGAAGGGTGGCGGCGGCTTGGACTGCTCCGGAGAGTCTCCCGGCGGTGGGCAGTTCCTTGTCGCGAAAATACCGTCCAGCCAGTGGCGACCCCTGCTACTTGACCAGGCACCCCACTCCGGAGAGTTTGGTGGTGCAGGCGGCCACGGCCCCGGCAAAGCAGGCGTCATACCCTACCATCCCTCCTGATAGGGACGACAAATATTTTGATGGCTGGGCGAAGAAAGTGTTTTCTTCTGGTGGTATGGCGCTTCAGGCGGCCAACTCCATTTGTGCCTTGTCTCGTTTCACGCACACTCTGTGGAACTGTGTTGCGTTAGCGGCTGAACATATTCCCGAAGGGGACGAACGGGATGGTTTCCTTGCTATGGTCCAGGATGGTAAGGATGCCGTGTGTGAGTCCGTTCAGTCGGGTTTGGACTTCGCTGAATGCGTCAGTAGGTCCATGGCGGCGAGCACCGTGATACGCAGGTTTGCGTGGTTGCGGAAGTCGGGGTTTGCTCCGGATGTGCAGTCCCGGCTCCTCAACATGCCCTTTGACGGTGAACACCTTTTTGGCAGCAAGGCTGACGAGAGCCTCGAGAGGTTGCAGACCTCAAAAGCTGCAGCGAAGTCGTTGGGCGCTGCAGTTGGCCAAACTCCGCCTTTTCGTCCTAGGGGACAGCAGTGGAGGGGTGGTTCCTTTCGCTATTACTCGTCCTTCAGTAAAGCGAGAGGAGCTGGCAGTCAAAGAGGCCAACGCAGGGGTACCAGAGGTGGACGACAGGGTACCCGTGGTGCCAAGGCCGCTCGGGCAGTTACCTCTTTGCCCTCGGGTAACCCCGCAGCCGCTCCCACTTAGTCATGAGGCCATGTCCCATGGTTCGCCGGTTGGGGGAAGGCTGGCGCAGCATCTTGTAGAGTGGCAAGCCATTACTTCAGATGTGTGGGTTCTGGAGATCATAACCCACGGCTACTGTCTTCCCTTTCGGCACAGGCCTCGCGACAATCCACCGGGGAACCTCTCTTTGCGGTGTCCGGATCCGCTCCTTGCGCAGGAAATTCAAGCCCTGCTGGAGAAAGGCGCCATAGAACTGGTGCCTGTAGTGGAGAGGAACAAGGGATGGTATTCCCCTTATTTTTTGATTTCCAAGAAAGACGGGGGATTGAGACCCATCATGGACTTGCGCGGTTTGAACAAACTCCTCAGGAAGGACAAGTTCAAGATGGTTACTCTCTCTCAAGTCCTCCAGGCCCTTCAGCTTCAGGACTGGTTGGTGTCACTCGACCTCAAGGATGCTTACTTCCATGTGCCGATCCATCCCAAGCACAAGAGGTACCTGAGGTTCGTGGTTGGCGACTCGCACTTTCAGTTTCGGGTCCTGCCGTTCAGATTGACCTCCGCCCCGAGGGTTTTCACCAAGCTCATGGTGGTGGTGGCAGCGCATCTCGGGCAAGGGGGGATTCACGTCTACCCCTACCTGGACGATTGGTTGATCAGGGGGAGCTCTCCCGAGCAAGTCCTGGATCATCTATCGGTCACCTGTCACTCCCTTCACAGGCTGGGCTTCTCCCTCAATTTAAAGAAGTCCCATTTGACACCAACACAGCGGCTCCAGTACATCGGAGCAGTGCTCGACACTTCCCTGGGGCAGTGTTTTCCTCCCCGGGTGAGGGCTCTTCACATTCAGCAGATGGTGCACAAGTTTCAGCATGCCCAGACGCTCCCAGCGTTCGAGTTCTTGAGGTTGCTTGGCCTCATGGCATCCTGCATTCTTCTGGTGCCGAAGGCTCGCCTGCGGATGAGATCTTTGCAGTGGGCACTCAAGACGCAATGGTCGCAGTCCTCCAGCAGGATGTCGGACTCGATTCAGGTGCCGTCCTCGGTCGCCCGGGACCTTCTGTGGTGGGCCGTCGAAGGCAACTTGATGAAGGGGGGCTCCATTTTGGCTTCCCTGGCCGGTGGTGACGATCGTGACGGATGCATCCCTCACGGGATGGGGAGCTCATGCCAACGGGCTGACAGTCAGCGGTCGTTGATCTCCGTCGGAGTCCAGTCTCCATATCAATCTGTTGGAGCTGAGGGCCGTCAGGCTGGCCCTGAAGGCTTTTCTGCCGACTGTGCACGGGAAGAATGTCCTGATCCTGACGGACAACACAGTGGCCATGCACTACCTCAACAAAAAGGGGGGGGGGCAGGGTCACTTCCTCTGTGCTGGGAGGCGATGCAGCTCGAGTTCTGGGCCATCCAGCAGGAAGTTTCGATCTCGGCAGTGTATCTGGCCGGAGACGTAAACGTGACGGCGGACGCTCTGAGCAGGCAGAGCGCGATCTCTCACGAGTGGGAGTTGGCTCAGGAGATTGTCCTGGAGATCTTCGCCCTTTGGGGGACCCCTCAAGTGGATCTCTTCGCCTCCAGTGTCAACCGGAAGTGCGAAAGCTTTTGCTTGCGGGAATTTCCTCGAAAAGGAGCCTTAGGAGACGCGTTCGTGGTGGAGTGGTCATTCCCGCTGCTGTACGCGTTTCCTCCAGTCCCCGTCATCCCGCAAGTGCTGCGGAGGTTACGGAAGTTCGGTTCCCGGATGATCCTCATTGCTCCGACGTGGGCTCGGAGGACGTGGTACCCGGACCTTCTCGACTTGTCCATCTGCCCTCCACGTCGTCTTCCCTACCGAGACGATCTGCTCTCACGGGAGGGGGGTCAGGTTCTCCATCCAGAGGTCAGATCCCTCAACCTTCACGCTTGGCTTCTGAGAGGTTGAGGTATAAGGATTGGGACCTCCATGAAGACGTGATGGAGGTGTTGCTTTCGGCCCGAAGGCCAGCAACAAAGTCTCTGTACCGTTGCCGTAAGTTCTGCGACTGGTGCAGAGTTCAGAATGTGGATCCTTTTGCATGTGACATCCCCATGGTTCTGTCCTTTTTACTTTCTTTGGCCCGCAGGGGCTTGCAAGTGGGTACCATTAAAGGTTACCTGGTGGCGCTGTCCATCTTTAAGCGCTCGTCTGAAGAGTGTTCTTACTTTAAGATCCCTTTGATTTCACAGTTTCTGAAGGGGCTCACTAATGTGTTCCCTCCGTCGCCTTTCCTGGTGCCCGGTTGGGATTTAAACCTTGTTCTTAGGTTTCTTATGGGTGCTCCGTTTGAGCCTTTACATTCTTGCCCTTTGAGGCTGTTAACTCTGAAAACTGTGTTTTTAGTTGCGGTTACTTCCGCTCGCAGAGTGAGTGAGTTACAGGCACTTTCAGTTAAGGCCACCCTTCACTGTATTTCACATGGACAGGGTTGTCCTTCGTGTTCGTCCTTCTTTTCTTCCGAAGGTAGTGACGGAATTTCATTTGGCCCAGAAGGTTGTTCTTCCGGCATTCTATCCTCCTCCGCATCCTGGTAAGGAAGAGGACAGGCTCCATAGGCTTGATCTTAGGAGAGCTTTAAGCTTTTATGTTTCACGCATGTCCCGGGTCATAGTGGACGATCAACTCTTTATTGGTTACGCTGGGAAGCGTTTGGGGCAAGCTGTGACGAAACAGACTTTGTCTCGCTGGATTATTTTAGCCATCTCGGAGTGTTACCGTTTGGCGGGTAAGGACCCACCGGCTGGCTTGCGGGCCCATTCTACCAGGGGTGTGGCTGCATCTACTGCCCTGCAGAGGGGTGTTCCTATTCGCAACATCTGTGATGCAGCCACCTGGGCTTCAGTACATACATTTGTACGTCACTATTCCCTCGATTCCATCCGAGGGCAGGATCTGGCCTTTGGCAAGGCGGTCCTTTGCTCTGCTATTTGATTGGCTATTCTAAATTTTGATTCTAAATTCTTTCCCTCCTCCTTGCTCTGGTACTGCTTTGGGAGTCTGTCATAGATATGGAATACGTCGGAGGACCCAATCCCCTCGAAGAACAAGTTACTTTCTTACCTGGTAACGTTCTTTCGATGGGATGGTCCGACGACGTATTCCATATCGCTCCCGCCCTGCCTTCCCTGCTGCAGAATTTCTTTTGCGATTGCAGCTTACGTTCCGCAAGGCTTTGTGTCTGACTGGCAGTTGACTTATGTCACACGTTCTGGGGGAAAAAACTACAACTGAGGCTACGGGCGTCGTGCGTCCTACTTATCACATCGGATGACGTCGGAGGAGGTCCTCGACGACGGCGCATCGACGCAGGACGCAGACGCCGAAAAGTTTCCGAAGCAGCACAGCTGTGGTGATTACATGTCATAGATATGGAATACGTCGTCGGACCATCCCATCGAAAGAACGTTACCAGGTAAGAAAGTAACTTGTTCTTCTGATGCTTGTTAATCTGCTTAGAATCACATGCTGTGCATATGGTCCGACATCCAGTGATAACCGTGGAGTATTGCATCTTGCCTTTCGGGGGACTGAAAGGGGACGTCTGCATAGGCGTGTCTGAAACACTATCCCTATCGTGACGTGTGTAGTACCCAAAATCCCTCACGCGCCGAGGTCCCTCAGATTGTTTTTTTCCGCCCAGATAACTGGTCGCCCTATAGCGAAGCTCTTCATGAGACATTGTTTATCTTACCGAATTGTCAGTTTAATCCCTGTTGAGTCACTTCGCCCATAAAGAACATCTTCGACTAAGACTACGGGGGAATAGTCTACGGCTGTGGGTTCCAGCGCCTAAGATCCAGTGTTTGGACTTCCACATGGTCGGACCTTCTGGCCGGCCTACACAGTAGGGGGAGTGGGCTCGGGGTTTGCCATACTGCTATGATGTCTATCCTCTTTTCCACTGCTTTCCTTTTTGGTCTGGTCACCCTTCCCTTCTGCTATAGAAAGGACTTCATTTAGATTCTGCCCTGTGTGTAGGTTCAGATATCCGTGGAAAGACGAGCACACGTCGTGTAACGCTTGTCTCCCCCTAGAGCACGACGAGAAGTGGTGTTCGGCGTGTAAACTCCTTAAACCTAAAACCCTTAAGGAGCGCCGGTTGAAGCGGTGGGCCGCGTACGGAATGGCACGCGTGGAGCCTCCCTCCCCTGCCGCGACACCAGCCGAAAGTGACGGGGGTACATCGGATGACCAAACGTCCAACGCGGATGTTATAGACCTGAGGCGGAGTATTCTAGAGCCACCACGCCCGTCCCCGACCCTTCCAGGCTCGACTCCGGTCTTGCTACAGGGACCACACCCGGTGACAGGAGCGTACAATCGCACCACACAAAGCACACAACCCAAGCGCCCTGCTCGACGACTTCGTCGAAGAAGGCGAAAGCGCCATCGGATCCATCTGATCCGAAGCCTTCCCCGCATCTGCAGCAGCGCATGACAACTGGACATAACAAACACAACAAGAGTGCTACTCCCCAAACTACACACGCCGCAGTTTCTGAACAAGAAACTTCGACGGGTTCCAAGGTTTCCAAGGCTTGTACAGGCCCGGAAACTGCGAGTAGGCCTCTACCTGAGAAGCCATCCGCTGGCCCTTCTGGAGCCGCAGACGACATTTTCACTGCCGACACATCATTGGAGGCGTTGTCTCCGGAAGATTCAGTGACTATCCGTAAGAGCATCAATAGGATTGCTACGGCAGTGGGACTAGTACCGTTTCCGCCCACAGTTATGGGCCAATCCGCCAAGAAGTTTTCCACGGATTTGGAAGACGATCCCAAAGACTTTTACAAAGAAAGCCAGGTACCCCTCTCAAGCACCCTGAGGAGATCCTCTCAACGCCTTAGGGCGGAGAACCCGGTTCCTACTCAGCTAGGTCCATTTGGGTCATCCAAGTGGACCATGGAGCAATTCGAGGGGTGTATGGATCGGCTGGAGCAGTTTTTTGGGGCTTCTGATCAACCTCCGCCAAAAAAAGCTCGAGTAGACCCTAACCCTCAAACAAAAGATGCCCAACACCTAGATGTCCAACACCATGTTGACTATCAAGATGATGTCCAGATGGACACAACATATAGAGACATCTATACAGAAGAAGAGGCTTCTTTTCTGGACAACTATGGGGAAGATCAAGGGGCAACGGACAACTGGGAGGACACCCAGCAGGATGACAAGAATTCTTATATCGTTTGCCTCGACTCTCCCCCATCCACCCCGATTCGACAAGCTTCCCCGGTGGATGATCAAATGGCTTTAAACAACATGTTGAAAAAAGCAGCGGAATTCTTTAAAATTGCCACGCTTGAAGCCTTCCCCGAATAAGATTTTGCGGAGGACATTATTAATGAAAAGCCTCCGGCAAGCCAGTCTATCCCTCTCTTGAGCTCTGTAAAGAGACGGCTGGCCCCTTCCTTACACCCACTCAGACTAGGGCTCTGAACCCAAGGGTTGAAAAACGTTTACGACCCTCCCCCACCGACCCGCTTTATATCAAAGGAGACGCAATCCCAGACTCGCTGGTGGTGACCAACACTCGCAAGAGAGCAGGGGTTCCCCTTGCCACGGGAGAGTCACCCCCGGACAAGGAGTCCAAAAGGTTGTATGCCTTAGGCAAACGGGTTACGTCGGCGGCGGCCTATACCGTCCGGATTGCCAATAACACGACGTTACTGGCAAGCTACATCAACGCCCAATGGAACCTACTCCAGGAAGGCCTTCGGAGGTTCCGGAACCAACCAGAGCCAAGCTTCTCGCCATTGTCTCGGAGGGCAAACTTGCCAATCAGAATGTTGTAAAGAATACCCTGGACACCGCAGAGACAGCAGGCAGGTTTCTCGCACAGGGTAGTCTCCTAAAGAGACACGCGTGGCTGCGCATGTCGGGCTTCAGGCCTGAGACCCAGGCATCCATTCCCAACAAACCCATCGAAGAGGCCAACCTCTTCGGGAAGGCGGTAGACTATTCATTGGAGACAGCCAAGAAGGAGCACGAGACTATTAATTCGCTGCACCAGATTTCCCAAAAACCTCTTCACAGAGGGGCAGTAATTTTTGGCGGTCCTTTTGAGGATCAGCCCGCGCCGCTCAAAATAATTGCGGCACGGAAACTTCAACTCAACCTGCTGCAAGCCCCATTTACTACCCCCAGAGGGGTCAGAAGTGCGGAAAGAATAGAGGCAGAGGCTCCAATTTCAGAGGAGCGTCAACTTCGGGTCAGAAATTACCACCAAGTTCAGGTCCCCTCCCATGTCTCCCCAGTCGGGGGCGGGGTGATTAACATCTTTCCTCAAGGCATGGGAGGGGATAACTTCAGGCCAGTGGGTCTTAAAGACGGTCGCCCACCGTTACTGCGTGGAATTCGCCCGACCTCCACAGTTCAGACCGCCGAAACATCGACGCCTTTCACCGGAACATCTGCAGATCCTGATCCAAGAGGTGGAAGCGCTGCTGGGAAAGGACGCCATAGAAGCCGTCCCGATTCTTCAGGTAAACAAGGGTATCTATTCAGTTTACTTTCTTGTACCCAAAAAGGATCTCACCATGCGTCCTGTTCTAGACCTGCACCCAGCGAACAAGTTCATAAAGCCCCAGAGTTTCGCATGGTAACACTGCAAGAGGTGATCCCACTGCTAAAACAGGGGGACTTCATGACAACATTGGATATGAAAGATGCATACTTTCATATTTCAATGCTGCCAGCGCACAGAAAAGTCCTAAGGTTCGTGATTCAGGACAAACACTACCAGTTCAGGGTACTCCTCTTCGGCATAGCCTCGGCGCCAAGGATGTTTACCAAGGTCCTAGCAGTGGCAGCGGCACACCTGCACAGACTTTCAGTCCAGTTTACCCTTACCTCGACGATTGGCTCATCACGGGGGACTCGTTCGTTTATTTTTCGAACACCCAAAATACAGTAAACCTACTGTTCAGCCTGGGATTTTCTATCAACGAAAAGAAATCCAGCTTAGTCCCCAGCCAAGTAAGAGTTCCTGGGGGCTCTAATTCGTACGGAAGACAGTCTAGTCTTCCCTTCCAGCGAGAGGGTTCAGAACATGCTCTCTCAGGTTCCTCAGTATGTAGCCAGTCGAGAGGTGACGGTACGCAAAGCTATGCGTTTGCTAGGGATGATGGCGTCATGCATATACTTGGTTCCCCACGTGCGGCTGCGCATGCGTCCCATGCAAGAGTGGCTCAACAGCCAGTGGTGTCAGGCCAGCGGACAATGGGAAGTTCTGTTAGTTGTCTCGCCAGCCCTCGTTCTCTCTCTGCAGTGGTGGTCGAGGGTGAACCTCTTGAAGGGGAAAACCTTAACCACCCCTGCAGTGGAAGCCACTCTCACGACAGACGCATCTCTCACAGGGTGGGGGGGGGGCCTCACCTGCTTCAACAGACAGCGCACAGAGTGTGGTCCCCTCAGGTAGCGTCCAACCATATAAACCTACTGGAGCTACTAGCAGTGTTCAAAGCATTGAAAGTCTTTCAGGAGCAACTGCAAGGGAAGACAGTGCTGGTCCTAACCGACAGCACAACAGCAATGTATTACCTGAACAAACAGGGGGGCACTCACTCTCCAGGGCTATCCAAGCTGTCCCAAAACATCTGGATATGGGCTCTCAAACACAAGATGTTCCTGATATCCCAACATGTTCCAGGGGAACTCAATCTTCTGGCAGACATACTCAGCAGAGATTTTCCTCTGCCAGAAGAGTATGAATGGTGACTGCACGAAGACATTGTATCCAACGTCTTCGCAGAATGGGGGTTTCCAGAGATCGACCTGCTCGCTACTCAGAAGAACGCCCAATGCCAAGATTACGCCTCCAGGTACCCCCAGAACCGATCCAAGGGGAACAGTCTCTGGATAACTTGGTCGGGGAAATTTGTCTACACTTTTCCTCCCGAATCCCCTTCTGAACAAGATAGTACACAAGATGCACCAGGAACCAGTCACCATGATTCTGGTGGCTCCCATGTGGGCCCGCCAACCTTGGTTCGTGCACCTGATGGAAATGTCCCTCTCCCCACCAGTCAAGCTGCCGTGCCCATACAACATGTCTCAGGACAGGGGGGAGACTATGCACCCATGCCCACAAACTCTGAACTTAGCAGCCTGGCTCCTGAGGTCCTAGAGTTTGGACATCTGCAACTCCCTCAAAGATGCATGGACATACTGAGAGAGGCAAGAAAGCCTAACACGTTATTGCTATGCCAGCAAATGGAAATGTTTTGTCATCTGGTGCAGTTCCAAAGGCGTCAATCCCACTGATTGCTCGCCTTCACACATTGTGTTCTATCTAACCCATCTGTTGGACTCTGGGTTAATCTTCAGTTCCTTAAAGGTTCACCTAGCGGCGTTGTCAGCCTACACCACATCACAGCAGAAGGTGTCGTGGTGGAAAATACCTGTGATTAAAGCCTTTATGGAAGGGGTTAAAAGAATGTATCCCCATCACTCACCCAGCCCCTGGGTGGGATCTAAATGTGGTTTTAACTAGGCTCATGGGACCCCCTTTTGAGCCTATGCATAAAGCTAGTCTGAAAGACCTGACTTACAAGACAGCCTTTCTAGTAGCTATCACTTCTATCAGAAGAGTTGGCGAACTACAGGCCCTCTCGGTTTTGGACCCCTTTGTTACAGTCCACAAAGATAAGGTAGTTCTGCGCACACATCCCAGATTTGCGGCGAAATTTATTTCGAAGTTCCATGTGAACCAGTCATTCGAAATACCCACGTTCTTCCAGAGACCTACTAACATGGACGAAAGAAGCCTTCACACACTAGATTGCGCAGGGCAGTCATGTTCTACATGGATAGAACTAAACCACTGAGGAAAACTAAACAATTCTTTGTTTCAGTGGCAGCTGGTAGAGAAGGGGACCCTGTCTCTAAATCAGCAATATCAAGGTGGATTGTCAAATGCATCACACTGTTTCTCTCTTGCAAAGAGAGAACTGCCCTTCAAGCCTAGAGAACATTCTACTCGAGGCACTGGGGCATCCATAGCATTCATTGCAAATGTTCCCCTAGAGCAACCTGGAGTTCTGTACACACCTTTACAAAACACTATTGCCTAGACGCTCATTCTAGGTCTGATTCTCAGGTGGGACAAGCAGTACTAAGACATCTTTTTTCAACTGTTCCTTCTCACAACCCACCTCCAACTCCGGGTACTGCTCTGGCTCCTGTAGGGGTACTCCTTTGGATAGATTCTGGACGCTTTTCCACCACTGAAGAGCTAGTAGGAGCTTGTCGTCGACGGTCAGTTTGTCTAACCAGAGGCCCTGAGGCTGCGTCCATCGGTCCGCCAGAAACTGTTGCACTGGCCTCATGAACAGGCGGCAGTTGCCCACCAGAGGAATGCAGGACGCCATAGCGCCCAGGATCGACGTATATTTTCTCACTGACAGTCTGGTATTGATTTTCAACTGACCTGCCAATCGACTGAGTTTGGTGATCCTGTCGAGGGATGGCCTCACTAACCCTGACTGGGCCTCGAGCTGTGCGCCCAGGAACACCAAGCTTCTTGACTGTTAACAAGGATTTCTCGAAGTTTATCGCAAACCCCAGCCGTTGTAAGAGGTTCATGGTGGCCTGCAGACTCCTGTGCGTCGACATAGGGGAGGACCCCCTCACCAACCAGTCGTCGAGATACCGGTATACATGATGGCCATGCTTTCTCAGCCAGGCTGCAACTGAGGCCAGACATTTCGTGAACGTTCTGGGAGAAGATTTCAGTCCAAAGGGAAGTACTGTGAACTGGTAGTGAGTCCGCCCTACCACAAACTTTAGGAACTTCTTGTGTTGCCCACACATCGGTACGTGGAAGTACGCGTCCTGCAGGTCCAGAGACGCCAGAAGATCTTCTTGTACTGACCGGATCACTTCTTGGAGCGTGAGCATCTTGAACTTAATGCTTTTCAACGATTTGTTTAGCTCGCGCAGGTCTAGGATGGGACGCCACTTTCCATTTGGCTTTTTCACCACAAAGTATCGGGAATAAACCCCTTGACCCCTTTGTGACGACGGAACCAATTCTATAGCACCTTTTTGTAGCATAAGTTCTACTTCCTGCTGCAACACGCTCAGGTGGGATTGAGCTACAAACGCCGGTGGAATGTACGGAGGGTTGCTTTTGAATTGCAGGGAAGGGATCTTACAGTGTCCAACACCCATTGATCCGTTATTTGCTCCCATTCGTTGATGTAACATGATACTATGCCCACCAGAACGTTCTGATGCCCGTCATTGCTGGTCCTTGGTCTGCTTATCCCTCGTCGACGACGAGTAACCTGCTCTCTTCTTGGGGGCCTGGTAGTCCCGGTAACGTTTAGCCGCTTGCGAAGCTCGTCTGTATCCCTGGAAGGGGTATGCTGGCCTACTGAAGGATCTGTTCCAGATGCTGAGAATCTGGAATTTCCTGATGCTCCCCTGAAGGGACGAAAAGACCGGAAACTCCGACCACTCTGGAGGGCCCCCAAGGAACGCACCGTGTCGGAGTCCTCTTTCATGCCCTTCAGGGCTTTGTCCACCTTCTCGCCGAAGAGGAGGGCTCCTTCAAAAGGCATATCCAGTACCTTGTACTGCACCTCCGTTCGGAAGTTGGTGCATTTTGGCCATGCCTGCCGTCGGAGAACCACACCGTTATTCACCTGCTTAAACCCCGACTCCGCGAGGTCCACTGCGATGTTTATGGCATGATTGGAAGCCTCTTCACCTTCCCTGACCAGCAACGTAGCCGCTTTGCGATGTTCATCCTGAAGGTGTTCCAGTATAGGAGCCAGCCGGTGCCACATCTCCCTGTCGTATCTGGCAACTATGGCTAGAGAATTGGCCGCTTTCACTGTGGTAGCACCTACCGACAGCACTTTTTTGCCGAAAGCATCCTGTCATCTGGCATCACTTTCCAGGGGGGTCGTGCACTTGTGCTGGGCCCTCGCCTTCCTCGCCGCCGCCGATACCACTGAGTCAGGAGTTGGTTGGGAGGAAAGGCACTTGGGAGTAGAGTCCAGGGCCTTTAAATATTTTCTCTAGACGACCCTTGATCGCTGTTTCTGAGAAAGGGTGGCGCATGGTCTGCAATCCTTCCTTCCACACATGATGCAGGATGGGTACTGAAAACACTGACCTTCTCCTTTTCCCCATGTGGTCGAAAAGAAAACAGTCCTTTTTCTCTTCTTCCTGGGCCAGCCCGAATTCTGTACAAGCCCTGGCCGCCATGGTGTGAAATGACCCAATATCGTCTGGGGGAGACGGCTGAGCCGGGCTTCTCGGGGTTTCCAATTCTGCTTCGGACTCCCAGGTTGGATCCCTGGAGGGGGAAAGGGAGACAACTGACGAGGCTCTGCTGTCCGAATCCATCAGTTCCCCTTCCTTGCGGCGTGGGGCCGAGAGGTTTGCATCTGGTGGCACTGCCGCGGGGGTTGACAGCGGTGGTCGACGAGACTGGCCCGGGTCGTCGATGATCGACCTAGCCAGAGTTGTTTGAGGTAGTCTGTCATCCAGTGTCTTCAGCAACGTGAATAAGACTTCCAATGACAAAAGTGACTGTGGATTGAGCAGAGGGGTAGAACCCGGAATGCTCCCGGAGAGAGGCCTGGTAACTTGTAACCCTAGGTCACCGACAAGGCCTCTTGCTGCAGAAGTGTCTCCGGCAAAATTGGGTCGTATACCTCTGGACGCCAGGCCTCTTGCGGGATCTCCGTCGACGAAGCGATAGTCGGCTCCGTCGTCGTTGTCTGCGGTCCAGGGACGGTTGAGACCAATTGCGTCAGCGGCAGAGAAGTAGTTGACAACTGCCCTACCGTCGACGACGGTGGTGGTCGTGCAGGCCTATGAGGCCTTCCCGCCTTTTCCGAACTCGACCTGCGTTTTTCTGCATCTCGACCCGAGGCTGATCTATGACGATCGCCCGAGGAGGATTTAGATTTTTCTTTTCTGTCTTTCCTCGTTGAAGAGGAGGATGACGAGGCCTTATTCGACGAAGCGTCCTTGGAATGGCCTTCCGATGATTCTCTCTCCGCCGGTTGCGATTTCTTCACTGGGGGTTCCGACGACGTTGAGCGGCGCGGGGTCCCTGAAGATTTTGACACTGAGGCTGCGCTGCGCGTGGAGCCCACCTCCGAAGGCGGGTATGAAGGAACCAGCTCTTCAAGGCTGATGTGGGCCAAACAGTGGAAGCTGGAAGGGCAACGTGCTGATCTACAGTGGAGTATCAAGAGAAGGCCAGATAAGATTTCCATGCTTTTGGTAAGCCGCAAGTTCGAAACGTGTAAAGCCGAGATAGCGGAGGAAAGAAACCTTCAGATTGCCAGGAAGCGGCCTGTGGCCCTCCCGAGTGAATGGCGGAGTTGTGGAGGAGAATAGGAGGCATTGGTAATGGCCTTGCGCTGTGAGAAAAGATGAGACATTCTATTAACATGGCCGTTGAGTTATCAAGGGGAACAAGGATGTTAATGAGAAAGTGACTGTAATTTTGCAAGTTGAAGGTGACGCGTTTGCCGATAAAACGTGAATGAAGAGAAACATTGTTAAAAGAGAAGGACACAAAGTAGCAGAGTGGTCCTGCAAGGTGAAATCGCACAAAAAAGTCTGAAATGTTATGAATTGTGAAAGAAGTTACAGCGTATCTCAAAGGAAATAAAGTTGTGCAAAACGAAATACTTCAACTGTGAGCATGGCAAGAAGGCAAAGATTGAAATGTGAACATGCCAAGAAAGCTAAAGCAAAATATTAGAACTGTTGGAAAACACACGTGAAAGTGAAATAAGAACTACAAGTACCAAGAAGTATTGGTGCTATAAGGAATAAAAATGACACGTACCAAGAGGCATTGGTGTTGTAAAAGAAGATTGTGAATTGAACATATACCATGATGTATTGGTGTTTTCATATGAACTTTTGGAAAGGCCATGAAGGCAAACTAAAGAGAGTGAGAGCCATAAGTACCAACGAGTATTGGTGCCACCCGATGGCTTTTGATTGTGAAATGAAGAATTGTTGAAAGAGAGGTCGAAGCGGTCCTGCAGAGGTCTGTGGAAGTTCCTTTCAGTTTCGAAAGTCTTCGACAGTGGGAAAAGAGAACACCCACGCCAGAACAGGCTCAAGCCGGCGGAGAGAACTGTTCCATTCACCCATCTTTTGATTTTCTTAAGACTCTCTAGATCCCGGGGGATTGAACCTGGGGAAGGGAGCAAGCACTGAAGCCATTCTGACATTTCTTTTTGAGACACCATTTTCCTTTTGTATTTCCGTAGCCCATTTTGTTATTTTAAGAAGGGAAAGGTTAGGTTTTCTTGGTATAGGCCTTACTCTTATGTCCCCTCCCCTTTCCTCCATACTGTATGGGCGTCCCTTCCTAAGGACAGGACACGGAACCTTTTTCCACAGAAAAACCCTTCTTCCACTTCAAATTTAGAGGCCCGTGGCCCTGGGAGCATGCAGTACCCTTACTCCACCGACCGGAGCCACTCCCCATCCTGTAAGGGTGACTCGTTCCCAAGGAAACGCCCACACAGGAGGAACCTCTTGGGTTCTCTTACCAGCACACGCACCAAGGCTAACCCAGCTACCGGCCTTACGGCCGAGGGGTCTCCGGACCCTACCGATATCAGTGCTGAGGAACCGCATGGTTCTTCTACTGGGTCTGCAGCTGAGGGGCTTCGCCCTACTACCGGCACCATGTCTGAGGGGGCGCCTGCATGCAGCACTACCGGCGATCATGCCGAGGGTGGCACGCCTTCCAGGCCTAGACCTGAGGTGCGGCATAGGCCTCATGTACCAACACCAAGAGTGTTGAGCGAGGCCATGTCTGGAGGGCCATGCACCACGACTTTGGCACGTGGCACACAGCCTGACAAAATGACCGCTGCGCCAGACAACATGGCCACTCGTCCGATGCCACTTCTAGGAACCAAGCAGGTGGGTGAACGATTTTTAAGGTGGGACTTGTCAACCAGGTATGTGGCCTATGGCGTATCCATCAGTACGGCAGGGCAGGTTCCCCCTGCAACCCAGACTGAGTGTGCTCCGGCCCCAGCAGCCCCCAGCCACTCCGCCAATATCCCTTGCCTCCTCTACAGACTCCGTGGACGGGTTTGGGTTTTTCGAAAGATTTTTGGGGCTGATGCGAACCTCCCAGATGAATGCCATGCTGAAGGATGCAGTCAGGAACTTGCTTCCTCCAGTCACTTCACCGGTGCCTAGTCATTCCTCACATGGTGCCGGCACCACAGGCCCCAGCACAGCCTGTTGCCGGCTCAGTTGAATCTGCCCCAGTTCAGCCGGTTCCGAGCCAATCTCTGCAGCAGGCTCCGGTCTCCACACCGCAGTTTACGGTGCCCAGCACCCCTCCTCCTGCGGCGGACAAGTCGGATACAGACAAGGAGGAGGACCCGAACACGCCGTCGTCAGCGAAGGCCTTTCACGGCAGGCTTGCAGGTTTGGCAGAATATCCGGGCCTTCCTCATCCCAAGGTAGAGCAGCCTGAGGAGGGAGTCTTGGCAGAGGTCCTCTCCCTAAGACCCCCTACAAAGAGGGGTGTCCCGTTGCAGAAGGATGTCGTCGCTCTGGCCAAGAAGGGTTGCCTCAAGCCACACCCAGTCAATTGGCACCTCAATGCCAAGTATAGACAGGTGGAGGGGGATACACTCTTGCTGTCAACACACCCCCAGCCATACTCGTAGGCGATCGCTGCGACGTCACTCTACTCTAAGCCTCAGTCGTCCTCATCCACCTCATCCTCAGCGCTGCTAGGCAAGGAGGAGAAGATCTTGGAGGCGTATGTGAAGAAGCTGTACTCCAATACCTCCCTGCGCCTGCATCAAGCCAATGCGGATGCCATGCTGGCAACTTTTAACCAGAGGCGGGGAATAGCAGACTTCCTTCCGGAACTTTCGGTGCAGAACCAGGCACGCTTCAAGGCTGGTCTAGGAGAATCCAGGCTGGTAGCACAGGACATATGGAGTCCACAGTGGCCCACATTGATGCCTCTTGCCGGGCCATCTGCATCGCCACGGGCATGAGAAGGACGGCCTGGCTTCGGGCTACTAAGTTTAACCCTGTTTTACAGGATTGCATATTGTTTGTTTATTTATTTGTATAGCGCTCCAGACCCAAGGGTATATGGGCGCTTAAAACATCAAGTTACAGGCAAAAACATCAGGTTACAGGCAAGGATGAGGAACATTTGTACAATTGTGAAGCATATGTATATTTGACAAGAGAGCAGTTAGTGCAGAGATAGGAACAGGCAGATATAGTAAAGGGTACATTCTTACATTAGGTCTACATGCATATATAGTTGGCTATTTGTTGAGTAACCAAAAGATGACCTTAGTTCTGAAAGGTTGGAAGGTGGGGGTGGATTTGATATCCAGTGGAATGGTGTTCCACAGTGGTGAGGCTAGAGCTGGGAAGCTGGATCCGCCGGCTCTTTTAAGGGAATATTTGGGCACCGTCAGTTGTAGTGTGTTAGAGGATCTAGTGGGTCTAGTATTCTGTCTTAGTGTGAATTTGTTGGTTATATAGGGCGGGGCTAAGTGGTTAAGAGCTTTGTAGGGGAGGCAGATGGTTTTTAGGTCTATTTTCTGTTGGATAGAGAGCCATTTGCATGAGATTTTTGTGGCCGAGATGTGTTCTCTTCTGGGAATATTTAGGGCGGCACGGAGTGCATTATTTTGTAGGACTTGCAATTTATTGATTACCGTTTTGTTGGCCCCTACATAAAGGCTATTACAATAATCCAGTTTGGATTGTATAAGTGCTCTGGCTAAGGTTAGGCAGTTGTTGGGGGAGATCAGCGGTCTGCAGGCCCTAATTAGTTTGCCAGTGTAAGCAGTGGCTGAGGCGGTCATATTAATTTGTTTGGCAAGGTTGGTATTCGTGTCTAGGTAGAAACCAAGGGTTTTTACACTTTTGGCGATGGGAGTGGTGTTACTGTCAATGATGAAGCTGGTGTAGTTGGGACTGAATTTCCGGATGGTGTTAGGTGAGCCGACAAGGAGCAGTTCGGTCTTGTCATCATTCAGGCAGAGGCCATGTGTGGCCATCCATGCCTGAATGATGGAGAAGACTTCATTGATCCGGTTGGCGTCCGAGTTGTAATTGCTGGATAAGGTGAGGAGTATCTGGGTGTCATCTGCGTAATTCGTGTAGGTGACACCCAGATGGTCCAGTTTGTCGAAAAGGGGCTTTGTAAATATATTCTACAAAGTGGCAGAGATGCAAGATCCTTGTGGGACACCGCAGGTAATGGGATAGGGTCGGCCGCTGCTAGGGGTGAGACGACCCGCATGGTCCTATTGTCCAGGAAGGATTGGATCCATGTGACCGCACTGACGAGGAATTAGATGAGAACAGCTCGCAAAACAGCAAAATCTTTATCCTGACGAAGGCTACGCCCAAGACGTACACCCATCCGCATCAACGCGCCAATAAGGGGTGGGCGTTTGGCAGGTTCCGGGGATTCCAGGGACGGAGGTCGAGACAACCTGACCGCTCGCTGAGTCGGCACCGGCGCAAGCAACAAAAAGTGGGGGGAGCAGGGCCTTCTTCCAGTCCTCCTCCTCAGCAGCTGCCTCAGAGAGCAAAAAAGGCATGATGTGTCCGTCCGGGTCCACATGTCTCCATTGGGGGGGCAGGCTAGCCTCTCACATGCATTTTTGGTGCCAGAACTTTGCCGACCCGTGGATCCTCTCAGTAGAATCCATGGGTTACCGCCTACCTTTACTTCCCTCACCTCCCCTCCCACAGATTGGGACCGTAACTCTTTTGGCAGAGATGGATGTGCTCGTCCAGATCCAGGCAGTGGAAGAAGTACCAGCCTCCCAGAGAGGGTTAGGCTTCTATTCCAGGATTTTCACCATACAAAAAAAGAACCAGGCTGGCCTGAGAGTTGTTGGACCTCTCCACCCTCAACCTCTCCCTCCCTCTTCAAAAATTCAAGATGGTTACGCCAGCATTCATTGCAGAGACACGCGACAAGGGAGATTGGGTGTGCTCCCTGGAAATAGTCCTACCTACATTCTTCGCTGACCCCAAGGACGAGTCTCGGAGAGTCTTGCACTGTCTGGATATCGGACGAACTCTGAAATTTTATCTGGATAGGACCAAGGGTCTTCTGCAGGTCGGACGCACTTTGTCACCTTTGTTGGCTCCATACTCGGTTATCAGGCATGCAAGGCCTCCATATCATGGATGGTTGCGGCCATTAAAGAGGCCTATGTTATTTGGCATTTGTATAGCGCCTTATGTATCATTGGTATGACTTCAAAGCTCTGGTAGGTTGAACGACCTCTGGAACCGTAGTTCAAGTCAGTAGAGAGAAAGTCGTATGGTGCATGGGTGCACCGGCTGTGTGTGCTGCTGGTGTGGTTGTTGTCCGATCGCTGCTTTACAGTGATAGGTGTGGTGCTGATGAAATCAGTTGGATGTGTTCAGTCTGGTGGGTTGACACCTAGACTGGGTTCTGGCTGCATTAGGCCTGAGGAACACCTAAGCTAGCCGGAATGTGCTCAGCTAGCTGTGTTTTTATTAAGGTGATGAGGTGTTCATGGGGTCGAGTTCGTATGAGATCAACTGTGCCGAATTTATCATGGTATAGATGTGTTCTAGTTGAATGATGGTGTATAGATCAGAGTAAGCATAGTGGTGTGATATAGTGGATATCAGTAAAAGTGCCTGACTGAGACCGGGGACGTGGGCAGGACAGTGGGGACGTACATAGGGACATACATATATATAACGAGGTTTCAGGTGTTAATATCCCCGCAAAAATATTGTGATACAAAAATATTGCCATATTTTAGCGGCGATATTGCCCCATGGACCCTGCGGGGGACACCCCTGCATTATTTTAAAATGTGGAGGGGACATGCCCGCAACCCCTGCTCCCACAAATTATCCCCCCAAAAAAACATCCCCTATGGCGAGACAAAGGCCGATATTTTTGGTGGGGATATTTTGTAGGGCTACCATATAACGATAAGTGGAGATATATATATATATATATATATATATATATATATATATATATATATATATATATATATATATATATGGATACTGGTACATGGCATATATAGGCGATACAGAAATTAGGTAGCTTCATGGTGAACAGGTGTTCTCTATCCGCACCATCCGTATCATCTGCACTATTTGCACCAACCCGTGACATCCTTAACATCTGCGCTATCCATAACACCCGCACCATCAGTTCCATCCGTTCCGTTCATTCCATCCGTTCCACCCACTCCGTCCGTTCCATCTACTCTATCCACACTTCCACCTGCACCAGCTGTTTCATCCGCATGTACCGTTCCATCAGTTCCGTCCATATTACTGTTCCATCCGCACTATATGGGCCACCCCGTCCGCTTTCTGTAAGCACTACTGTTTGGACGCTGGCTCTAAGTCAGGCGCGGCCTTCGGACAGGCGGTTCTAAGGAACTTGTTTCCTTAAGGAGTATCTCCTCTCCACCCTGGGGCTACATTGTGTGGTAATCGCCCATACAGTATGGAGGAAGGGGGATGGGACGTAAACAAGTTACTCACCGTAGTGACTAACGTACTTAGTCCCCTTTCCTCCATACGTCCCACCATCCTCCCACCCCTATTAATACTGGTGTCATTAGGCAATGATAAATATTGTTGACGCATCAATGGGGAGTGAGGAGTTGCGCCACTGGGCGGAGTTAGGGTAGCACATGCTCCCAGGGCTGCGCCCCCACAATCCTCTAAATTTAAAGGGGAAGAAGGGTTTTTCTGATGAAAAAGGTTCCGTCTCCTGTCCCTAGGAATAGTCCCCTTTCCTCTAGTATGGACTAAGGACTAGTCACTACAGTGAGTAACTTGTCATTTTTATGTTGACCAGACTGGTTGGGACGTATTTGTTGTTGTACACTATGAACTGTGAATTTTAACAAGTGCCACACTTAGATTGAATTGTGAATGCTAGCTTGCTTCGCATCTAAACAGGATTTATTTTGAAGGTGGGTCAGTGGATATAATTGTGAATATTGGCGTGCGTCATATATAGATAGAATTGTGAATATTAGCCAGTGCCGGATCTAGATAGAAATGTAGAGATATTCACGCGCCACATCTTGAAAGAATGTGGAAATTTAGCACACATTGCTTCTAGATAGTAAGGCCAATAACCAACCCACTAACGATTTCACTCCTCTGCATACACCTCTCAAACTCTAACCAAACACAACCCTAACTCTAAAGCACAACAAACCGCAGAAACTTCACTACACCGCAACAACAAACCAAACCACACATAGCTTTGCACAACAGCACACAACGGCTACCGATCGGAAAGCACCCCCAAGCTCTGCAAAATGTTAACCGAACGGAAGCTGCCAACAGCACATCACTGCTCTCTCTTGCACTTATCGTGCTTGTTCCCACTAACTCGCCCCGACCCCTTTCATTTTCAGATCCGCCAGAGCGCCAGGTGACTACTCCGGTGGTGATAGTGCGCAGTACAAATATCCTTTAACATTAACCTTGTTTAATGGTCGAGATTACTCCCATTTTAGAGTTGGGACCAGTCAGGAATTATGCCATCCCAAGCAAAACATTGAATAAAGGTTGTATCTATTGGGTCTGTGTCTGCTGCTTGATACAATGGTTTCCTTACATCCCCTTTTCTTATTAGCTCTCCACATAATACGATTTCCTCCCTCATTCACGTTAATTCCCTAACCATGTCCTACATGCATTCCCGACCCACAGAATGAGACCCCCTATTAGAGGGAAATGATCACGCTCCTCAGAAGGGATGATTTCAAGACTACTGATTAAATAATGTGACAGTATACAACAATTAACAGTGGAGGCATTGCATTCGGTCACTCTTGAACAACCACCTGGTAGCTACCCCTTACGTTCAACCGAATTAAATCATGATTTTTCAAGAAATTTGATCTTTTTTGTATTACCCAAAATGACCTTTTACAACTTTCCCTTTTATATAAGTATTTTTGTATTAGTAGAGTTGACTGTATATTTAGTAAATTTACAAAATCGGTCTCATTAACCAGTAACTTGGCATTGAGATCACCTACTAATAGTCTGTATAAGACCCAAAGTATTAGTTTTTCGAATACTGAAGCTAATCATGATGGAATATTATCTGTCTCATATACACCAGGAGGATCATTAATATTAATGATCATAGTGGTTGAATGCCCATACAACCACTTCCCCGACACAAGGCCAACCAAGATGAAATTCAAATCCACCTTGACCACATCAATATTCAAATCATTACTGAGGCTGATTAGGAGAGCTCCTTTCGGTCTATCCCTTGTTCCTTTTTTAGCAATTTTATAATTTCTCCCATCGAAGGCGACTTGTTCAGCTGCCAAGGTCTCCTGAAGCACGATGATGGAAAACGTTTTCCAGGAGAGCACACAGTTAAATGCATCATGGACGTCTCGCCTCCTTTCGTTGTAAAAGTCCAGCTAACCATGACCAATCCTCTGTCTTTTACTATCGCCTGTTTCCAAGAAGGTTTCAGGTAGGATTTTCTGTTTCCTTCACGGTTCACAGTAATGCTCAATATTTCTTTCTCAATTTGGGGTGCATTGGCTCAGGTTGGAGGTATTGGTACTCTCGTCTTGAGATGCAACAGTTTGTGTCCCTGTAGTCTTCCTACAATGTCGAACCTTTTTGACTTTCCTCTACATCAACTTCAAGACTATAAGTAAATGTATTTATACTTTCTAAGGAGGAAAGATCCTCCAAGATTGTTGCTTCATTGTTATCCATGGGTTTCTTTACCTTGTTATTATATAGAAACCCTGAATATCCATTTGTTAACCTTTGCCCAAACTAGTTTGATCAATTAATGCAGCTGAAATATTTTTCTCTATAATGCTCCCATCAATGGCTTCTACCTTATTACCTTATTACCTTTTGTTGGTTTTTACCTTGTAGTTTGTTTATTCTTGTAGTTTCCTGCTTTCGTATGTTTAGTTTTAATTTTGGTCTTATTTGCCTTATTGCCTTTTCGTCACTTAATTTTTTTCGATCATGCATTTTTCATACACGTTATATGCTAGACAAACCCCGCTCTTGATCAGATGCTACTGGCAAATAAAATTCACTCTTTGCTGTTTGTATCCCTTCCAATACTGGGTTGGTTTGTGTTAGTGGAGTTTTCCTACTGGTAGTAAGACTTTATTGAGCTATACCAGTGGTTTGTAGATCTCCAACTATTAGTATCAGTCTGTACTAAATCAGTACGTTGGTAGAGTGGCTGAGAAGTCAGGCTCATCTAAAAGAGGAAGTTGTGAGCTGTAGATAAGTACACTGAACCTAGTTAGACATGCACATCAAAGAAACTCTTACACTTATAATAAATATATAATTTAATATAAATTATATTTAGACCAGAATCACTTTAAATGCTTCAGACGTTTACATTAGAACACTTCGGAATACTTGAGAATACACTTTAAAGTGCACTTTGACTTTTGGGCTTGTTCGCACATTTGTAGCAATGTTGGAAAGGGAAACTACAATGCTGTTCTATTATCGGTTATTACGCGCACCTGGGAAGGATACGAATTCTCACTCTGTCCTTACTAACTGCAGTTAGTAGAGGATAGTAAACGAATCTCAAAGGATGACCCAAGGGGTCCCCAGCAACACTGCACATACAAGGTGCTGTGTGATGCAAAAGTTACACAGATACCTTTTAAAGAGATATGGAGGAGAGCAGACTCCATAAGAAAGTTAAAACACACAGAATAGACTTCCAAAAGACAGAGAAAATAAGAAGACATGAGGGAGGGAAAGGCTCCTCTCATTCATGATGGAAAGAAAAAGGTCCAGAAGTCCAGCAAACAGTGCTGGGAGTCTCACTAGGAGAGGGGATGAATCATAAAAATGATCTCCCTAACACGTCCAAGTGAACTTTGTGGCATGCATCCACGCTGTCCGTCTCATGTCGACAGCAAGACACAAACCCCTGCCAGCCGTGTCAATATGCGCGAATGGTGCTGCAATAATGTCTTGCGCCACTAGCTTTGCCTCCTGCAGGCCCAACTTAAATGCGGCATGTCTGTCCGCAGGGAGGTCCTGCACAAAGTTTGCCATCTCCCTCCAGAGCTTCTGATTAGCAGCTGAGAAGATTGTGTTGGCGTGCTTGAGGTGTAGACCTTTCGGCCGAATCCCTCCAAAAATGCAGGTGTTGGACGCCACCATGTAGGAGGAGGACCTGACTTACAGTACAGTGATGCCACAATCCACGAAGGAATGCGGTTGTGGAAGGGCAGCCAGTAGTGAGTCAATCTGCCGAAAGTGGGTGTTGAATTGCTGATTTGCCAGGCCGTTGGTGTGCGGCTTCTGTCACAACTTTTGTACAAGGGCCACCACACCCTTCTGCAGCGGGCCTTCGAGGGGGGAACCATCTGCGGTAGAACCCTTCAGGATCCCATACATCTGCTCTGACATCATGAGCATCAGAAATCTGTTAAAGAAGCGATCATTGCAGGCCAGTTGTGAGGGCTGTCTGGGGGACTGTCGCAGCAAGTACAGGGATTCCTGGTAGGCCTGACTGTTGGCGTAGGCTGCTCGACCTGTCACTGCGGCGTGAATGTGCTCCTGAGAAGGGTATGGAAAGTCCAGGGATCCCTGGGGAATTGCCCTGGTACCCCGGCACTGGGGAAGGAGAGTTGTCAATTTGCATTGCCCCATCGGAAGCAAGTATGCCTGTGGGGTGCGAGGGTGTGCCCCTGTGGTCTCACTTGCCGGTGCGTGCCCCTGCGCCCTCTTAGGAGCCTCCTGCCCCATGCTGCCTGCTTCTTGGCTGGCCGCCAACTTGTTGGCCTGTTTGGGTGTCTCTGGAATGCGCAGGTTGGCGCAAGTGTCCCTCTGGCCTGTCCTCTGCAACGATTTGTGGCTGGAGTGGGTCTTGGAAGGTGTTCTGGAAGGAAGAGATCTGTTAGCATGTTTGCTCGGAGCCTTACTCGAACTAGTCGGGTACCAGGGCCCAAAGACCCCTCACACGGACGTGTGGTTGAGCTTGTGCGCACCTCGTTGGTAGGCCCGTTAGTGCCCTTGGGGTCCCTCGACACCCCTGCTGGTAGCTGATTTCGCCTCAGGCTTAGCACCAGTAGAAGAGCCTGATCGGCCCCGCCCAGCAGGCGGAACTCGTGGGAAGGAATCCCCTTGCTGTGGTGGAGTGTTGAATAAGGGACTTGTCTTGTCCTGATGTTTAATCTTAACGAGAAAGTCCTTGATGTGCGAAGGGGGTGACATGCTGAAGATTTCCTGCCACTGCGGGATTTCTGCGTAAGCTTGCTGCAAGCCACGCACAGATCCCAACGGTGCTCGAATCCTAGGCACTTAAAACAGAGCGCGTGCGGTTCGGACGCCGCAAAGCCTCCCTCAACCAACCTGCACCGCGCAGGTGACGAACCAGAGACCGGTTACGTATGATTGAAAAAAGACAAAGGAGGAAAACTCCTGCGGAGCACAAAAAAAGAATGCTCTGCCAATGCCGTAGGGCCATTCCTGTCAGCTTGGAAAAAGGGACTGAGGTGAGTCGGTGGAGGGCGGGGTTATATAGCATGTGTGCATACATTTAACGGCGGATCAAAATATTTTTCGCTGAAAGGTTCCGGTACGTTCCCCGCCTCAGGGACAACCATATAGGATGGAGGAAAGGGGACTGGACGTAGCAGTATTGATAGAACAGAAAAGTTCCCAAATGTATGGTCTATTTTACATAGCTGAGAGGCATAGACTATACTTTTGGTAAATACTTTCAGTGTCTCCTTAGGGCTTCTTCGATCGATGGTCACCCCCAGGTATAACAAAGACTGGCCCTCCTCGTTTCTGTTCACCAGGAAAATGTTCTGTTGATTCTATTTTTCAGTTCCAAGATATTGGTTTTAGCCAAATTGCGATACAGGTCATCCAGATAAGCAAACCAATTTAGAGATCTCTGTATACTTATGGGGGTTAGGTCTAAAAGTACTATGTTGGCTGCGTATGCCAGATGTTGGCCATAGACCTGGCCTAACTTCTGGGGCTAGGAAGCGCTTTGAGCCAGCCTAGCGCCCAAATCTGAAATATAGATGTTGAAAAGAGCAGCTGATAGGACACAGCCTTGTCGAAGTCTGTTAGGGAGAATTCTCTGTTTAGGCTGAATTTCCCTACCTAGTGAGTCCCCCAGCAGCTTTGCTGGATTTCTGGGGTTTCTTTTTTTTCTCCTGCCAAGAGTGAGACTCTTTTACCCTCACTCTTGGGCATGTTTGAAGTGTGTTTTCTTGGTTAAACCTTGTGTTGAATGGGCTATGGGGTCTTTTACTCCATAGGGCCTCATGTATTTTTGTTATGTGGGTTACACAGCACCCTCTGTGCAGTAACCCAGGGGTGTCCTAGGGACTCCCCAACATAGACTCCATACCCTGGGACTGACTACTGTCTCCCAGGGCATGTAAAGTCACCAAAGACTTTACTAGTCTTAAATCCTGAACAGAACCAGTACAAACCATCATATTGTGGACGTACTGGCTGGGGCAATTCGATTGCCCCAGGGTCTGTTAGTCGAAGGGGCACGTCTCCGTCCCCCCTGATCGAGTTTTGGCTGGTGGCAGTGGAAACTACTTTTTATATTCAACCGCGAATATTTTCCTATGGGTTTTCCCATTGTTTTAGGCTAACACATTTAATTATTTATTTACGGTAGCCTCAAACATACCGCCGGTTTATATATTATTATAACTCCGGTTGGGATTTTTTGCCAAAACTTGATTCTAAAATAGCGTTGGCGTTCGCCTCTGTAACTCTGACCCAAAGTGGAGCCCTTTGTTCCACTTTTGGCGGGCTTCTCCACAGAAGCCCTCCAAAGTGGTGCCACTCTGTCTGGGGTACTTAGGAGGGGTGGAGGGGGATTTAGGCACCCTGGACTGAGTTACCTTGGTAACTCAAGTCGCACTCCGTCCTGATTGGCCCAAGTGGTGAGCCGGCCGGCTCACCACTTAGCATCTTTGAGTGATAGCTAGGCTGGGTGAATGGGGGTTTGCTGCATAAAAGCAGGGCTTTGGGGACTGGAACTTCAGAAGTCGCCACAGGACCAAGAATCCGACGAGGGAAGAGCTGAGCCGACCTGCTACGACGACACCACCCGGTGGAGCCCTGCTGAACCGTCTCACCACTCTTCCCAACGACCGAGGAGAACTCTTAACGGAGTGGCTCCTTCCCTTGACTGGTGGGGACAACCAGTTTTCACCTTCTTTCCGCTTCTTCGAGGTATCTCGTGGCCGCCTTGCCCGTGCCAAGCACCCCGGCAACCGGAATACCACACTTTTACCACAACCGCGAAAGTCGGTACAACCCTTTAACCGGAGGACTCCGCGGCTGGTTTCTTCCCGGGCAGTGCAACGACCTTCTTCTTCTGCTCTTCGGCGAGAACTTCTTCTTCCCTGACTGACGTCGAGCCTTGCTGCCACTGCCTGGAACAACTGCCACCGCTGGAGGATCCTCCCCGTTTAAGGTACCGTGTTCCGCCTGGCTTCCCTTGCCACCGACTGTACGGGGTAGTTTTAGCCCCCGGCTTTCGAACCTGGGAGTGCCTGGGACACCCTGGCTAAACTTTCTAAGCCTCTCTAAACTCTTTCTGAACTCTTTTGCAAGACTCTGAATCCCTAATAACTGTGTGATCTTGGGCACATTTTCGCTCTGTCTGCTCTAAGAGTGGGCCCTGCCTAGTGACTTTTGCTCACCTGTGACTTTGTGCTCCTTTGAGCCTACTGAAAGTGTTCTTGACCTTAGAGTGGTGTGTTTATCCTAATTCTGCTCTTTTTCCCTCCCTTCTTTGAACCACTAGAGTGTCATCTAACGTTAAGCACTCACCTCTGTTTGAATTATGTGGTGTTAACCAAGAGTTGTCTAGTTAGGAATAAGGGTTGGGACTGCTTTCCATATAACTGTGTTTGAAGTGTTTTACTATATATTGCTAGAGTGTTTCCAACTTATGTGTTCTTAAAATAAATAACTATATACTTTTGAAACCAAGCTCTGGTCAGTGTTTGCTTGTACTATTGTGTTTGAGTACCTATTGTGTATACTTTGCATACTGCCTAACTCTTCTTGAGGGAAGTCTGACTGCTCAGCCACAGCTACCAGGTAAATCTGGGTGGTGCAGACTGCTACCAAGTGGGTTTACTGCTATACCTGTAGTCTTAAATCTTTTGCAGTGTTCCCTAAGGGAACTGCACAGGTTTCTGCCTAACAAAGTCCCTGAAAGAACGACACTGGTACTGCCATGTCACCAGCCAAATTGAACTTGATTTGCACCTTGGTATCTGTGTGTAGATGTTTAATGATGCTACTCAAGGATTTAGGACGAACAAGCTGGTCTAGTTTCTCCCAAAGCTTCTCATGGTTCACAATGTTAACGGCTCTAGTTAAATTTATAAAGGAAAGATACAGGGGGGAGTGACATATGTTTGCCTTCTGCCGGAGCATAGATGGAGTAAAAATATTCACTGATGTACCCATACGTTTCCTGAACCCGGATTGATACTGAAAACTACATTTGGCTCCCTTCCGCCAAACCTCCAGGTTTTTTAGTACAAGAGCCGAGAAGACTTGGAGTTGGCCAATAAGGCAATTCGCCGTTATGTGGAAGGGGGTTCCCTACCCCTTTTTTTGAAGATGGGTACAATGAAGGAAGTCTTCTAAGTACAAGGGGTACAATGGCATTGGAGGATATAGGAAAACGAAGACCACAAAATAGTTTCCCAAAAGACCGGATTGCCCTTAATGGTAACCATTGCCAGACTGTCTGGACCCGGAGCCCTGGACAGATTTGCCTGGTGTATTATTTCTATGTCCTTAAAGTCAAAGTCCAAATGCCAGGCTACCTTAAGATTTAAGTTGGTACCGGACCTACTTAAAGAAGCCTTCTGGGCATAGATCTGCAAATAATTTTCCAAAGTAGACTTGTGTATGGCATTAGATTGCGTGTAAATCTGCCATTTCAGTTTGTTGTTAACTGCCCAGTTGTTGGAGTCTTGTTTATTCCATAGTTTGAAGCGTGTATTCGGGTGCTTTTTTTGGAGCATTAAGCTTTTGTGAGCTTTTATACAGTTTTTATTTGTGTTTTTAAGCTTTTTTTGTGTAGGGTACTCGACTCAGTATTGTTAGTCCTCCTAAGATGTCTCAAATCGGCCTTTAAAATTCTTTCAAATGCTCAAATCTATCATCATAAGGGATTTTCGCTGAGCAGCTTGGTTTAGATAGAATCCCAGTAGTTTTAGCAAACGGCGTGATCAGAGAGTATAGTAGCCTCTACTTTTGAAGGTCAAATCAACATGTCTTTATTAGCTTGTATAAGTTTAATTTTTCATTATCTCGCTACATTGCAAGAATTCCATGATACTCTTGTAGCCTGATTATTTACCAGAATTGGTGCAATGGTAGAACAGGAAACTACTTCACACTAGTACCCAGTGTTAAGTGCAAAGCTGCATGGCCACTAGCTATCGAGCTCACAATTGTCAAATCTTCAATTGGATCAAACAAGGGAGGCGAGGGAAACATGTAATTGGGATGGCCACAGGCCCCAGGACACAAAAATCACACCATCTAGTGATGGGGCAATGGGTCACTTGACTCACTTATGTCCCATTGGGACCCATATAGAGATGTGAGCAGGAACACTTTATTTCAGTGCAGGAGTGCTTTTATTGTAAAAGAACTTTCCAGGAGCTGAAAGCCTTTATTCCAGAGAACATCCTCATGTGCTGACTCACCGGGTGTGGCAGGCAGGCTGAACCTGATGGTGTGGCTTCAGAAGCTCGGCTTAATAAGCCGCTCCATCCTTAAGGCTGGGGCTTCGCGTTACTGTGCACTCACGTGCAACGTGACGCTCCCCGCCGCTTGGACCAGTTTACTTACCATTGAAACCAGGCGTTCTCCTGCATACTCACCTCCAGGAAACTGGTGCTTCATCTGCAGACTCCTCTCCTGACATCCAGTGATCTTGATCCCGACGCTGCAGCACCGCACTCCGCATCAACGAACTCTGACCCTGTGAAGAAGAAGAAAGACAAGGTTAGAACATCCGTCCTAGGTCTGCGCCGCATTTGAACCCTGCGCGCCCCCTAGTTAACAATTTACCAGCTACCGTACCGCTCCAGCTTCATTCCTCATTCCCTCCGGCTGCTGCCTCGAGCTCCGCATCTTCTGCTGGGCCGGCAACATCACCTGCAATGGAAGAAAGCAAAAGACCAAACATCAAAAGTGGAACGGACAGCAATACAAGACGACAAACTTTACAATACAACAAAAACAGATGAGGAAAGACAAAGGCAAACAGGAACACTTACCTGAAGTATAGTGGCTTAGTCGCAGCAGGACTGACTACCATGTGCAAGGGACAAGTGAAGTAACTCTGTCCAGATCATACAAGCGCCACTGCCAGAAGCAGCAGGAGGAGTGCTTGCCAAAACTAAACGGGTGGGCTTTCCAAGGACAGCACATCCCACGGTTTGGGAGAAGGGCCTGGAAGGGGATCAGGCGCATAAGCTGGCATACTCACGCCCCCTATTCTCCGTGCAGGAGCAGTCCCGAGCAGCATCACCTATTACCACCAGTCACCACTTAAGCGCAGAGGGCGAAGTCTGACCCGAGCGACCTCACCCCTGGGAGGGCTGCAACCGTGCCCCATCGCCTCCTCAGAGACCAGGTGAGCGTAACAGTAATCGATAATTGAAGAAGACAGACCTCTCTTCCAGGTGCAATTGGGCAGAATCTCAGACTTAAATCAACCATTGGCCATAATCGGCCCCAAAAATGGAGTACACGCTGGCCTCCATTTATAGAAGCTTCTCGGTACGGATTGATGCTATGGTGCCGGGGGGCATCAACCAAAAACCTGAAGTATTGAAGTCACCTACCACAATAACGTCACCCGTATGGGAATTAGACCAATTTTTCGATGCATTTACTAATAGAATCAGGAAACCAAAGCAATGGAAACAAGAAAGGGTTCCAGTATACGTTAATTGGCAGAGCGTTTTGAAGCCCACCCTTTATCCCTCCAACACAGGTTTATTGCAAGAAAAAGACTTGGTTACAAAGCGGGGCATGATTAGAGTGGGAATCTTTTCCGATATAATAAGTCCTGCTTTTGGTCTGCCAGAAACTCCTTGCACTGCCGGCTGATAGAAAATTGTGAATCGGTTAACGCTGGTTTCTCTGTAAGCCATGTCTTTTTGAGACACACAAAGTCAAACATGTTCAAATTAATGGATTTTTGATTACTGTGGGTATGTCCTTGAGTATTTCATGAGAGGAAGCTAGAGGATGTATTCTGGGGGAACTAATTTGGTTGAATGGGGCAGGCTAGAATTACAATGCAGAGCTGTCCCCACTGTGTAGTCTTTCCTCCTCCCACTTATCCATAGATTGTATGCTGTCTGTCACATCACATCCTTTTATATGCATTCTTTTTGTCCAATGTTTATAGCAATTTTTTTAGCCTGTGATTCCTAGTAGAGAATTGATGCATCAATTTATTTAGACTGTTGCACAAGGCATACATATCATAGCCTAAAGACAGCAGCGAAGATGCTTCCTCCAACAAGTTAGCTTCTGTCAGATGTGATGCAAAATGAATGATGCTATAATTTTTAAAGTCCGAGATGAGTGCCACTTGTAGAAGATCCCTTGTTATAGTTTTGAGACACAGAATCTCAGAGAATAAACTCTGGAGGTTCTATCTGTTTAATGTTGCCCTATATTCTCCACATAAAATGTGCGCAACGTTCACGAGGTTAGCGCGGTTCTCACTTGGAAATCGCGCATATACTGGCAGTCTGCTTGTTAGTAAATCGGCCAGAAGAAACTAGTGTTCAGCCTTCACATGTTTGCTGTTCAAAGTCGAGGTAAGATGGAAAGGTTTGTACCATGCCCTTTCTCCTCCACATGCACTGACGCCAAAAGGGTCACACTGCGAAAGGAGTTCAATTGCGCAGCGGATAGGTGGAGAGTGCCCTTCTTTTGAGCACAGTTGGCAAATCTTGCTCTTTTGGCCTCACGTGTTATCAATGGGGTGAACCGGGGTTATTATGCTGTTGCCATTCTTCCTCTTCTCCAAGCTTTGCCAATGCAGTAGATGGATCCTCTGATGGGTCTAAATATGTAGATAGCTGAGACACATTACATATCTCCTCAGCAGCAACACCAGCCCTAATCTCTTGTGGCGTACCACAAGGTTCTTGTGTCGCCCACATTATATAATGTTTTCACCAAAAAGCTCTTCTAAAAAAAATTAGACAAATTGGGTGTCACGTACACTAATTATACAGATGACACCCAAATACTCCTACCTATCACAGGCTCTTACAACACTGATTCAAACCGCATTAATAAAATCTACCTCACCATCCAAGCCTGGATGACACAAAACGTGTTCTGTCTCAATGAAGAGAGAACTGAATTACTCATCATAGGTAGCAAATCCAAACTAAATAACCTATCAAATATATAAATCCTTCAACATTGACTGCAATACTATCAACGTTGCCAAAGAGATGAACACTAGGTGTCTACGTCGACTCAACACTTACCTTAAGAAGACCGGTCAATGCCATTGTGTCTTCTGCAGCATACACCTCCAAATTAATCCGAGCCAGCAGACCATTCCTCTGACCTGGAAACTGCAATAGCCTGGCAAGAGCATTGATCCTCTAGGATCGATTATTGCAACTCGATCCAATGCCAGAAACATTACCATTGTTTTGCACGACTTGAAGTTTGCGATCAGAGCAGCACTTGATATACCCAAACATGAGCACATCTCATCAGCTAGACGTAACATCCACTGGCTCCCAGTACGAGACCGAATCAAATTCACAGTCCTGTCGAAATGCCTCTCGAATAACGCCCCAGCATACCTCCACTCAAATTGCAAAACCCAATCCAACAGACCCACCCGGTCCTCCTACACCAAGATTTTAGAGACAGAAAGCTTGTGGCTCTAGCTTCCCAGTGATTGCCGCCAAACTCTGGAACACCTTTCCATCATCTCTGAGAACTGACACATCCTTGTGGTCCTTCCGCAAACGCCTTAAAACCCTGCTGTTCAAACTAGATGTGAACTAACTGTTACTTAGCTTAGGACTCCTCACATGGCATAGGATTCCACATGTAGAAACGTGGAATTCATTTTAGTCTTGCAACAAACTATTGCCTGATTATCTTGTGTAATCTATGTAAATTGTGCAAACACTATTATTTATGATACTGTATGATAAGAATGTAATTTAAGATGGTAACCTTCACCTCCACACTGCTCCCTGCCTTTCTAACCTTTCATTGATTTAAGCTGAATTTTTATGCCTGTAACCAATCTCATAAGATTAAGTGCCTACATACCTCTGGGTTGTATGCGCTATATAAATGTTCAAATAATTAAAATAAATATCTCTGGGTCTTGCTCTTTTTCGTTAGCTGTCATGAAGTAAATCTTAATCAACCCCTTTCGTGTTTTCACAATTTCCAAAGATTGTTTATTTTTTTTCTTGAGGAACATGCTCTACGATGATGGATTTCCTTGGTACCTTTTTTTATGGCATCATTTTTCCCTTCAGTGGGGATGGCGCAGTTCCATCCTTTTCCACTGATTTCATTAGCGGCTTTTAGTTTTCTTAGGAATTTTTGAGATCCCAGATTTGTTACGGATAGACTTAAGTTTCATATTTTTGGTTGTTTTGTGTTGCTTTTCTATCCTGTTTGTTCGCTACAAAGTGGGGCATTTCTGGCACAACCCTTGGCGCAGCAGAAGACTCCTTCTTTTTTTTTTTTTTTTTGTTCTTCTTTCTCTGCTGGTAAGTTAGCTATCGGGAAGAATAGTTGAATCAAGACCATCAAGCTGGAGTCTTGGTGTATACAAAGTGAATGATTATGAGGAATGTGAATGGGTAAATCAGGGTCTCTTTTCCTAATGAGTCCCTACTGGAACGTGTGACGAATCCCAGGTTATTGTCACATCTTCCATGGCGAAGCACCTGTAAATGAAGCCAGGGAGGGGAGGTTGCTATCCGATAGTCCCCCTGAGGGTGTTGCTCAGCAGGTGGATCTCATGGGAAGGGAAAACCTTCATGGGATTGGTGATAATGGACTTGAGAGAACACAGTATTCATCCCACCCTTTAGTGCCCCCACCTGACTTCACCCCCCACTCTAGTCCCTCTGATTCACCCCCCCACCTGCCCCCTCCACAATGTATGGTTTAGCAGAGGGTATTTTGAATAAGCCTGGGACGAGAAAGCGGGAGCATCACCCAAGCCTGATGCAGAACTTCACTTGACAGGGAAGATGAAGCAAGTAGACGAAAGCCCACTGCAGAACCATCACATGCGATACAGCTGCACAAAGGCAATACGGAAGGTAAAAAGGGGAGGATGACTCATTTCTGGGTTGAACAACCAGCCCTGAGGAGCAGG